>NW_027182279.1:30574811-31174811 GCF_029961685.1 Aristolochia californica | reverse complement strand
TCTCAAGGAATAGAAAAAATCAAATTCTCAAGTGGTTGGATCTTTACTAGAGCCAAACAACCCACTTTTTGCCTATCCTTAAAAATCACAGACACTTTTTGGAATTATCTCTCTCAGCATTTGTGGATGTTCAAATTTTTTTTTCAGATCCAAACTTGAGAATTTCACCCTCCCATCTTTCTCGTAAACAAAAAAGATATAAGACAAAATAGATCGCAGTAAAATAAAAATTTTAGAGTCCATGTATGCAAAAAAAAAATTTGAAAACCATAATAAATGTATAAGTGAGGAAAATAATTTCACGCACTATAAAAATGAACTCCAAGGTTTTGTTATCCATGTTTGGGAAATTCCACTAGTACAACCCCCTAATAATTAGCTTGGTGGAATTTTATAGGAAAGGGACTTCTAACTGATCCTAAAATGCTTTAAATGTGGTGTCCATGCAAGCCAGACACATGTTGAGGATGCAATTGGACTAATGATGCCAAAAATCTCAAGTAGTAGAAAAAATCAAATTATCAAGTGGTTGGATATTTACCAGAGCCAAACAACCCACTTTTTACCTATCCTTAAAAATCACAGATACTTTTTGGAATTATCTCTCTCAGCATTTGTGGATGTTCAAATTTTTTTTTTTTCAAATCCAAACTTGAGTTTTCACTCTCCCATTTTTGTCGTAAAAAAAAAAGATATAAGGAAAAATAGATCGCAACAAAATGAAAATTTTAGAGTCCATGTATGCAAAAAAAAAATTTGTAAACCATAATAAATGTAAAAGTGAAGAAAATTATTTCACGCACTATAAAAATGAACTCCAAGGTTTTGTTATCCATGTTTGGGAAATTCCACTAGTACAACCCCCTAATAATTAGCTTGGTGGAATTTTATAGGAAAGGGACTTCTAACTGATCCTAACATGCTTTAAATGTGGTGTCCATGCATGCCAGAAATATCTTGAGGATGCAAGTGGCCTAGGGATGCACAAAATCTCAAGGAGTAGAAAAAATCAAATTCTCAAGTGGTTGGATATTTACCATAGCCCAACAACCCACTTTTTGCCTATCCTTAAAAATCACAGATACTTTTTGGAATTATCTCTCTCAGCATTTATGGATGTTCAAATTTTTTTTTTCAGATCCAAACACTAGTTTTCACTCTCCCATTTTTCTCGTAAACAAAAAAGATATAAGGCAAAATAGATACCAACAAAATGAAAATTTTAGAGTCCATGTATGCAAAAAAAAATTTGAAAACCATAATAAATGTAAAATTGAAGTAAATTATTTCACGCACTATAAAAATGAACTCCAAGTTTTTGTTTTCCATGTTTGGGAAATTCCACTAGTACAACCCCCAAATAATTAGCTTGGTGGAATTTTATAGGAAAGGGACTTCTAACTGATCCTAACATGCTTTAAATATGGTGTCCATGCATGCCAGAAACATGTTGAGGATGCAAGTGGCCTAATGATGCCAAAAATCTCAAAGAGTAGAAAAAATCAAATTCTCAAGTGGTTGGATATTTACCAGAGCCAAACAACCCTCTTTTTTCCTAACCTTAAAAATCACAGATACTTTTTGGAATTATCTCTCTCAACATTTTTGCATGTTCAATTTTATTTTTTCACTCTTCCATTTTTCTCGTAAACAAAAAAGATATTAGGCAAAATAGATCGCAACAAAATGAAAATTTTAGAGTCCATGTATGCAAAAAAAAATTTTGAAAACCATAATAAATGTAAAAGTGAAGAAAATTATTTCACGCACTATAAAAAATGAACTCCAAGGTTTTGTTATCCATGTTTGGGAAATTCCACTAGTACAACCCTCTAATAATTAGCTTGGTGGAATTTTATAGGAAAGGGACTTCTAACTGATACTAACATGCTTTAAATGTGGTGTCCATGCATGCCAGAAACATGGTGAGGATGCAAGGGGCCTAATGATGCCAAAAATGTCAAGGTGTAGAAAAAATCAAATTCTCAAGGGGTTGGTTATTTACCAGAGCCAAACAACGCACTTTTTGCCTATCCTTAAAAATCACATATACTTTTTGGAATTATCTCTCTCAGCATTTGTGGTTGTTCAATTTTTTTTTTCTGATCCAAACTTGAGTTTTCACTCTTCACTTTTTCTCGTAAACAAAAAAGATATAAGAAAAAATAGATCGCAATAAACTGAAAATTTTAGAGTCCATGTATGCAAAAAAAAAATTTGAAAACCTTAATAAATATTAAAGTGAAGAAAATTATTTCACGCACTATAAAAAATGAACTCCAAGGTTTTGTTATCCATGTTTGGGAAATTCCACTAGTACAACCCTCTAATAATTAGCTTGGTGGAATTTTATAGGAAAGGGACTTCTAACTGATACTAACATGCTTTAAATGTGGTGTCCATACATGCCAGAAACATGTTGAGGATGCAAGGGGCCTAACGATGCCAAAAATCTTAAAGAGTAGAAAAAATCAAATTCTCAAGTGGTTGGTTATTTACCAGAGCCAAACATCGCACTTTTTTCCTATCCTTAAAAATCACAGATACTTTTTGGAATTATCTCTATCAGCATTAGTGGTTGTTCAAATTTTTTTTTTTCAGATCCAAACTTGAGTTTTTACTCTCCGATTTTTCTAGTAAACAAAAAAGATATAAGGAAAAATAGATCGCAACAAAATGAAAATTTTAGAGTCCATGTATGCAAAAACAAAATTTGAAAACCTTAATAAATGTAAAAGTGAAGAAAATTATTTCACGCACTATAAAAATGAACTCCAAGATTTTGTTATCCATGTTTGGGAAATTCTACTAGTACAACCCCCAAATAATTTGCTTGGTGGAATTTTATAGGAAAGGGACTTCTAACTGATCCTAATATGCTTTAAATGTGGTGTCCATGCATGCCAGAAACATGTTGAGGATGCAAGTGGCCTAATGATGCCAAAAATGTCGAGGAGTAGAAAAAATCAAATTCTCAAGCTGTTGGATATTTACCAAAGCCAAACAACCCACTTTTTGCCTATCCTTAAAAATCATAGATACGTTTTGGAATTATCTCTCTCAGCATTTGTGGATGTTCAAATTTTTTTTTTCAGATCCAAACCTGAGTTTTCACTCTCCCATTTTTCTCGTAAACAAAAAAGATATAAGGAAAAATAGATCGCAACAAAATGAAAATTTTAGAGTCCATGTATGCAAAAAAACAAATTTGAAAACCATAATAAATGTAAAAGTGAAGAAAATTATTTCACGCACTATAAAAATGAACTCCAAGGTTTTGTTATCCATGTTTGGGAAATTCCACTAGTACAACCCCCTAATAATTAGCTTGGTGGAATTTTATAGGAAAGGGACTTCTAACTGATCCTAACAAGCTTTAAATGTGGTGTCCATGCAAGCCAGAAACATGTTGAGGATGCAAGTGTCCAAATGATGCCAAAAATCTCAAGTAGTAGAAAATATCAAATTCTCAAGTGGTTGGATATTTACCAGAGCCAAACAACACACTTTTTGCCTATCCTTAAAAATCCCAGATACTTTTTGAAATTATCCCTCTCAGCATTTATGGATGTTCAAATTTTTTTTTTCAGATCCAAACTTGAGTTTTCACTCTCCCATTTTTGTCTTAAACAAAAAAGATATAAGGAAAAATAGATCGCAACGAAATAAAAATTGTAGAGTCCATGTATGCAAAAAAAAAATTTGAAAACCATAATAAATGTAAAAGTGAAGAAAATTATTTCACGCACTATAAAAATGAACTCCAACGTTTTGTTATCCATGTTTGGGAAATTCTACTAGTACAACCCCCGCATAATTAGCTTGGTGGAATTTTATAGGAAAGGGACTTCTAACTGATCCTAACTTGCTTTAAATGTGGTGTCCATGCATGCCAGAAACATGTTGAGGATGCAAGTGGCCTATTGATGCCAAAAATCTCAAGGAGTAGAAAAAATCAAATCCTCATGTGGTTGGATATTTACCAAAGCCAAACAATGCAATTTTTGCCTATCCTTAAAAATCACAGATACTTTTTGGAATTATCTCTCTCAGCATTTGTGGATGTTCAAATTTTTTTGTTTAGATCCAAACTTGGGTTTTCTCTCTCCCATTTTTCTCGAAAACAAAGAAGATATAAGGAAAAATAGATCGCAACAAAATGAAAATTTTAGAGTCCATGTATGCAAAAAAAAATTTTGAAAACCATAATAAATGTAAAAGTGAAGAAAATTATTTGACGCACTATAAAAATGTATTCCAAGGTTTTGTTATCCATGTTTGGAAAATTCTACTAGTACAACCCCCGCATAATTAGCCTGGTGGAATTTTATAGGAAAGGGACTTCTAACTGATCCTAACATGCTTTAAATGTGGTGTCCATGCATGCCAGAAACTTGTTGAGGATGCAAGTGGCCTAATGATGCCAAAAATGTCAAGGAGTAGAAAAAATCAAATTCTCAAGTGGTTGGATATTTACCAGAGCCTAACAACCCACTTTTTGCCTATCCTTAAAAATCACAGATACTTTTTGGATTTATCTCTCTCAGCATTTGTGGATGTTCAAATTTTTTTTTTCAGATCCACACTTGAGAATTTCACTCTCCCATTTTTCTCGTAAACAAAAAAGATACAAGGCAAAATAGATCTCAACAAAATGAAAATTTGAGAGTCCATGGATGCAAAAAAAAAATTGGAAAACCATAATAAATGTAAAAGTGAGGAAAATTATTTCACGCACTATAAAAATGAACTCCAAGGTTTTGTTATCCATTTTTGGGAAATTCCACTAGTACAACCCCCTTATAATTAGCTTGGCGGAATTTTATAGGAAAGGGACTTCTAACTGATCCTAACATGCTTTAAATGTGGTCTCCATGCAAGCCAGAAACATGTTGAGGATGCAAGTGGCCAAATGATGCCAAAAATCTCAAGTAGTAGAAAAAATCAAATTCTCAGGTGGTTGGATATTTACCAGAGCCAAACAACCCACTTTTTGCCTATCCTTAAAAATCCCAGATACTTTTTGGAATTATCTCTCTCAGCATTTTTCGATGTTCAAATTTTTTTTTTCAGATCCAAACATGAGAATTTCACTCTCCCATTTTTCTCGTAAATAAAAAAGATATAAGGCAAAATAAATCGCAACAAAATGAAAATTTTAGAGTCCATGTATGCAAAAAAAAAATTTGAAAACCATAATAAATGTAAAAGTGAGGAAAATTATTTCACGCACTATAAAAATGACCTCCAAGGTTTTGTTATCCATGGTTGGGAAATTCCACTAGTACAACCCCCTAATAATTAGCTTGGTGGAATTTTATAGGAAAGGAACTTCTAACTGATCCTAACATGCTTTAAATGTGGTGTCCATGCATGCCAAAAACATGTTGAGGATGCAAGTGGCCAAATGATGCCAAAAATGTCAAGGAGTAGAAAAAATCAAATTCTCAAGTGGATGGTTATTTACCAGTGCCAAACAACCCACTTTTTGCCTATCCTTAAAAATCACAGAAACTTTTTGGAATTATCTCTCTCGGCATTTGTGGATGTTCAAATTTTTTTTTTCAGATCCAAACTTGAGAATTTCACTCTCCCATTTTTCTCGTAAACAAAAAAGATATAAGGCAAAATAGATAGCAACAAAATAAAAATTTTAGAGTCCATGTATGCAAAAATAAATTTTAAAACCATAATAAATGTAAAAGTGAGGAAAATTATTTCACGCACTATAAAAATGAACTCCAAGGTTTTGTTATCCATGTTTGGGAAATTCCACAACTACAACCCCCTAATAATTAGCTTGGTGGAATTTTATAGGAAAGGGACGTCTAACTGATCCTAACATGCTTTAAATGTGGTGTCCATGCATGCCAGAAACTTGTTGAGGATGCAAGTGGCCTAATGATGCCAAAAATGTCAAGGAGTAGAAAAAATCAAATTCTCAAGTGGTTGGATATTTACCAGAGCCAAACAACCCACTTTTTGCCTATCCTTAAAAATCACAGATACTTTTTCGAATTATCTCTCTCAGAATGTGGATGTTCAAATTTTTTTTTTCATATCCAAACTTGAGAATTTCACAATCCCATTTTTCTCGTAAACAAAAAAGATATAAGGCAAAATAGATCGCAGCAAAATGAAAATTATAGAGTCCATGTATGGCAAAAAAAAATTTGAAAACCATAATAAATGTTAAAGGTGAAGAAAATTATTTCACGCACTATAAAAATGAACTCCAAGGTTTTGTTATCCATGCAAGTGGCCCAGTGATGCACTAAATCTCAAGGAGTAGAAAAAATCAAATTGTCAAGTGGTTGGATATTTACCAGAGCCCAACAACCCACTTTTTGCCTATCCTTAAAAATCACAGATACTTTTTGGAATTATCTTTCTCAGCATTTTTGGATGTTCAAATTTTTTTTTGAGATCCAAACTTGAGTTTTCACTCTCCCATTTTTCTCGTAAAGAAAAAAGATATAAGGAAAAATAGATCGCAACAAAAAGAAAATTTTAGAGTCCATGTATGCAAAAAAAAAAATTAAAAAACATAATAAATGTAAAAGTGAAGAAAATTATTTCACCCACTAGAAAAAATGAACTCCAAGGTTTTGTTATCCATGTTTGGGAAATTCCACTTGTACAACCCCCTAATAATTAGCTTGGTGGAATTTAATAGGAAAGGGACTTCTAACTGATCCTAATATGCTTTAAATGTGGTGTCCATGCATGCCAGAAACATGTTGAGGATGCAAGTGGCCTAATGCTGCCAAAAATCTCAAGGAGTAGAAAAAATCAAATTCTCAAGTGGTTGGTTATTTACCAGAGCCAAACAACGCACTTTTTGCCAATCCTTAAAAATCACAGATACTTTTGGAATTATCTCTCTCACGCACTATAAAAATGAACTCCAAGGTTTTGTTATCCATGTTTGGGAAATTCCACTAGTACAATCCCCTAAAAATTAGCTTGGTGGAATTTTATAGGAAAGAGACTTCTAACTGATCCTAACATGCTTTAAATGTGATGTCCATGCATACCAGAAACATGTAGAGGATGCAAGTGGCCTAGTGATGCACTAAATCTCAAGGAGTAGAAAAAATCAAATTTTCAAGTGGTTGGATATTTACCAGAGCCCAACAACCCCCTTTTTGCATATCCTTAAAAATCACAGATATTTTTTGGAATTATCTCTCTCAGCATTTGTGGATGTTCAAATTTTTTTTTTCAGATCCAAACTTGAGTTTTCACTCTCCCATTTTTCTCGTAAAGAAGAAAGATATAAGGCAAAATAGATCGCAACAAAAAGAAAATTTGAGAGTCCAGGAATGCAAAAAAAAAAAATTTTAAAAACATAATAAATGTAAAAGTGAAGAAAATTATTTCACGCATTGGAAAAATTGAACTCCAAGGTTTTGTTATCCATGTTTGGGAAATTCCACTAGTACAACCCCCTAATAATTAGCTTGGTGGAATTTTATAGGAAAGGGACTTCTAACTGATCCTAATATGCTTTAAATGTGGTGTCCATGCATGCCAGAAACAAGTTGAGGATGCAAGTGGCCTAATGATGCCAAAAATCTCAAGGAGTAGAAAAAATCAAATTCTCAAGTGGTTGGTTATTTACCAGAGCCAAACAACCCACTTTTTGCCTATCCTTAAAAATCACAGATACTTTTTGGAAATATCTCTCTCAGCATTTGTGGATGTTCAACTTTTTTTTTTCAGATCCAAACTTGAGTTTTAACTCTCCCATTTTTCTCGTAAACAAAAAAGATATAAGGCAAAATAGATCGCAACAAAATGAAAATTTTAGCGTGCTTGTATGCAAAAAAAAAATTTGAAAACCATAATAAATGTAAAAGTGAAGAAAATTATTTCACGCCCTATAAAAATGAACTCCAAGGTTTTGTTATCGATGTTTGGGAAATTCTACTAGTACAACCCCCTCATAATTAGCTTGGGGGAATTTAATAGGAAAGGGACTTCTAACTGATACTAACATGCTTTAAATGTGGTGTCCATGCATGCCAGAAACATGTAGAGGATGCAAGTGGCCTAATGATGCCAAAAGTGTCAAGGAGTAGAAAAAATCAAATTCTCAAGTGGTTGGATATTTACCAGAGCCAAACAACCCACTTTTTGCCTACCCTTAAAAATCACAGATACTTTTTGGAATTATCTCTCTCAGTATTTGTGGATGTTCAAATTTTTTTTTTCAGATCCAAACTTGAGTTTCCACTCTCCCATTTTTCTTTTAAGAAAAAAGATATAAAGCAAAATAGATCGCAACAAAATGAAAATTTTAAAATCCATGTATGCAAAAAAAGAATTTGAAAACCATAATAAATGTAAAAGTGAGGAAAATTATTTCACGCACTATAAAAAATGACCTCCAAGGTTTTGTTATCCATGTTTGGGAAATTCCACTAGTACAACCCCCTAATAATTAGCTTGGTGGAATTTTATAGGAAAGGGACTTCTAACTGATCCTAACATGCTTTAAATGTGGTGTCCATGCATGCCAGAAACATGTTGAGGATGCAAGTGGCCTAATGATGCCAAAAAACACAAGGAGTAGAAAAAATCAAATTCTCAAGTGGTTGGATATTTACCAGAGCCAAACAACCCAATTTTTGCCTATCCCTATAAATCACAGATACTTTTTGGAATTATCTCTCTCAGCATTTGGGGATGTTCAAATTTTTTTTTTCAGATCCTAACTTGAGAATTTTACTCTCCCATTTTTCTCGTAAAGAAAAAAGATTTAAGGCAAAATAGATCGCAACAAAATGAAAATTTTAAAGTCCATGTATGCAAAAAAAAAATTTGAAAACCATAATAAATGTAACAGTGAGGAAAATTATTTCACGCACTATAAAAATGAACTCAAGGGTTTTGTTATCCATGTTTGGGAAATTCCACTAGTACAACCTCCGAATAATTAGCTTGGAGGAATTTTATAGGAAAGGGACTTCTAACTGATCCTAACATGCTTTAAATGTGGTGCCCATGCATGCCAGAAACATGTTGAGGATGCAAGTGGCCTAATGATGCCAAAAATCTCAAGGAGTAGAAAAAATCAAATTCTCAAGTGGTTGGATATTTACTAGAGCCAAAACACCCACTTTTTGCCTATCCTTAAAAATCACATATACTTTTGGAATTATCTCTCTCAGCATTTGTGGATGTTCAAATTTTGTTTTTCAGATCCAAACTTGAGAATTTCACTCTCCCATTTTTCTCGTAAACAAAAAAGATATAAGGAAAAATAAATCGCAACAAAATGAAAATTTTAGAGTCCATGTATGCAAAAAAAAAAATTGAAAACCATAATAAATGTAAAATTGAGGAAAATTATTTCACGCACTATAAAAATGAACTCCAAAGTTTTGTTATCCATGTTTGGGAAATTCCAGTAGTACAACCCCCTAATAATTAGCTTGGTGGAATTTTATAGGAAAGGGGCTTCTAACTGATCCTAACATGCTTTAAATGTCATGTCCATGCATACCAGAAAAATGTTGAGGATGCAAGTGGCCTAGTGATGCCAAAAATGTCAAGGACTAGAAAAAATCAAATTCTCAAGTGGTTGGATATTTCCCAGAGCCAAACAACCCACTTTTTGCCTATCCTTAAAAATCATAGATACTTTTTCGAATTATCTCTCTCAGCATTTGTGGATGTTCAAATTTTTTTTTTCAGATCCAAACTTGAGAATTTCACTCTCCCATTTTTCTTGTAAACAAAAAAGATATAAGGCAAAATAGATCGCAACAAAATGAAAATTTTAGAGTCCATGTATGCAAAAAAAATAATTGAAAACCATAATCAATGTTAAAGGTGAAGAAAATTATTTCACGCACTATAAAAATGAACTCCAAGGTTTTGTTATCCATGTTTGGGAAATTCCACTAGTACAACCCCCTAATAATTAGCTTGGTGGAATTTTATAGGAAAGGGACTTCTAACTGATCCTAACATGCTTTAAATGTGATGTCCATGCATTCCAGAAACATGTTGAGGATGCAAGTGGCCTAGTGATGCACTATATCTCAAGGAGTAGAAAAAATCAAATTCTCAAGTGGTTGGATATTTACCAGAGCCCAACAACCCACTTTTTGCCTATCCTTAAAAATCACAGATACTTTTTGGAATTATCTCTCTCAGCATTAGTGGATGTGCAAATTTTTTTTTCAGATCCAAACTTGAGTTTTCACTCTCCCATTTTTCTCGTAAAAAAAAAGATATCAGGCAAAATAAATCGCAACAAAATTAAAATTTTAGAGTCCATGTATGCAAAAAAAAAATTTGAAAACCATAATAAATGTAAAAGTGAAGAAAATTATTTCATGCACTATAATAATGAACTCCATGGTTTTTTTATGAATGTTTGCGAAATTCCACTAGTACAACCCCCTAATAGTTAGCTTGGTGGAATTTTATAGGAAAGGGACTTCTAACTGATCCTAACATGCTTTAAATGTGGTGTCCATGCATGCCAGAAACATGTTGAGGATGCAAGTGGCCTAATGATGCCAAAAATCTCATGGTGTAGAAAAAATCAAATTATCAAGTGGTTGGATATTTACCAGAGCCAAACAACCCACTTTTTTCCTATCCTTAAAAATCACAGATACTTTTTGGAATTTTATCTCTCAGCATTTTTGGATGTTCATATTTTTTTTTTTCAGATCCAAACTTGAGTTTTCACTCTCCCATTTTTCTCGTAAAAAAAAAGATATAAGGCAAAATAAATCGCAACAAAATTAAAATTTTAGAGTCCATCTATGCAAAAAAAAAAATTGAAAACCATAATAAATGTAAAAGTGAAGAAAATTATTTCACGCACTATAGAAATGAACTCCATGGTTTTTTTATCAATGTTTGGGAAATTCCACTCGTACAACCCCCTAATAGTTAGCTTGGTGGAATTTTATAGGAAAGGGACTTCTAACTGATCCTAACATGCTTTAAATGTGGTGTCCATGCATGCCAGAAACATGTTGAGCATACAAGTGGCCTAATGATGCCAAAAATCTCATGGAGTAGAAAAAATCAAATTCTCAAGTGGTTGGATATTTACCAGAGCCAAACAACCCACTTTTTTCCTATCCTTAAAAATCACAGATACTTTTTGGAATTTTATCTCTCAGCATTTTGGATGTTCATATTTTTTTTTTCAGATCCAAACTTGAGTTTTCACTCTCCCATTTTTCTCGTAAACAAAAAAGATATAAGGCAAAATAGATCACAACAAAATGAAAATTTTATAGTCCATGTATGCAAAAAAAAAATTTGAAAACCATAATAAATGTAAAAGTGACGAAAATTATTTCACGCACGATAAAAAATGAACTCCAAGGTTTTGTTATCCATGTTTGGGAAATTCCACTTGTACAACCCCCTAATAATTAGCTTGGTGGAATTTTATAGGAAAGGAACTTCTAACTGATCCTAACATGCTTTAAATGTGGTGTCCATGCATGCCAGAAACATGTTGAGGATGCAAGTGTCCTAATGCTGCCAAAAATGTCAAGTAGTAGAAAAAATCAAATTCCCAAGTGGTTGGATATTTACCAGAGCCAAACAACCCACTTTTTGCCTACCCTTAAAAATCACAGATACTTTTTGGAATTATCTCTCTCAGCATTTGTGGATGTTCAATTTTTTTTTTTCAGATCCAAACTTGAGTTTTCACTCTCCCATTTTTCTCGTAAACAAAAAAGAGATAAGGAAAAATAGATCGCAACAAAATGAAAATTTTAGAGTCCATGTATGCAAAAAAAAAAATTTGAAAACTATAGTAAATGTAAAAGTGAAGAAAATTATTTCACGCACTATAAAAATGAACTCCATATTTTTGTTATCCATGTTTGGAAAATTCTACTAGTACAACCCTTTAATAATTAGCTTGGTGGAATTTTATAGTAAAGGGACTTCTAACTGATCCTAACATGCTTTAAATGTAGTGTCCATGCATGCCAGAAACATGTTGAGGATGCAAGTGGCCTAATGATGCGAAAAATTTCAAGGAGTAGAAAAAATCAAATTCTCAAGTGGTTGGATATTTACCAGAGCGAAACAACCCACTTTTTGCCTATCCTTAAAAATCACATATACTTTTTGGAATTATCTCTCTCAGCATTTGTGGAAGTTCAAATTTTTTTTTTTCAGATCCAAACTTCAGTTTCCTCTCTCCCATTTTTCTCGTAAAGAAAAAAGAGGCAAAAAAGATCGCAACAAAAAGAAAATTTTAAAGTCCATGTATGCAAAAAAAAAATTTGAAAACCATAATAAATGTAAAAGTGAGGAAGCTTATTTCACGCACTATAAAAAATGAACTCCAAGGTTTTGTTATCCATGTTTGGGAAATTCCACTAATACAACCCCCTAATAATTAGCTTGGTGGAATTTTATAGGAAAGGGACTTCTAACTGATCCTAACATGCTTTAAATGTGGTGTCCATGCATGCCAGAACCATGTTGAGGATGCAAGTGGCCTAATGATGCCAAAAATCTCAAGGAGTAGAAAAAATCAAATTCTCAAGTGTTTGGATATTTACCAGAGCCAAACAACCCACTTTTTGCCAATCCTTAAAAATCACAGATACTTTTTAGAATTATCTCTCTAAGCAGTTGTGGATGTTCAACTTTTTTTTTTTAGATCCAAACTTGAGTTTTCACTCTCCCATTTTTCTCATAAACAAAAAAGATATAAGGCAAAATAGATCGCAACAAAATGAAAATTTTAGAGTCCATGTATGCAAAAAAAAATTTGAAAACAATAATAAATGTAAAAGTGAAGAAAATTATTTCACGCACAATAAAAATGAACTCTAAGGTTTTGTTATCCATGTTTGGGAAATTCCACTAGTACAATACCCTAATAATTGGCCTGGTGGAATTTTATAGGAAAGGGACTTCTAACTGATCCTAACATGCTTTAAATGTGGTGTCCATGCATTGTAGAAACATGTTGAGGATGCAAGTGGCCTAACGATGCCAAAAATCTCAAGGAGTAGAAAAAATCAAATTCTCAAGTGGTTGGATATTTACAAGAGCCAAACAACCCACTTTTTTCCTATCCTTAAATATCACAGATACTTTTTGGAATTATCTCTCTCAGCATTTTTGGATGTTCATATTTTTTATTTCAGATCCAAACTAGAGTTTTCACTCTCCCATTTTTCTCGTAAACAAAAAAGATATAAGGCAAAATAGATCGCAACAAATTGAAAATTTTAGAGTCCATCTATGCAAAAAAAAAAATTGAAAACCATAATAAATGTAAAAGTGAAGAAAATTATTTCACGCACTATAAAAATGAACTCCAAGGATTTGTTATCCATGTTTGGGAAATTTCACTGGGACAACCCCCTTATAAATAGCTTGATGGAATTTTTAGGAAAGGGACTTCTAACTGATCCTAACATGCTTTAAATGTGGTGTCCATGCATGCCAGAAACATGTTGAGGATGCAAGTGGCCTAACGATGCCAAAAATCTCAAGGAGTAGAAAAAATCAAATTCTCAAGTGGTTGGATATTTACCAGAGCCAAACAACCCACTTTTTTCCTATCCGTAAATATCACAGATACTTTTTGGAATTATCTCTCTCAGCATTTTTGGATGTTCAAATTTTTTTTTTCAGATCCAAACTAGAGTTTTCACTCTCCTATTTTTCTCGTAAACAAAAAAGATATAAGGCAAAATAGATCGCAACAAAATGAAAATTTTAGAGTCCATGTATGCAAAAAAAAATTTGAAAACCATAATAAATGTAAAAGGGAAGAAAATTATTTCACGCACTATAAAAATGAACTCCATGGTTTTGTTATCCATGTTTGGGAAATTCCACTAGTACAACCCCCTAATAATTAGCTTGGTGGAATTTTATAGGAAAGGGACTTCTAACTGATCCTAACATGCTTTAAATGTGGTGTCCATGCATGCCAGAAACATGTTGAGGATGCAAGTGGCCTAATGATGCCAAAAATCTCAAGGAGTAGAAAAAATCAAATTCTCAAGTGGTTGGATATTTACCAGAGCCAAACAACCCACTTTTTGCCAATCCTTAAAAATCACAGATACTTTTTCGAATTATCTCTCTCAGAATTTGTGGATGTTCAAATTTTTTTTTTTCAGATCCAAACTTAAGAATTTCGCTCTCCCATTTTTCTCGTAAAGAAAAAAGATATAAGGCAAAATAGATCGCAACAAAATGACAATTTTAGAGTCCATGTATGCAAAAAAAAAATTTTAAAACCATAATAAATGTTAAAGGTGAAGAAAATTATTTCACGCACTATAAAAATGAACTCCAAGGTTTTGTTATCCATGTTTGGGAAATTCCACTAGTACAATCCCCTAAAAATTAACTTGGTGGAATTTTATAGGAAAGAGACTTCTAACTGATCCTAACATGCTTTAAATGTGATGTCCATGCATACCAGAAACATGTAGAGGATGCAAGTGGCCTAGTGATGCACTAAATCTCAAGGAGTAGAAAAAATCAAATTTTCAAGTGGTTGGATATTTACCAGAGCCCAACAACCCACTTTTTGCATATCCTTAAAAATCACAGATATTTTTTGGAATTATCTCTCTCAGCATTAGTGGATGTTCAAATTTTTTTTTTCAGATCCAAACTTGAGTTTTCAGTCTCCCATTTTTCTCGTAAACAAAAAAGATATAAGCCAACATAGATCGCAGCAAAATGAAAATTTTAGAGTCCATATATGCAAAAAAAAAAATTTGAAAACCATAATAAATGTAAAAGTGAAGAAAATTATTTCACACACTATAAAAATGAACTCCAAGGTTTTGTTTTCCATGTTTGGGAAATTCCACTAGTACAACCCCCTAATAATTAGCTTGGTGGACTTTTATAGGAAAGGGACTTCTAACTAATCCTAACATGCTTTAAATGTGGTGTCCATGCATGCGTGAAACATGTTGAGGCTGCAAGTGGCCTAATGATGCCAAAAATCTCAAGGAGTAGAAAAAATCAAATTCTCAAGTGGTTGGATATTTACCAGAGCCAAACTACCCACTTTTTCCTATCCTCAAAAATCACAGATACTTTTTGGAATTTTATCTCTCAGCATTTGTGGATGTTCAAAATTTTTTTTTCAAATCCAAACTTGAGTTATCACTCTCTCATTTTTCTCGTAAACAAAAAAGATATAAGGCAAAATAGATCGCAACAAAATGAAAATTTTATAGTCCATGTATGTAAAAAAAAAAATTTGAAAACCATAATAAATGTAGAAGTGAAGAAAATTATTTCACGCACGATAAAAATGAACTCCAAGGTTTTGTTATCCATGTTTGGGAAATTCCACTAGTACAACCCCCTAATAATTAGCTTGGTGGAATTTTATAGGAAAGGGACTTCTAACTGATCCTAACATGCTTTAAATGTGGTGTCCATGCATGCCAGAAACATGTTGAGGATGCAAGTGGCCTAATGATGCCAAAAATCTCAAGGAGTAGAAAAAATAAAATTCTCAAGTGGTTGGATATTTACCAGAGCCAAACAACCCACTTTTTGCCTATCCTTAAAAATCACAAATACTTTTTGGAATTATCTCTCTCAGCATTTGTGGATGTTCAAATTTTTTTTTTTCAGATCCAAACTTGAGTTTTCACTCTCCCATTTTTCTCTTAAACAAAAAAGATATAAGGAAAAATAGATCGCAAGAAAATGAAAATTTAAGAGTCCATGTATGCAAAAAAAAATTTGAAAACCATAATAAATCTAAAAGTGAAGAAAATTAATTCACGCACTATAAAAATGAACTCCAAATTTTTGTTATCCATGTTGGGGAAATTCTACTAGTACAACCCTTTAATAATTAGCTTGGTGGAATTTTATAGGAAAGGGACTTCTAACTGATCCTAACATGCTTTAAATGTGGTGTCCATGCATGCCAGAAACATGTTGAGGATGCAAGTGGCCTAATGATGCAAAAAATTTCAAGGAGTAGAAAAAATCAAATTCTCAAGTTGTTGGATATTTACCAAAGCGAAACAGCCCACTTTTTGCCTAACCTTAAAAATCACATATACTTTTTGGAATTATCTCCCTCAGCATTTGTGGATGTTCAAATTTTTTTTTTCAGATCCTAACTTGAGGTTTTAATCTCCCATTTTTCTCGTAAACAAAATAGATATATGGAAAAATAGATCGCAACAAATTGAAAATTTTAGAGTCCATGTATGCAAAAAAAAAATTGAAAACCATAATAAATGTTAAAAGTGAAGAAAATTATTTCACGCACTACAAAATGAACTCCAAGGTTTTGTTATCCATGTTTGGAAAATTCCACTAGAACAACCCCCTAATTATTAGTATTGTAGAATTTTATAGGAAAGGGACTTCTAACTGATCTTAACATGCTTTAAATGTGGTGTCCATGCATGCCAGAAACATGTTGAGGATGCAGGTTGCCTAATGATGCCAAAAATCTCAAGGAGTAGAAAAAATCAAATTCTCAAGTGGTTGGATATTTTACCAGAGCCAAACAACCCACTTCTTGCCTATCCTTAAAAATCACAGATACTTTTTGGAATTATCTCTCTCAGCATTTGTGGATGTTCAAATTTTTTTTTTTCAGATCCAAACTTGAGTTTTCACTCTCCCATTTTTCTCGTAAACAAAAAAGATATAAGGCAAAATAGATCGCAACAAATTGAAAATTTTAGAGTCCATGTATTCAAAAAAAAAATTTGAAAACCATAATAAATGTAAAAGTGAAGAAAATTATTTCACGCACTATAAAAATGAACTCCAAGGTTTTATTATCCATGTTTGGGAAATTCCACTGGTACAACCACCTTGTAATTAGCTATGTGGAATTTTATAGTAAAGGGACTTCTAACTGATCCTAACATGCTTTAAATGTGCTGTCCATGCATGTCAGAAACATGTTGAGGATGCAAGTGGGCTAATGATGCCAAAATTGTCAAGGAGTAGAAAAAATCAAATTCCAAAGTGGTTGGATATTTACCAGAGCACAACAACCCACTTTTTGCCTATCCTTAAAAATCACAGATACTTTTTGGAATTATCTCTCTCAACATTTGTGGATGTTCAAATTTTTTTTTTCAGATCTAAACTTGAGTTTTCACTCTCCCATTTTTCTCGTAAACAAAAAAGATATAAGGCAAAATAGATCGCAACAAAATAAAAATTTTAGAGTCCATGTAAGCAAAAAAAAAATTTGAAAACCATAATAAATGTAAAAGTGAAGAAAATTATATCACACACTATAAAAATGAACTCCAAGGTTTTGTTATCCATGTTTGGGAAATTCCACTAGTACAACCTCCTAATAATTAGCTTGGTGGAATTTTATAGGAAAGGGACTTCTAACTGATCCTAACATGCTTTAAATGTGGTGTCCATGCATGCCAGAAACATGTTGAGGATGCAAGTGGCCTAATGATGCCAAAAATCTCAAGGAGTAGAAAAAATCAAATTCTGAAGTGGTTGGATATTTACCAGAGCCAAACAACCCACTTTTTGCCTATCCTTAAAAATCACAGATACTTTTTGGAATTATCTCTCTCAGCATTTGTGGATGTTCAAATTTTTTTTTTCAGATCTAAACTTGAGTTTTCACTCTCCCATTTTTCTCGTAAACAAAAAAGATATAAGGCAAAATAGATCGCAACAAAATAAAAATTTTAGAGTCCATGTATGCAAAAAAAAAATTTGAAAACCATAATAAATGTAAAAGTGAAGAAAATTATATCACACACTATAAAAATGAACTCCAAGGTTTTGCTATCCATGTTTGGGAAATTCCACTAGTACAACCTCCTAATAATTAGCTTGGTGGAATTTTATAGGAAAGGGACTTCTAACTGATCCTAACATGCTTTAAATGTGGTGTCCATGCATGCCAGAAACATGTTGAGGATGCAAGTGGCCTAATGATGCCAAAAATCTCAAGGAGTAGAAAAAATCAAATTCTGAAGTGGTTGGATATTTACCAGAGCCAAACAACCCACTTTTTGCCTATCCTTAAAAATCACAGATACTTTTTGGAATTATCTCTCTCAACCTTTGTGGATGTTCAAATATTTTTTTTCGGATCCAAACTTGAATTTTCAATCTCCCATTTTTCTCCTAAACAAAAAAGATAAAAGGCAAAATAGATCGCAACAAATTGAAAATTTTAGAGACCATGTATGCAAAAAAAAAAATTTGAAAACCATAATAAATGTTAAAAGTGAAGAAAATTATTTCACGCACTATAAAAATAAACTCCAAGGTTTTGTTATCCATGTTGGGGAAATTCCACTAGTACAATCCCCTAATTATTAGCTTTGAAGAATTTTATAGGAAAGGGACATCTAACTGCTCTTAACATGCTTTAAATGTGGTGTCCATGCATGCCAGAAACATGTTGAGGATGCAAGTGGCCTAATGATGCCAAAAATCTCAAAAAGTAGAAAAAATACAATTCTCAAGTGGTTGGATATTTACCTCAGCCAAACAACCCACTTTTTGCCTATCCTTAAAAATCACAGATACTTTTGGGAATTATCTCTCTCAGCATTTGTCGATGTTCAAATTTTTTTTTCAGATCCAAACATGATTTTTCACTCTCCCATTTTTCTCGTAAACAAAAAAGTTATAAGGCAAAGTAGATCGCAACAAATTGAAAATTTTAGAGTCCATGCATGCAAAAAACAAATTTGAAAACCATAATAAATGTTAAAAGTGAAGAAAATTATTTCACGCACTATAAAAATGAACTCCAAGGTTATGTTATCCATGTTTGGGAAATTCCACTAGTTCAACCCCCTAATAATTAGCTTGGTGGAATTTTATATGAAAGGGACTTCTAACTGATCCGAACATGCTTTAAATGTGGTGTCCATGCATGCCAGAAACATGTTGAGGATGCAAGTGGCCTAATGATGCCAAAAATCTCAAGGAGTAGAAAAAATCAAATTCTGAAGTGGTTGGATATTTACCAGAGCCAAACAACCCACTTTTTGCCTATCCTTAAAAATCACAGATACTTTTTGGAATTATCTCTCTCAACCTTTGTGGATGTTCAAATATTTTTTTTCGGATCCAAACTTGAATTTTCAATCTCCCATTTTTCTCCTAAACAAAAAAGATAAAAGGCAAAATAGATCGCAACAAATTGAAAATTTTAGAGACCATGTATGCAAAAAAAAAAATTTGAAAACCATAATAAATGTTAAAAGTGAAGAAAATTATTTCACGCACTATAAAAATAAACTCCAAGGTTTTGTTATCCATGTTGGGGAAATTCCACTAGTACAATCCCCTAATTATTAGCTTTGAAGAATTTTATAGGAAAGGGACATCTAACTGCTTTAAATGTGGTGTCCATGCTTTAAATGTGGTGTCCATGCATGCCAGAAACATGTTGAGGATGCAAGTGGCCTAATGATGCCAAAAATCTCAAAAAGTAGAAAAAATACAATTCTCAAGTGGTTGGATATTTACCTCAGCCAAACAACCCACTTTTTGCCTATCCTTAAAAATCACAGATACTTTTGGGAATTATCTCTCTCAGCATTTGTCGATGTTCAAATTTTTTTTTCAGATCCAAACATGATTTTTCACTCTCCCATTTTTCTCGTAAACAAAAAAGTTATAAGGCAAAGTAGATCGCAACAAATTGAAAATTTTAGAGTCCATGCATGCAAAAAACAAATTTGAAAACCATAATAAATGTTAAAAGTGAAGAAAATTATTTCACGCACTATAAAAATGAACTCCAAGGTTATGTTATCCATGTTTGGGAAATTCCACTAGTACAACCCCCTAATAATTAGCTTGGTGGAATTTTATATGAAAGGGACTTCTAACTGATCCGAACATGCTTTAAATGTGGTGTCCATGCATGCCAGAAACATGTTGAGGATGCAAGTGGACTAATGATGCCAAAAATCTCAAGGAGTAGAAAAAATCAAATTCTCAAGTGATTGGATATTTACCAGAGCCAAACAACCCACTTTTTGCCTATCCTTAAAAATCACAGATACTTTTTGGAATTATCTCTCTCAGCATTTGTGGATGTTCAAATTTTTTTTTTTCAGATCCAAACTTGAATTTTCACTCTCCCATTTTTCTCGTAAACAAAAAAGATATAAGGCAAAATAGATCGCAACAAATTGAAAATTTTAGAGTCCATGTATTCAAAAAAAAAATTTGAAAACCATAATAAATGTAAAAGTGAAGAAAATTATTTCACGCACTATAAAAATGAACTCCAAGGTTTTATTATCCATGTTTGGGAAATTCCACTGGTACAACTACCTTGTAATTAGCTATGTGGAATTTTATAGTAAAGGGACTTCTAACTGATCCTAACATGCTTTAAATGTGCTGTCCATGCATGTCAGAAACATGTAGAGGATGCAAGTGGCCTAATGATGCCAAAATTGTCAAGGAGTAGAAAAAATCAAATTCCAAAGTGGTTGGATATTTACCAGAGCACAACAACCCACTTTTTGCCTATCCTTAAAAATCACAGATACTTTTTGGAATTATCTCTCTCAGCATTTGTGGATGTTCAAATTTTTTTTTTCAGATCTAAACTTGAGTTTTCACTCTCCCATTTTTCTCGTAAACAAAAAAGATATAAGGCAAAATAGATCGCAACAAAATAAAAATTTTAGAGTCCATGTAAGCAAAAAAAAAATTTGAAAACCATAATAAATGTAAAAGTGAAGAAAATTATATCACACACTATAAAAATGAACTCCAAGGTTTTGTTATCCATGTTTGGGAAATTCCACTAGTACAACCTCCTAATAATTAGCTTGGTGGAATTTTATAGGAAAGGGACTTCTAACTGATCCTAACATGCTTTAAATGTGGTGTCCATGCATGCCAGAAACATGTTGAGGATGCAAGTGGCCTAATGATGCCAAAAATCTCAAGGAGTAGAAAAAATCAAATTCTGAAGTGGTTGGATATTTACCAGAGCCAAACAACCCACTTTTTGCCTATCCTTAAAAATCACAGATACTTTTTGGAATTATCTCTCTCAACCTTTGTGGATGTTCAAATATTTTTTTTCGGATCCAAACTTGAATTTTCAATCTCCCATTTTTCTCCTAAACAAAAAAGATAAAAGGCAAAATAGATCGCAACAAATTGAAAATTTTAGAGACCATGTATGCAAAAAAAAAAATTTGAAAACCATAATAAATGTTAAAAGTGAAGAAAATTATTTCACGCACTATAAAAATAAACTCCAAGGTTTTGTTATCCATGTTGGGAAATTCCACTAGTACAATCCCCTAATTATTAGCTTTGAAGAATTTTATAGGAAAGGGACATCTAACTGCTCTTAACATGCTTTAAATGTGGTGTCCATGCATGCCAGAAACATGTTGAGGATGCAAGTGGCCTAATGATGCCAAAAATCTCAAAAAGTAGAAAAAATACAATTCTCAAGTGGTTGGATATTTACCTCAGCCAAACAACCCACTTTTTGCCTATCCTTAAAAATCACAGATACTTTTGGGAATTATCTCTCTCAGCATTTGTCGATGTTCAAATTTTTTTTTCAGATCCAAACATGATTTTTCACTCTCCCATTTTTCTCGTAAACAAAAAAGTTATAAGGCAAAGTAGATCGCAACAAATTGAAAATTTTAGAGTCCATGCATGCAAAAAACAAATTTGAAAACCATAATAAATGTTAAAAGTGAAGAAAATTATTTCACGCACTATAAAAATAAACTCCAAGGTTTTGTTATCCATGTTGGGGAAATTCCACTAGTACAACCCCCTAATTATTAGCTTTGAAGAATTTTATAGGAAAGGGACTTCTAACTGCTCTTAACATGCTTTAAATGTGGTGTCCATGCATGCCAGAAACATGTTGAGGATGCAAGTGGCCTAATGATGCCAAAAATCTCAAGGAGTAGAAAAAATCAAATTCTCAAGTGGTTGGATATTTACCAGAGCCAAACAACCCACTTTTTGCCTATCCTTAAAAAGCATAGATACTTTTTGGAATTATCTCTCTAAGCATTTGTGGATATTCAATTTTTTTTTTTTTCAGATCCAAACTTGAGTTTTCACTCTCCCATTTTTCTCGTAAAAAATGATATAAGGAAAAGTAGATCGCAACAAAATGAAAATTTTAGAGTCCATGTATGCAAAAAAAAAAATTTGAAAACCATAATAAATGTAAAAGTGAAGAAAATTATTTCACGCACTATAAAAATGAACTCCAAGGTTATGTTATGCATGTTTGGGAAATTCCACTAGTACAACCCCCTAATAATTAGCTTGGTGGAATTTTATATGAAAGGGACTTCTAACTGATCCGAACATGCTTTAAATGTGGTGTCCATGCATGCCAGAAACATGTTGAGGATGCAAGTGGCCTAATGATGCCAAAAATCTCAAGGAGTAGAAAAAATCAAATTCTCAAGTGATTGGATATTTACCAGAGCCAAACAACCCACTTTTTGCCTATCCTTAAAAATCACAGATACTTTTTGGAATTATCTCTCTCAGCATTTCTGGATGTTCAAATTTTTTTTTTCAAATCCAAACTTGAGTTTTCTCTCTCCCATTTTTCTCGTAAACAAAAAAGATATAAGGCAAATTAGATCGCAACAAATCAAAAATTTTAGAGTCCATGTATGCAAAAAAAAAATTTGAAAACCATAATAAATGTTAAAAATGAGAAAATTATTTCACGCACTATAAAAATGAACTCCAAGGTTTTGTTATCCATGTTTGGGAAATTCCACAAGTACAACCCCCTAATAATTAGCTTGGTGGAATTTTATAGGAAAGGGACTTCTACCTGATCCGAACATGCTTTAAATGTGGTGTCCATGCATGCCAGAAACATGTTGAGGATGCAAGTGGCCTAATGCTGCAAAAAATCTCAAGGAGTAGAAAAAATCAAATTCTCAAGTGGTTTGATATTTACCAGAGCCAAACAACCTTCTTTTTGCCTATCCTTAAAAATCACAGATACTTTTTGGAATTATCTCTCTCAGCATTTCTGGATGTTCAAATTTTTTTTTTCAAATCCAAACTTGAGTTTTCACTATCCCATTTTTCTCGTAAACAAAAAAGATATAAGGCAAAATTGACTGCAACAAATTGAAAATTTTAGAATCCATGTATGCAAAAAAAAAATTTGAAAACCATAATTAATGTTAAAAGTGAAGAAAATTATTTTACGCACTATAAAAATGAACTCCAAGGTTTTGTTATCCATGTTTGGGAAATTCCACTAGTACAACCCCCTAATAATTAGCTTGGTGGAATTTTATGGAAAGGGACTTCTAACTGATCCTAACATGCTTTAAATGTGGTGTCCATGCATGCCAGAAACATGTTGAGGATGCATGTGGCCTAATGCTGCCAAAAATCTCAAGGAATAGCAAAAATCAATTTCTCGAGTGGTTGGATATTCACGAGAGCCAAACAACCCACTTTTTGCTTATCCTTAAAAATCACATATACTTTTTGGAATTACCTCAATCAGCATTTGTGGATGTTCAATTTTTTTTTTTCAGATCCAAACTTGAGTTTTCACTCTCCCAATTTTCTCGTAAACAAAACAGAAAAAAGCAAAATAGATCGCAGCAAATGAAAAATTTTAGAGTCCATGTATGCAAAAAAAAAATTTGAAAACCATAATAAATGTTAAAAGTGAAGAAAATTATTTCACGCACTATAAAAATGAACTCCAAGGTTTTGTTATCCATGTTTGGGAAATTCCACTAGTACAACCCCCTAATAATTAGCTTGGTGGAATTTTATAGGAAAGGGACATCTAACTGATCCTAACATGCTTTCAATGTGGTGTCCATGCATGCCAGAAAAATGTTGAGGATGCAAGTGGCCTAATGATTCCAAAAATCTCAAGCAATAGAAAAAATCAAATTCTAAAGTGGTTGGATATTTACCAGAGCCAAACAACGAACTTTTTGCCTATCCTTTAAAATCACAGATAATTTTTGGAATAATCTCTCTCAACATTTGTCGATGCTCAAATTTTTTTTTTCAGATCCAAACTTGAGTTTTCACTCTCCCTTTTTTCTCGTAAACAAAAAAGATATAAGGCAAAATAGATCGCAACAAAATGAAAATTTTAGAGTCCATGTATGCAAACAAAAAATTTGAAAACCATAATAAATGTTAAAAGTGAAGAAAATTATTTCACGCACTATAAAAATGAACTCCAAGGTTTTGTTATCCATGTTTGGGAAATTCCACTAGAACAACCCCCTAATAATTAGCTTGGTGGAATTTTATAGGAAAGGGACTTCTAACTGATCCTAACATGCTTTAAATGTGGTGTCCATGCATGCCAGAAACATGTTGAGGATGCAAGTGGCCTAATAATGCCAAAAATCTCAAGGAGTAGAAAAAATCAAATTCTCAAGTGGTTGGATATTTACCAGAGCCAAACAACCCACTTTTTGCCTATCCTTAAAAATCACAGATACTTTTTGGAATTATCTCTCTCAGCATTTGTGGATGTTCAATTTTTTTTTTTCAGATCCAAACTTGAGTTTTCTCTCTTCCATTTTTCTCGTAAACAAAAAAGATATAAGGCAAAATAGATTGCAACAAAATGAAAATTTTTGAGTCCATGTATGCAAAAAAAAAAAATTGAAAACCATAATAAATGTAAAAGTGAAGAAAATTATTTCACGCACTATAAAAATGAATTCCAAGGTTTTGTTATCCATGTTTGGGAAATTCCACTAGTACAACCCCCTAATAATTAGCTTGGTGGAATTTTTTAGGAAGGGACTACTAACTGATCCTAACAAGCTTTAAATGTGGTGTCCATCCATGCCAGACACATGTGGAGGATGCAAGTGGCCTAATGATGCCAAAAATCTCAAGGAGTAGAAAAAATAAAATTCTCAAGTGGTTGGATATTTTACCAGAGCAAAACAACCCACTTTTTGCCTATCCAAAAAAATCACAGATACTTTTTGGAATTATCTCTCTCTGCATTTGTGGATGTTCAAATTGTTTTTTTCAGATCCAAGCATGAGTTTTCACTCTCCCATTTTTCTCCGAAAAAAAAAAGATATAAGGCAAAATAGATCGCAACAAAATCAAAATTTTAAAGTCCATGTATGCAAAAAAAAAATTTGAAAACCATAATAAATGTAAAAGTGTAGAAAATTATTTTACGCACTATAAAAATGAACTCTAAGGTTTTGTTATCCATGTTTGGGAAATTCCACTAGTACAACCCCCTAATAATTAGCTTGGTGGAATTTTATAGGGAAGGGACTTCTAACTGATCCTAACATGCTTTAAATGTGGTGTCCATGCATGCCAGAAAAATCTTGAGGATGCAAGTGGCCTAATGATTCCAAAAATCTCAAGCAATAGAAAAAATCAAATTCTAAAGTGGTTGGATATTTACCAGAGCCAAACAACCAGCTTTTTGCCTATCCTTTAAAATCTCAGATAATTTTTGCAATAATCTCTCTCAGCATTTGTCGATGCTCAAATTTTTTTTTTCAGATCCAAACTTGAGTTTTCACTCTCCCTTTTTTCTCGTAAACAAAAAAGATATAAGGCAAAATAGATCGCAACAAAATGAAAATTTTAGAGTCCATGTATGCAAAAAAAAAATTTGAAAACCATAATATATGTTAAAAGTGAAGAAAATTATTTCACGCACTATAAAAATGAACTCCAAGGTTTTGTTATCCATGTTTGGGAAATTCCACTAGAACAACCCCCTAATAATTAGCTTGGTGGAATTTTATAGGAAAGGGACTTCTAACTGATCCTAACATGCTTTAAATGTGGTGTCCATGCATGCCTGAAACATGTTGAGGATGCAAGTGGCCTAATGATGCCAAAAATCTCAAGGAGTAGAAAAAATCAAATTCTCAAGTGGTTGGATATTTACAAGAGCCAAACAACCCACTTTTTGCCTATCCTTAAAAATCACAGATACTTTTTGGAATTATCTCTCTCAGCATTTGTGGATGTTCAAATTTTTTTTTTCAGATCCAAACTTGAGTTTCCACTCTCCCATTTTTCTCGTAAACAAAAAAGATATAAGGCAAAATAGATTGCAACAAAATGAAAATTTTTGAGTCCATGTATGCAAAAAAAAAAAATTGAAAACCATAATAAATGTAACAGTGAGGAAAATTATTTGACGCACTATAAAAATGAACTCCAAGGTTTTGTTATCCATGTTTGGGAAATTCAACTAGTACAACCCCCTAATAATTAGCTTGGTGGAATTTTATACGAAAAGGGACTTCTAACTGATCCTAACATGCTTTAAATGTGGTGTCCATGCATGCCAGAAACATGTTGAGGATGCAAGTGGCCTAATGATGCCAAAAATCTCAAGGAGTAGAAAAAATCAAATTCTCAAGTGGTTGGATATTTACAAGAGCCAAACAACCCACTTTTTGCCTATCCTTAAAAATCACAGATACTTTTTGGAATTATCTCTCTCAGCATTTCTGGATGTTCAAATTTTTTTTTTCAGATCCAAACTTGAGTTTTCACTCTCCCATTTTTCTCGTAAACAAAAAAGATATAAGGCAAAATAGATTGCAACAAAATGAAAATTTTAGAGTCCATGTATGCAAAAAAAAAATTTGAAAACCATAATAAATGTAAACGTGAAGAAAATTATTTCACGCACTATAAAAATGAATTCCAAGGTTTTGTTATCCATGTTTGGGAAATTCCACTAGTACAACTCCCTAATAATTAGCTTGGTGGAATTTTTTAGGAAGGGACTTCTAACTGATCCTAACATGCTTTAAATGTGGTGTCCATGCATGCCAGACACATGTTGAGGATGCAAGTGGCCTAATGATGCCAAAAATCTCAAGGAGTAGAAAAAATCAAATTCTCAAGTGGTTGGATATTTTACCAGAGCAAAACAACCCACTTTTTGCCTATCCAAAAAAATCACAGATACTTTTTGGAATGATCTCTCTCTGCATTTGTGGATGTTCAAATTTTTTTTTTTTCAGATCCAAAC
Source organism: Aristolochia californica (assembly GCF_029961685.1). NCBI lineage: Eukaryota > Viridiplantae > Streptophyta > Magnoliopsida > Piperales > Aristolochiaceae > Aristolochia > Aristolochia californica. The sequence goes on along the minus strand of NW_027182279.1, from coordinate 31,147,789 downwards.
TTGAGTTTTCACTCTCCCATTTTTCTCCTAAAAAAAAATATATAAGGGAAAATTGATCGCAACAAAATCAAAATTTTAAAGTCCATGTATGCAAAAAAAAAATTTGAAAACCATTATAAATGTAAAAGTGAAGAAAATTATTTCACGCACTATAAAAGTGAACTCTAAGGTTTTGTTATCCATATTTGGGAAATTCCACTAGTACAACCCCCTAATAATTAGCTTGGTGGAATTTTATAGGAAAGGGACTTCTAACTGATCCTAACATGCTTTAAATGTGGTGTCCATGCATGCCAGAAACATGTTGAGGATGCAAGTGGCGTAAAGATGCCAAAAATCTCAAGGTGTTGAAAAAATCAAATTCTCAAGTGGTTGGATATTTACGAGAGCCAAACAACCCACTTTTTGCCTATCCTTAAAAATCACAAATACTTTTTGGAATTATCTCTCCCAGCATTTGCGGATGTTCAAATTTTTATTTCAGATCCAAACTTGTGTTTTGACTCTCCCATTTTTCTCGTAAACAAAAAAGATATAAGGCAAAATAGATCGCAACAAAATGAAAATTTTAGAGTCCATGTATGAAAAAAAAAATTTGAAAACCATAATAAATGTTAAAAGTGAAGAAAATTATTTCACGCACTATAAAAATGAAATCAAAGGTTTTGTTATCCATGTTTGGGAAATTCCACTAGTACAACCCCCTATAAATTAGCTTGGTGGAATTTTATAGGAAAGGGACTTCTAACTGATCCTAACATGCTTTAAATGTGGTGTCCATGCATTCCAGAAACATGTTGAGGATGCAAGTGGCCTAATGATGCCAAAAATCTCAAAAAGTAGAAAAAATACAATTCTCAAGTGGTTGGATATTTACCAGAGCCAAACAACCCACTTTTTGCCTATCCTTAAAAATCACAGATACTTTTTGGAATTATCTCTCTCAGCATTTCCGGATGTTCAAATTTTTTTTTTCAAATCCACACTTGAGTTTTCTCTCTCCCATTTTTCTCGTAAACAAAAAAGATATAAGGCAAATTAGATCGCAACAAATCGAAAATTTTAGATTCCATGTATGCAAAAAAAAAATTTTGAAAACCATAATAAATGTTAAAAATGAGAAAATTATTTCACGCACTATAAAAATGAACTCCAAGGTTTTGTTATCCATGTTTGGGAAATTCCTCAAGTACAACCACCTAATAATTAGCTTGGTGGAATTTTATAGGAAAGGGACTTCTAACTGATCCGAACATGCTTTAAATGTGGTGTCCATGCATGCCAGAAACATGTTGAGGATGCAAGTGGCCTAATGCTGCATAAAATCTCAAGGAGTAGAAAAAATCAAATTCTCAAGTGGTTGGATATTTACCAGAGCCAAACAACCCACTTTTTGCCTATCCTTAAAAATCACAGATACTTTTTGGAATTATCTCTCTCAGCATTTCTGGATGTTCATATTTTTTTTTTCAAATCCAAACTTGAGTTTTCACTATCCCATTTTTCTCATAAACAAAAAAGATATAAGGCAAAATAGACTGCAACAAATTGAAAATTTTAGAATCCATGTATGCAAAAAAAAAATTTGAAAACCATAATAAATGTTAAAAGTGAAGAAAATTATTTTACGCACTATAAAAATGAACTCCAAGGTTTTGTTATCCATGTTTGGGAAATTCCACTAGTACAACCCCCTAATAATTAGCTTGGTGGAATTTTATAGAAACGGACTTCTAACTGATCCTAACATGCTTTAAATGTGGTGTCCATGCATGCCAGAAACATGTTGAGGATGCATGTGGCCTAATGCTGCCAAAAATCTCAAGGAATAGCAAAAATCAAATTCTCGAGTGGCTGGATATTTACGAGAGCCAAACAACCCACTTTTTGCTTATCCTTAAAAATCACAGATACTTTTTGGAATTACCTCAATCAGCATTTGTGGATGTTCAAATTTTTTTTTTCAGATCCAAACTTGAGTTTTCACTCTCCCATTTTTCTCGTAAACAAAACAGATAAAAGGCAAAATAGATCGCAACAAATGAAACATTTAAGAGTCCATGTATTCAAAAAAAAAAAATTTGAAAACCATAATAAATGTTAAAAGTGAAGAAAATTATTTCACGCACTATAAAAATGAACTCCAAGGTTTTGTTATCCATGTTTGGGAAATTCCACTAGTACAACCCCCTAATAATTAGCTTGGTGGAATTTTATAGGAAAGGGACATCTAACTGATCCTAACATGCTTTAAATGTGGTGTCCATGCATGCCAGAAAAATGTTGAGGATGCAAGTGGCCTAATGATTCCAAAAATCTCAAGCAATAGAAAAAATCAAATTCTAAAGTGGTTGGATATTTACCAGAGCCAAACAACGAACTTTTTGCCTATCCTTTAAAATCACAGATAATTTTTGGAATAATCTCTCTCAGCATTTGTCGATGCTCAAATTTTTTTTTTCAGATCCAAACTTGAGTTTTCACTCTCCCTTTTTTCTCGTAAACAAAAAAGATATAAGGCAAAATAGATCGCAACAAAATGAAAATTTTAGAGTCCATGTATGCAAACAAAAAATTTGAAAACCATAATAAATGTTAAAAGTGAAGAAAATTATTTCACGCACTATAAAAATGAACTCCAAGGTTTTATTATCCATGTTTGGGAAATTCTACTAGAACAACCCCCTAATAATTAGCTTGGTGGAATTTTATAGGAAAGGGACTTCTAACTGATCCTAACATGCTTTAAATGTGGTGTCCATGCATGCCAGAAACATGTTGAGGATGCAAGTGGCCTAATGCTGCAAAAAATCCCAAGGAGTAGAAAAAATCAAATTCTCAAGTGGTTGGATATTTACCAGAGCCAAACAACCCACTTTTTGCCTATCCTTAAAAATCACAGATACTTTTTGGAATTATCTCTCTCAGCATTTGTGGATGTTCAAATTTTTTTTTTCAAATCCAAACTTGAGTTTTCACTATCCCATTTTTCTCGTAAACAAAAAAGATATAAGGCAAAATAGACTGCAACAAATTGAAAATTTTAGAATCCATGTATGCAAAAAAAAAATTTGAAAACCATAATAAATGTTAAAAGTGAAGAAAATTATTTTACGCACTATAAAAATGAACTCCAAGGTTTTGTTATCCATGTTTGGGAAATTCCACTAGCACAACCCCCTAATAATTAGCTTGGTGGAATTTTATAGAAAGGGACTTCTAACTGATCCTAACATGCTTTAAATGTGGTGTCCATGCATGCCAGAAACATGTTGAGGATGCATGTGGCCTAATGCTGCCAAAAATCTCAAGGAATAGCAAAAATCAAATTCTCGAGTGGCTGGATATTTACGAGAGCCAAACAACCCACTTTTTGCTTATCCTTAAAAATCACAGATACTTTTTGGAATTACCTCAATCAGCATTTGTGGATGTTCAAATTTTTTTTTTTCATATCCAAACTTGAGTTTTCACTCTCCCATTTTTCTCGTAAACAAAACAGATAAAAGGCAAAATAGATCGCAACAAAAGAAAAATTTTAGAGTCCATGTATGCAAAAAAAAAATTTGACAACCATAATAAATGTTAAAAGTGAAGAAAATTATTTCACGCACTATAAAAATGAACTCCAAGGTTTTGTTATCCATGTTTGGGAAATTCCACTAGTACAACCCCCTAATAATTAGCTTGGTGGAATTTTATAGGAAAGGGACATCTAACTGATCCTAACATGCTTTAAATGTGGTGTCCATGCATGCCAGAAAAATGTTGAGGATGCAAGTGGCCTAATGATTCCAAAAATCTCAAGTAGTAGAAAAAATCAAATTCTAAAGTGGTTGGATATTTACCAGAGCCAAACAACGAACTTTTTGCCTATCCTTTAAAATCACAGATAATTTTTGGAATAATCTCTCTCAGCATTTGTCGATGCTCAAATTTTTTTTTTCAGATCCAAACTTGAGTTTTCACTCTCCCTTTTTTCACGTAACAAAAAAGATATAAGGCAAAATAGATCGCAACAAAATGAAAATTTTAGAGTCCATGTATGCAAACAAAAAATTTGAAAACCATAATAAATGTTAAAAGTGAAGAAAATTATTTCACGCACTATAAAAATGAACTCCAAGGTTTTGTTATCCATGTTTGGGAAATTCCACTAGAACAACCCCCTAATAATTAGCTTGGTGGAATTTTATAGGAAAGGGACTTCTAACTGATCGTAACATGCTTTAAATGTGGTGTCCATGCATGCCTGAAACATGTTGAGGATGCAAGTGGCCTAATGATGCCAAAAATCTCAAGGAGTAGAAAAAATCAAATTCTCAAGTGGTTGGATATTTACAAGAGCCAAACAACCCACTTTTTGCCTATCCTTAAAAATCACAGATACTTTTTGGAATTATCTCTCTCAGCATTTGTGGATGTTCAAATTTTTTTTTTCAGATCCAAACTTGAGTTTTCACTCTCCCATTTTTCTCGTAAACAAAAAAGATATAAGGCAAAATAGATTGCAACAAAATGAAAATTTTAGAGTCCATGTATGCAAAAAAAAAATTTGAAAACCATAATAAATGTAAACGTGAAGAAAATTATTTCACGCACTATAAAAATGAATTCCAAGGTTTTGTTATCCATGTTTGGGAAATTCCACTAGTACAACTCCCTAATAATTAGCTTGGTGGAATTTTTTAGGAAGGGACTTCTAACTGATCCTTACATGCTTTAAATGTGGTGTCCATACATGCTAGACACATGTTGAGGATGCAAGTGGCCTAATGATGCCAAAAATCTCAAGGAGTAGAAAAAATCAAATTCTCAAGTGGTTGGATATTTTACCAGAGCAAAACAACCCACTTTTTGCCTATCCAAAAAAATCACAGATACTTTTTGGAATGATCTCCCTCTGCATTTGTGGATGTTCAAATTTTTTTTTTTTCAGATCCAAACTTGAGTTTTCACTCTCCCATTTTTCTCCTAAAAAAAAATATATAAGGCAAAATTGATCGCAACAAAATCAAAATTTTAAAGTCCATGTATGCAAAAAAAAAATTTGAAAACCATTATAAATGTAAAAGTGAAGAAAATTATTTCACGCACTATAAAAGTCAACTCTAAGGTTTTGTTATCCATGTTTGGGAAATTCCACTAGTACAACCCCCTAATAATTGGCTTGGTGGAATTTTATAGGAAAGGGACTTCTAACTGATCCTAACATGCTTTAAATGTGGTGTCCATGCATGCCAGAAACATGTTGAGGATGCAAGTGGCGTAAAGATGCCAAAAATCTCAAGGTGTTGAAAAAATCAAATTCTCAAGTGGTTGGATATTTACGAGAGCCAAACAACCCACTTTTTGCCTATCCTTAAAAATCACAAATACTTTTTGGAATTATCTCTCCCAGCATTTGCGGATGTTCAAATTTTTATTTCAGATCCAAACTTGTGTTTTGACTCTCCCATTTTTCTCGTAAACAAAAAAGATATAAGGCAAAATAGATCGCAACAAAATGAAAATTTTAGAGTCCATGTATGAAAAAAAAAATTTGAAAACCATAATAAATGTTAAAAGTGAAGAAAATTATTTCACGCACTATAAAAATGAAATCAAAGGTTTTGTTATCCATGTTTGGGAAATTCCACTAGTACAACCCCCTAATAATTAGCTTGGTGGAATTTTATAGGAAATGGACTTCTAACTGATCCTAACATGCTTTAAATGTGGTGTCCATGCATGCCAGAAACATGTTGAGGATGCAAGTGGCCTAATGATGCCAAAAATCTCAAGGAGTAGAAAAACTCAAATTCTCAAGTGGTTGGATATTTACCAGACCCAAACAACCCACTTTTTCCCTATCCTTAAAAATCACAAATACCTTTTGGAATTATCTCTCTCAGCATTTGTGGATGTTCAAATTTTTTTTTTTCAGATCCAAACTTGTGTTTCCACTCTCCCATTTTTCTCGTAAACAAGAAAGATATAAGGCAAAAATGATCGCAACAAAATGAAAATTTTAGAGTCCATGTATGCAAAAAAAAATTTGAAAACCATAATTAATGTTAAAAGTGAAGAAAATTATTTCACGCACTATAAAAATGAACTCCAAGGTTTTGTTATCCATGTTTGGGAAATTCCACTAGAACAACCCCCTAATAATTAGCTTGGTGGAATTTTATAGGAATGGGACTTCTAACTGATCCTAACATGCTTTAAATGTGGTGTCCATGCATGCCAGAAACATGTTGAGGATGCAAGAGGCCTAATGATGCCAAAAATCTCAAGGAGTAGAAAAAATCAAATTCTCAAGTGGTTGGATATTTACGAGAGCCAAACAACCCACTTTTTGCCTATCCTTAAAAACCACAGATACTTTTTGGAATTATCTCTCTCAGCATTTGTGGATGTTCAAATTTTTTTTTCTGATCCAAACTTGAGTTTTCACTCTCCCATTTTCCTCATAAACAAAAAAGATATAAGGCATAACAGATCGCAACAAAATGAAAATTTTAGAGTCCATGTATGCAAAAAAAAAAATTTTGAAAACCATTATAAATGCTAAAAGTGAAGAAAATTATTTCACGTACTATAAAAATGAACTCCAAGGTTTTGTGATCCATGTTTGGGAAATTCCACTAGTACAACCCCCTAATAATTAGCTTGGTGGAATTTTATAGGAAAGGGACTTCTAACTGATCCTAACATGCTTTAAATGTGGTGTCCATGCATTCCAGAAACATGTTGAGGATGCAAGTGGCCTAATGATGCCAAAAATCTCAAAAAGTAGAAAAAATACAATTCTCAAGTGGTTGGATATTTACCAGAGCCAAACAACCCACTTTTTGCCTATCCTTAAAAATCACAGATACTTTTTGGAATTATCTCTCTCAGCATTTCTGGATGTTCAAATTTTTTTTTTCAAATCCACACTTGAGTTTTCTCTCTCCCATTTTTCTCGTAAACAAAAAAGATATAAGGCAAATTAGATCGCAACAAATCGAAAATTTAAGAGTCCATGTATGCAAAAAAAAAATTTTGAAAACCATAATAAATGTTAAAAATGAGAAAATTATTTCACGCACTATAAAAATGAACTCCAAGGTTTTGTTATCCATGTTTGGGAAATTCCTCAAGTACAACCCCCTAATAATTAGCTTGGTGGAATTTTATAGGAAAGGGACTTCTAACTGATCCGAACATGCTTTAAATGTGGTGTCCATGCATGCCAGAAACATGTTGAGGATGCAAGTGGCCTAATGCTGCATAAAATCTCAAGGAGTAGAAAAAATCAAATTCTCAAGTGGTTGGATATTTACCAGAGCCAAACAACCCACTTTTTGCCTATCCTTAAAAATCACAGATACTTTTTGGAATTATCTCTCTCAGCATTTCTGGATGTTCAAATTTTTTTTTTCAAATCCAAACTTGAGTTTTCACTATCCCATTTTTCTCATAAACAAAAAAGATATAAGGCAAAATAGACTGCAACAAATTGAAAATTTTAGAATCCATGTATGCAAAAAAAAAAATTGAAAACCATAATAAATGTTAAAAGTGAAGAAAATTATTTTACGCACTATAAAAATGAACTCCAAGGTTTTGTTATCCAAGTTTGGGAAATTCCACTAGTACAACCCCCTAATAATTAGCTTGGTGGAATTTTATAGAAAGGGACTTCTAACTGATCCTAACATGCTTTAAATGTGGTGTCCATGCATGCCAGAAACATGTTGAGGATGCATGTGGCCTAATGCTGCCAAAAATCTCAAGGAATAGCAAAAATCAAATTCTCGAGTGGCTGGATATTTACGAGAGCCAAACAACCCACTTTTTTCTTATCCTTAAAAATCACAGATACTTTTTGGAATTACCTCAATCAGCATTTGTGGATGTTCAAATTTTTTTTTTTCAGATCCAAACTTGAGTTTTCACTCTCCCATTTTTCTCGTAAACAAAACAGATAAAAGGCAAAATAGATCGCAACAAATGAAAAATTTAAGAGTCCATGTATTCAAAAAAAAAAAATTTGAAAACCATAATAAATGTTAAAAGTGAAGAAAATTATTTCACGCACTATAAAAATGAACTCCAAGGTTTTGTTATCCATGTTTGGGAAATTCCACTAGTACAACCCCCTAATAATTAGCTTGGTGGAATTTTATAGGAAAGGGACATCTAACTGATCCTAACATGCTTTAAATGTGGTGTCCATGCATGCCAGAAAAATGTTGAGGATGCAAGTGGCCTAATGATTCCAAAAATCTCAAGCAATAGAAAAAATCAAATTCTAAAGTGGTTGGATATTTACCAGAGCCAAACAACGAACTTTTTGCCTATCCTTTAAAATCACAGATAATTTTTGGAATAATCTCTCTCAGCATTTGTCGATGCTCAAATTTTTTTTTTCAGATCCAAACATGAGTTTTCACTCTCCCATTTTCCTCATAAACAAAAAAGATATAAGGCATAACAGATCGCAACAAAATGAAAATTTTAGAGTCCATGTATGCAAAAAAAAAATTTTGAAAACCATTATAAATGCTAAAAGTGAAGAAAATTATTTCACGTACTATAGAAATGAACTCCAAGGTTTTGTGATCCATGTTTGGGAAATTCCACTAGTACAACCCCCTAATAATTAGCTTGGTGGAATTTTATAGGAAAGGGACTTCTAATTTAGCCTAACAAGCTTTAAATGTGGTGTCCATGCATTCCAGAAACATGTTGAGGATGCAAGTGGCCTAATGATGCCAAAAATCTCAAAAATTAGAAAAAATACAATTCTCAAATGGTTGGATATTTACCAGAGCCAAACAACCCACTTTTTGCCTATCCTTAAAAATCACATATACTTTTTGGAATTATCTCTCTCAGCATTTGTGGATGTTCAAATTTTTTTTTTCAGATCCAAACTTTAGTTTTCACTCTCCCATTTTTCTCGTAAACAAAAAAGGTATAAGGCAAAATAGATCGCAACAAATTGAAAATTTTAGAGTCCATGTATGCAAAAAAAAAAATTTGAAAACCATAATAAATGTAAAAGTGAAGAAAATTATTTCACGCACTATAAAAATGAACTCCAAGGTTTTATTATCCATGTTTGGGAAATTCCACTAGTACAACCACCTTGTAATTAGCTAGGTGGAAATTTATAGGAAAGGGACTTCTAACTGATCCTAACATGCTTTAAATGAGGTGTCCATGCATGTCAAAAACATGTTGAGGATGCAAGTGGCCTAATGATGCCCAAATTGTCAAGGAGTAGAAAAAATCAAATTCCAAAGTGGTTGGATATTTACCAGAGCACAACAACCCACTTTTTGCTTATCCTTAAAACGAACAGATACTTTTTGGAATTATCTCTCTCAGCATTTGTGGATGTTCAAGTTTTTTTTTTCAGATCCAAACTTGAGTTTTCACTCTCCCATTTTTCTCGTAAACAAAAAAGAATAAAGGCAAAATAGATCGCAACAAAATAAAAATTTTAGAGTCCATGTAATCAAAAAAAAAATTTGAAAACCATAATAAATGTAAAAGTGAAGAAAATTATATCACACACTATAAAAATGAACTCCAAGGTTCTGTTATCCATGTTTGGGAAATTCCACTAGTACAACCCCCTAATAATTAGCTTGGTGGAATTTTATAGGAAAGGGACTTCTAACTGATCCTAACATGCTTTAAATGTGGTATCCATGCATGCCAGAAACATGTTGAGGATGCAAGTGGCCTAATGATGCAAAAAATCTCAAGGAGTAGAAAAAATCAAATTTTCGAGTGGTTGGATATTTACCAGAGCCAAACAACCCATTTTTTGCCTATCCTTAAAAATCACAGATACTTTTTGGAATTATCTCTCTCAACCTTTGTGGATGTTCAAATATTTTTTTTCGGATCCAAACTTGAGTTTTCAATCTTCCATTTTTCTCCTAAACAAAAAAGATAAAAGGCAAAATAGATCGCAACAGATTGAAAATTTTAGAGACCATGTATGCAAAAAAAAATTTGAAAACCATAATAAATGTTAAAAGTGAAGAAAATTATTTCACGCACTACAAAAATGAACTCCAAGGTTTTGTTATCCATGTTTGGGAAATTCCACTAGTACAGCCCCTAATAATTAGCTTGGTGGAATTTTATAGGAAAGGGACTTCTAACTGAACCTAACATGCTTTAAATGTGGTGTCCATGCATGCCAGAAACATGTTGAGGATGCAAGTGGCCTAATGATTCCAAAAATCTCAAGCAGTAGAAAAAATCAAATTCGCAAGTGGTTGGATATTTTTACCAGAGCCAAACAACCCATTTTTTGCCTATCCTTAAAAATCACAGATACTTTTTGGAATTATCTCCCTCAGCATTTGTCGATGTTCAAATTTTTTTTTCAGATCCAAACTTGATTTTTCACTCTCCCATTTTTGTCGTAAACAAAAAAGTTATAAGGCAAAGTAGATTGCAACAAATTGAAAATTTTAGAGACCATGCATGCAAAAAAAAAATTTGAAAACCATAATAAATGTTAAAAGTGAAGAAAATTATTTCACGCACTATAAAAATGAACTCCAAGGTTTTGTTATCCATGTTTGGGAAATTCCACTAGTACAACCCCCTAATAATTAGCTTGGTGGAATTTTATAGGAAAGGGACTTCTAACTGATCCTAACATGCTTTAAATGTGGTGTCCATGCATGCTAGAAACTTGTTGAGGATGCAAGAGGCCTAATGATGCCAAAAATCTCAAGGAGTAGAAAAAATCAAATTCTCAAGTGGTTGGATATTTACGAGAGCCAAACAACCCACTTTTTGCCTATCCTTAAAAACCACAGATACTTTTTGGAATTATCTCTCTTAGCATTTGTGGATGTTCAAATTTTTTTTTCAGATCCAAACTTGAGTTTTCACTCTCCCGTTTTCCTCATAAACAAAAAAGATATAAGGCATAACAGATCGCAACAAAATGAAAATTTTAGAGTCCATGTATGCAAAAAAAAAATTTTGAAAACCATTATAAATGCTAAAAGTGAAGAAAATTATTTCACGCACTATAAAAATGAACTCCAAGGTTTTGTGATCCATGTTTGGGAAATTCCACTACTACAACCCCCTAATAATTAGCTTGTGGAATTTTATAGGAAAGGGACTTCTAACTGATCCTAACATGCTTTAAATGTGGTGTCCATGCATTCCAGAAACATGTTGAGGATGCAAGTGGCCAAATGATGCCAAAAATCTCAAAAAGTAGAAAAAATACAATTCTCAAGTGGTTGGATATTTACCAGAGCCAAACAACCCACTTTTTGCCTATCCTTAAAAATCATAGATACTTTTTGGAATTATCTCTCTCAGTATTTGTGGATGTTCAAAATTTTTTTTTCAGATCCAAACTTGAGTTTTCACTCTCCCATTTTTCTCGTAAACAAAAAAGATATAAGGCAAAATAGATCGCAACAAATTGAAAATTTTAGAGTCCATGTATGCAAAAAAAAAATTTGAAAACCATAATAAATGTAAAAGTGAAGAAAATTATTTCACGCACTATAAAAATGAACTCCAAGGTTTTATTATCCATGTTTCGGAAATTCCACTAGTACAACCACCTTGTAATTAGCTAGGTGGAAATTTATAGGAAAGGGACTTCTAACTGATCCTAACATGCTTTAAATGTGGTGTCCATGCATGTCAGAAACATGTTGAGGTTGCAAGTGGCCTATGATGCCAAAATTGTCAAGGAGTGGAAAAAATCAAATTCCAAAGTGGTTGGATATTTACCAGAGCACAACAACCCACTTTTTGCTTATCCTTAAAAATCCAAGATACTTATTGGAATTATCTCTCTCAGCATTTGTGGATGTTCAAATTTTTTTTTTCAGATCCAAACTTCAGTTTTCACTCTCCCATTTTTCTCGTAAACAAAAAAGATATAAGGCAAAATAGATCGCAACAAAATAAAAATTTTAGAGTCCATGTAAGCAAAAAAAAAATTTGAAAACCATAATAAATGTAAAAGTGAAGAAAATTATATCACACACTATAAAAATGAACTCCAAGGTTTTGTTATCCATGTTTGGGAAATTCCACTAGTACAACCCCCTAATAATTAGCTTGGTGGAATTTTATAGGAAAGGGACTTCTAACTGATCCTAACATACTTTAAATGTGGTGTCCATGAATGCCAGAAACATGTTGAGGATGCAAGTGGCCTAATGATGCAAAAAATCTCAAGGAGTAGAAAAAATCAAATTTTCGAGTGCTTGGATATTTACCAGAGCCAAACAACCCACTTTTTGCCTATCCTTAAAAATCACAGATACTTTTTGGAATTATCTCTCTCAACCTTTGTGGATGTTCAAATATTTTTTTTGGGATCCAAACTTGAGTTTTCAATCTCCCATTTTTCTCCTAAACAAAAAAGATAAAAGGCAAAATAGATCGCAACAAATTGAAAATTTTAGAGACCATGTATGCAAAAAAAAAATTTGAAAACCATAATAAATGTTAAAAGTGAAGTAAATTATTTCATGCACTATAAAAATGAACTCCAAGGTTTTGTTATCCATGTTTGGGAAATTCCACAAGTACAACCCCCTAATAATTAGCTTGGTGGAATTTTATAGGAAAGGGACTTCTAACTGAACCTAACATGCTTTAAATGTGGTGTCCATGCATGCCAGAAACATGTTGAGGATGCAAGTGGCCTAATGATTCCAAAAATCTCAAGCAGTAGAAAAAATCAAATTCGCAAGTGGTTGGATATTTACCAGAGCCAAACAACCCATTTTTTTCCTATCCTTAAAAATCACAGATACTTTTTGGAATTATCTCCCTCAGCATTTGTCGATGTTCAAATTTTTTTTTCAGATCCAATCTTGATTTTTCACTCTCCCATTTTTCTTGTAAACAAAAAAGTTATAAGGCAAAGTAGATTGCAACAAATTGAAAATTTTAGAGTCCATGCATGCAAAAAAAAATTTGAAAACCATAATAAATGTTAAAAGTGAAGAAAATTATTTCACGCACTATAAAAATGAACTCCAAGGTTTTGTTATCCATGTTGGGGAAATCCCACTAGTACAACCCCCTAATTATTAGCTTTGTAGAATTTTATAGGAAAGGGACTTCTAACTGATCTTAACATGCTTTAAATGTGGTGTCCATGCATGCCAGAAACATGTTGAGGATGCAAGTGGCCTAATGATGCCAAAAATCTCGAGTAGAAAAAATCAAATTCTCAAGTGGTTGGATATTTACCAAAGCCAAACAACCCACTTTTGCCTATCCATAAAAATCACAGATACTTTTTGGAATTATCTCTCTCAGCATTTGTGGATGTTCAAATTTTTTTTTTTAGATCCAAACTTGAATTTTCACTCCCATTTTTCTCGTAAAAAATGATATAAGGAAAAGTAGATCGCAACAAAATGAAAATTTTAGAGACCATGTATGCAAAAAAAAAATTTTAAAACCATAACAAATGTAAAAGTGAAGAAAATTATTTCACGCACTATAAAAATGAACTCCAAGGTTTTGTTATCCATGTTTGGGAAATTCCACTAGTACAACCCCCTTATAATTAGCTTGGTGGAATTTTATAGGAAAGGGACTTCTAACTGATCCGAACATGCTTTAAATGTGGTGTCCATGCATGCTAGAAACATGTTGAGGATGCAAGTGGCCTAATGATGCCAAAAATCTCAAGGAGTAGAAAAAATCAAATTCTCAAGTGGTTGGATATTTACGAGAGCCAAACAAACCACTTTTTGCCTATCCTTAAAAATCACAGATACGTTTTGGAATTATCTCTCTCAGCATTTGTGGATGCTCAAATTTTTTTTTTTCAAATCCAAACTTGAGTTTTCATTCTCCCATTTTTCTCGTAAACAAAAAAGATATAAGGCAAATTAGATTGCAACAAATTGAAAATTTTAGAGTCCATGTATGCAAAAAAAAAAATTTGAAAACCATAATAAATGTTAAAAATGAAAAAATTATTTCACGCACTATAAAAATGAACTCCAAGGTTTTGTTATCCATGTTTGGGATATTCCACTAGTACAACCCCCTAATAATTAGCTTGGTAGAATTTTATAGGAAAGGGACTTCTAACTGATCCTAACATGCTTTAAATGTGGTGTCGATGCATGCCAGAAACATGTTGAGGATGCATGTGGCCTCATGCTGCCAAAAATCTCAAGGAATATAAAAAATCAAATTCTCGAGTGGTTGGATATTTACCAGAACCAAACAACCCACATTTTGCCTATCCTTAAAAATCACAGATACTTTTTGGAATTATCTCTCTCAGCATTTGTGGATGTTCAATTTTTTTTTTTTCATATCCAAACTTGAGTTTTCACTCTCCCATTTTTCTCGTAAACAAAAAAGATATAAGGCAAAATAGATCGCAACAAATTGAAAATTTTAGAGTCCATGTATGCAAAAAAAAAATTTGAAAACCTTAATAAATGTAAAAGTGAAGAAATTTTTTTCACGCACTATAAAAATGAACTCCAAGGTTTTATTATCCATGTTTGGGAAATTCCACTAGTACAACCACCTTATAATTAGCTAGGTGGAATGTTATAGGAAAGGGACTTCTAACTGATCCTAACATGCTTTAAATGTGGTGTCCACGCATGTCAGAAACATGTTGAGGATGCAAGTGGCCTAATGATGCCAAAATTGTCAAGGAGTAGAAAAAATCAAATTCCAAAGTGGTTGGATATTTACCAGAGCACAACAACCCACTTTTTGCCTATCCTTAAAAATCACAGATACTTTTTGGAATTATCTCGATCAGCATTTGTGGATGTTCAAATTTTTTTTTTCAGATCCAAACTTGAGTTTTCACTCTCCCATTTTTCTCGTAAACAAAAAAGATATAAGGCAAAATAGATTGCAACAAAATGAAAATTTTAGAGTCCATGTATGCCAAAAAAAATTTGAAAACCATAATAAATGTAAAAGTGAAGAAAATTATTTCACACACTATAAAAATGAATTCCAAGGTTTTGTTATCCATGTTTGGGAAATTCCACTAGTACAACTCCCTAATAATTAGCTTGGTGGAATTTTTTAGGAAGGGACTTCTAACTGATCCTAACATGCTTTAAATGTGGTGTCCATGCATGCCAAACACATGTTGAGGATGCAAGTGGCCTAATGATGCCAAAAATGTCAAGGAGTAGAAAAAATCAAATTCTCAAGTGGTTGGATATTTTACCAGAGCAAAACAACCCACTTTTTGCCTATCCAAAAAAATCACAGATACTTTTTGGATTTATCTCTCTCTGCATTTGTGGATGTTCAAATTTTTTTTTTTTCAGATCCAAACTTGAGTTTTCACTCTCCCTTTTTTCTCCAAAAAAAAAGATATAAGGCAAAATAGATCGCAACAAAATCAAAATTTTAAAGTCCATGTATGCAAAAAAAAAATTTGAAAACCATAATAAATGTAAAAGTGAAGAAAGTTATTTCACGCACTATAAAAGTGAACTCTAAGGTTTTCTTATCCATGTTTGGGAAATTCCACTAGTACAACCCCCTAATAATTAGCTTGGTGGAATTTTATAGGAAAGGGACTTCTAACTGATCCTAACATGCTTTAAATGTGGTGTCCATGCATGCCAGAAACATGTTGAGGATGCAAGTGGCGTAAAGATGCCAAAAATCTCAAGGTGTTGAAAAAATCAAATTCTCAAGTGGTTGGATATTTACCAGAGCCAAACAACCCACTTTTTGCCTATCCTTAAAAATCACAAATACTTTTTGGAATTATCTCTCCCAGCATTTGCGGATGTTCAAATTTTTATTTCAGATCCAAACTTGTGTTTTGACTCTCCCATTTTTCTCGTAAACAAAAAAGATATAAGGCAAAATAGATCGCAACAAAATGAAAATTTTAGAGTCCATGTATGAAAAAAAAAAATTTGAAAACCATAATAAATGTTAAAAGTGAAGAAAATTATTTCACGCACTATAAAAATGAAATCAAAGGTTTTGTTATCCATGTTTGGGAAATTCCACTAGTACAACCCCCTAATAATTAGCTTGGTGGAATTTTATAGGAAAGGGACTTCTAACTGATCCTAACATGCTTTAAATGTGGTGTCCATGCATGCCAGAAACATGTTGAGGATGCAAATGGCCTAATGATGCCAAAAATCTCAAGGAGTAGAAAAACTCAAATTCTCAAGTGGTTGGATATTTACCAGAGCCAAACAACCCACTTTTTCCCTATCCTTAAAAATCACAAATACTTTTTGGAATTATCTCTCTCAGCATTTGTGGATGTTCAAATTTTTTTTTTTCAGATCCAAACTTGTGTTTCCACTCTCCCATTTTTCTCGTAAACAAGAAAGATATAAGGCAAAATAGATCGCAACAAAATGAAAATTTTAGAGTCCATGTATGCAAAAAAAAATTTGAAAACCATAATAAATGTTAAAAGTGAAGAAAATTATTTCACGCACTATAAAAATGAACTCCAAGGTTTTGTTATCCATGTTTGGGAAATTCCACTAGTACAACCCCCTAATAATTAGCTTGGTGGAATTTTATAGGAATGGGACTTCTAACTGATCCTAACATGCTTTAAATGTGGTGTCCATGCATGCCAGAAACATGTTGAGGATGGAAGAGGCCTAATGATGCCAAAAATCTCAAGGAGTAGAAAAAATCAAATTCTCAAGTGGTTGGATATTTACGAGAGCCAAACAACCCACTTTTTGCCTATCCTTAAAAACCACAGATACTTTTTGTAATTATCTCTCTCAGCATTTGTGGATGTTCAAATTTTTTTTTCTGATCCAAACTTGAGTTTTCACTCTCCCATTTTCCTCATAAACAAAAAAGATATAAGGCATAACAGATCGCAACACAATGAAAATTTTAGAGTCCAAGTATGCAAAAAAAAAAATTTTGAAAACCATTATAAATGCTAAAAGTGAAGAAAATTATTTCACGTACTATAAAAATGAACTCCAAGGTTTTGTGATCCATGTTTGGGAAATTCCACTAGTACAACCCCCTAATAATTAGCTTGGTGGAATTTTATAGGAAAGGGACTTCTAACTGATCCTAACATGCTTTAAATGTGGTGTCCATGCATTCCAGAAACATGTTGAGGATGCAAGTAGCTTAATGATGCCAAAAATCTCAAAAAGTAGAAAAAATACAATTCTCAAGTGGTTGGATATTTACCAGAGCCAAACAACCCACTTTTTGCCTATCCTTAAAAATCACAGATACTTTTTGGAATTATCTCTCTCAGTATTTCTGGATGTTCAAATTTTTTTTTTCAAATCCACACTTGAGTTTTCTCTCTCCCATTTTTCTCGTAAACAAAAAAGATATAAGGCAAATTAGATCGCAACAAATCGAAAATTTTAGAGTCCATGTATGCAAAAAAAAAATTTGAAAACCATAATAAATGTTAAAAATGAGAAAATTATTTCACGCACTATAAAAATGAACTGCAAGGTTTTGTTATCCATGTTTGGGAAATTCCACAAGTACAACCCCCTAATAATTAGCTTGGTGGAATTTTATAGGAAAGGGACTTCTAACTGATCCGAACATGCTTTAAATGTGGTGTCCATGCATGCCAGAAACATGTTGAGGATGCAAGTGGCCTAATGCTGCAAAAAATCTCAAGGAGTAGAAAAAATCAAATTCTCAAGTGGTTGGATATTTACCCGAGCCAAACAACCCACTTTTTCCCTATCCTTAAAAATCACAAATACTTTTTGGAATTATCTCTCTCAGCATTTGTGGATGTTCAATTTTTTTTTTTTCAGATCCAAACTTGTGTTTCCACTCTCCCATTTTTCTCGTAAACAAGAAAGATATAAGGCAAAATAGATCGCAACAAAATGAAAATTTTAGAGTCCATGTATGCAAAAAAAAATTTGAAAACCATAATAAATGTTAAAAGTGAAGAAAATTATTTCACGCACTATAAAAATGAACTCCAAGGTTTTGTTATCCATGTTTGGGAAATTCCACTAGTACAACCCCCTAATAATTAGCTTGGTGGAATTTTATAGGAATGGGACTTCTAACTGATCCTAACAAGCTTTAAATGTGGTGTCCATGCATGCCAGAAACATGTTGAGGATGCAAGAGGCCTAATGATGCCAAAAATCTCAAGGAGTAGAAAAAATCAAATTCTCAAGTGGTTGGATATTTACGAGAGCCAAACAACCCACTTTTTGCCTATCCTTAAAAACCACAGATACTTTTTGGAATTTTCTCTTTCAGCATTTGTGGATGTTCAAATTTTTTTTTCTGATCCAAACTTGAGTTTTCACTCTCCCATTTTCCTCATAAACAAAAAAGATATAAGGCATAACAGATCGCAACAAAATGAAAATTTTAGAGTCCATGTATGCAAAAAAAAAAATTTGAAAACCATTATAAATGCTAAAAGTGAAGAAAATTATTTCACGTACTATAAAAATGAACTCCAAGGTTTTGTGATCCATGTTTGGGAAATTCCACTAGTACAACCCCCTAATAATTAGCTTGGTGGAATTTTATAGGAAAGTGACTTCTAACTGATCCTAACATGCTTTAAATGTGGTGTCCATGCATTCCAGAAACATGTTGAGGATGCAAGTGGCCTAATGATGCCAAAAATCTCAAAAAGTAGAAAAAATACAATTCTCAAGTGGTTAGATATTTACCAGAGCCAAACAACCCACTTTTTGCCTATCCTTAAAAATCACAGATACTTTTTGGAATTATCTCTCTCAGCATTTCTGGATGTTCAAATTTTTTTTTTCAAATCCACACTTGAGTTTTCTCTCTCCCATTTTTCTCGTAAACAAAAAAGATATAAGGCAAATTAGATTGCAACAAATCGAAAATTTTAGAGTCCATGTATGCAAAAAAAAAATTTGAAAACCATAATAAATGTCAAAAATGAGAAAATTATTTCACGCACTATAAAAATGAACTGCAAGGTTTTGTTATCCATGTTTGGGAAATTCCACAAGTACAACCCCCTAGTAATTAGCTTGGTGGAATTTTATAGGAAAGGGACTTCTAACTGATCCGAACATGCTTTAAATGTGGTGTCCATGCATGCCAGAAACATGTTGAGGATGGAAGTGGCCTAATGCTGCAAAAAATCTCAAGGAGTAGAAAAAATCAAATTCTCAAGTGGTTGGATATTTACCAGAGCCAAACAACCCACTTTTTGCCTATCCTTAAAAATCACAGATACTTTTTGGAATTATCTCTCTCAGCATTTCTGGATGTTCAAATTTTTTTTTTCAAATCCAAACTTGAGTTTTCACTAGCCCATTTTTATCGTAAACAAAAAAGATATAAGGCAAAATAGACTGCAACAAATTGAAAATTTTAGAATCCATGTATGCAAAAAAAAAATTTGAAAACCATAATAAATGTTAAAAGTGAAGAAAATTATTTTATGCACTATAAAAATGAACTCCAAGGTTTTGTTATCCATGTTTGGGAAATTCCACTAGTACAACCCCCTAATAATTAGCTTGGTGGAATTTTATTGAAAGGGACTTCCAACTGATCCTAACAAGCTTTAAATGTGGTGTCCATGCCTGCCAGAAACATGTTGAGGATGCATGTGGCCTAATGCTGCCAAAAATCTCAAGGAATAGCAAAAATCAAATTCTCGAGTGGCTGGATTTACGAGAGCCAAACAACCCACTTTTTGCTTATCCTTAAAAATCACAGATACTTTTTGGAATTACCTCAATCAGCATTTGTGGATGTTCAAATTTTTTTTTTTCAGATCCAAACTTGAGTTTTCACTCTCCCATTTTTCTCGTAAAGAAAACAGATAAAGGCAAAATAGATCGCAACAAATGAAAAATTTTAGAGTCCATGTATGCAAAAAAAAAAATTTGACAACCATAATAAATGTTAAAAGTGAAGAAAATTATTTCACGCACTATAAAAATGAACTCCAATGTTTTGTTATCCATGTTTGGGAAATTCCACTAGTACAACCCCCTAATAATTAGCTTGGTGGAATTTTATAGGAAAGGGACATCTAACTGATCCTAACATGCTTTAAATGTGGTGTCCATGCCTGCCAGAAAAATGTTGAGATGCAAGTGGCCTAATGATTCCAAAAATCTCAAGCAATAGAAAAAATCAAATTCTAAAGTGGTTGGATATTTACCAGAGCCAAACAACCAACTTTTTCCCTATCCTTTAAAATCACAGATAATTTTTGGAATAATCTCTCTCAGCATTTGTCGATGCTCAAATTTTTTTTTTCAGATCCAAACTTGAGTTTTCACTCTCCCTTTTTTCTCGTAAACAAAAAAGATATAAGGCAAAATAGATCGCAACAAAATGAAAATTTTAGAGTCCATGTATGCAAACAAAAAATTTGAAAACCATAATAAATGTTAAAAGTGAAGAAAATTATTTCACGCACTATAAAAATGAACTCCAAGGTTTTGTTATCCATGTTTGGGAAATTCCACTAGAACAACCCCCTAATAATTAGCTTGGTGGAATTTTATAGGAAAGGGACTTCTAACTGATCCTAACATGCTTTAAATGTGGTGTCCATGCATGCCAGAAACATGTTGAGGATGCAAGTGCCCTAATGATGCCAAAAATCTCAAGGAGTAGAAAAAATCAAATTCTCAAGTGGTTGGATATTTACAAGAGCCAAACAACCCACTTTTTGCCTATCCTTAAAAATCACATATACTTTTTGGAATTATCTCTCTCAGCATTTGTGGATGTTCAAATTTTTTTTTTCAGATCCAAACTTGAGTTTTCTCTCTCCCATTTTTCTCGTAAACAAAAAAGATATAAGGCAAAATAGATTGCAACAAAATGAAAATTTTTGAGTCCATGTATGCAAAAAAAAAAAATTTGAAAACCATAATAAATGTAAAAGTGAAGAAAATTATTTCACGCACTATAAAAATGAATTCCAAGGTTTTGTTATCCATGTTTGGGAAATTCCACTAGTACAACCCCCTAATAATTAGCTTGGTGGAATTTTTTAGGAAGGGACTTCTAACTGATCCTAACATGCTTTAAATGTGGTGTCCATGCATGCCAGACACATGTTGAGGATGCAAGTGGCCTAATGATGCCAAAAATCTCAAGGAGTAGAAAAAATCAAATTCTCAAGTGGTTGGATATTTTGCCAGAGCAAAACAACCCACTTTTTGCCTATCCAAAAAAATCACAGATACTTTTTGGAATTATCTCTCTCTGCATTTGTGGATGTTCAAATTTTTTTTTTTCAGATCCAAACTTGAGTTTTTACTCTCCCATTTTTCTCCGAAAAAAAAAAGATATAAGGCAAAATAGATCGCAACAAAATCAAAATTTTAAAGTCCATGTATGCAAAAAAAAATTTTGAAAACCATAATAAATGTAAAAGTGAAGAAAATTATTTCACGCACTATAAAAATGAACTCTAAGGTTTTGTTATCCATGTTTGGGAAATTCCACTAGTACAACCCCCTAATAGTTAGCTTGGTGGAATTTTATAGGAAAGGGACTTCTAACTGATCCTAACACTCTTTAAATGTGGTGTCCATGCATGCCAGAAAAATGTTGAGGATGCAAGTGGCCTAATGATTCCAAAAATCTCAAGCAATAGAAAAAATCAAATTCTAAAGTGGTTGGATATTTACCAGAGCCAAACAACCAACTTTTTGCCTATCCTTTAAAATCACAGATAATTTTTGCAATAATCTCTCTCAGCATTTGTCGATGCTCAAATTTTTTTTTTCAGATCCAAACTTGAGTTTTCACTCTCCCTTTTTTCTCGTAAACAAAAAAGATATAAGGCAAAATAGATCGCAACAAAATGAAAATTTTAGAGTCCATGTATGCAAAAAAAAAAAAAATTGAAAACCATAATATATGTTAAAAGTGAAGAAAATTATTTCACGCACTATAAAAATGAACTCCAAGGTTTTGTTATCCATGTTTGGGAAATTCCACTAGAACAACCCCCTAATAATTAGCTTGGTGGAATTTTATAGGAAAGGGACTTCTAACTGATCCTAACATGCTTTAAATGTGGTGTCCATGTATGCCTGAAAGATGTTGAGGATGCAAGTGGCCTAATGATGCCAAAAATCTCAAGGAGTAGAAAAAATCAAATTCTCAAGTGGTTGGATATATACCAGAGCCAAACAACCCACTTTTTGCCTATCCTTAAAAATCATAGATACTTTTTGGAATTATCTCTCTCAGCATTTGTGGATGCTCAAATTTTTTTTTCAGATCCAAACTTGAGTTTTCACTCTCCCATTTTTCTCCTAAAAAAAAAGATATAAGGCAAAATAGATCGCAACAAAATCAAAATTTTAAAGTCCATGTATGCAAAAAAAAAATTTGAAAACCATAAAAAATGTAAAAGTGAAGAAAATTATTTCACGCACTATAGAAATGAACTCCAAGGTTTTGTGATCCATGTTTGGGAAATTCCACTAGTACAACCCCCTAATAATTAGCTTGGTGGAATTTTATAGGAAAGGGACTTCTAACTTATCCTAACATGCTTTAAATGTGGTGTCCATGCATTCCAGAAACATGTTGAGGATGCAAGTGGCCTAATGATGCCAAAAATCTCAAAAATTAGAAAAAATACAATTCTCAAGTGGTTGGATATTTACCAGAGCCAAACAACCCACTTTTTGCCTATCCTTAAAAATCACAGATACTTTTTGGAATTATCTCTCTCAGCATTTGTGGATGTTCAAATTTTTTTTTTTCAGATCCAAACTTTAGTTTTCACTCTCCCATTTTTCTCGTAAACAAAAAAGATATAAGGCAAAATAGATCGCAACAAATTGAAAATTTTAGAGTCCATGTATGCAAAAAAAAAAATTTGAAAACCATAATAAATGTAAAAGTGAAGAAAATTATTTCACGCACTATAAAAATGAACTCCAAGGTTTTATTATCCATGTTTGGGAAATTCCACTAGTACAACCACCTTGTAATTAGCTAGGTGGAAATTTATAGGAAAGGGACTTCTAACTGATCCTAACATGCTTTAAATGTGGTGTCCATGCATGTCAGAAACATGTTGAGGTTGCAAGTGGCCTATGATGCCAAAATTGTCAAGGAGTAGAAAAAATCAAATTCCAAAGTGGTTGGATATTTACCAGAGCACAACAACCCACTTTTTGCTTATCCTTAAAAAGCACAGATACTTTTTGGAATTATCTCTCTCAGCATTTGTGGATGTTCAAGTTTTTTTTTTCAGATCCAAACTTGAGTTTTCACTCTCCCATTTTTCTCGTAAACAAAAAAGATATAAGGCAAAATAGATCGCAACAAAATAAAAATTTTAGAGTCCATGTAAGCAAAAAAAAAAATTTGAAAACCATAATAAATGTAAAAGTGAAGAAAATTATATCACACACTATAAAAATGAACTCCAAGGTTTTGTTATCCATGTTTGGGAAATTCCACTAGTACAACCCCCTAATAATTAGCTTGGTGGAATTTTATAGGAAAGGGACTTCTAACTGATCCTAACATGCTTTAAATGTGGTGTCCATGCATGCCAGAAACATGTTGAGGATGCAAGTGGCCTAATGATGCAAAAAATCTCAAGGAGTAGAAAAAATCAAATTTTCGAGTGGTTGGATATTTACCAGACCCAAACAACCCACTTTTTGACTATCCTTAAAAATCACAGATACTTTTTGGAATTATCTCTCTCAACCTTTGTGGATGTTCAAATATTTTTTTTCGGATCCAAACTTGAGTTTTCAATCTTCCATTTTTCTCCTAAACAAAAAAGATAAAAGGCAAAATAGATCGCAACAAATTGAAAATTTTAGAGACCATGTATGCAAAAAAAAAAATTTGAAAACCATAATAAATGTTAAAAGTGAAGAAAATTATTTCACGCACTACAAAAATGAACTCCAAGGTTTTGTTATCCATGTTTGGGAAATTCCACTAGTACTGCCCCTAATAATTAGCTTGGTGGAATTTTATAGGAAAGGGACTTCTAACTGAACGTAACATGCTTTAAATGTGGTGTCCATGCATGCCAGAAACATGTTGAGGATGCAAGTGGCCTAATGATTCCAAAAATCTCAAGCAGTAGAAAAAATCAAATTCGCAAGTGGTTGGATATTTTTACCAGAGCCAAACAACCCATTTTTTGCCTATCCTTAAAAATCACAGATACTTTTTGGAATTATCTCCCTCAGCATTTGTCGATGTTCAAATTTTTTTTTCAGATCCAAACTTGATTTCTCCCATTTTTGTCGTAAACAAAAAAGTTATAAGGCAAAGTAGATTGCAACAAATTGAAAATTTTAGAGACCATGCATGCAAAAAAAAAATTTGAAAACCATAATAAATGTTAAAAGTGAAGAAAATTATTTCACGCACTATAAAAATGAACTCCAAGGTTTTGTTATCCATGTTTGGGAAATTCCACTAGTACAACCCCCTAATAATTAGCTTGGTGGAATTTTATAGGAAAGGGACTTCTAACTGATCTTAACATGCTTTAAATGTGGTGTCAATGCATGCCAGAAACTTGTTGAGGATGCAAGAGGCCTAATGATGCCAAAAATCTCAAGGAGTAGAAAAAATCAAATTCTCAAGTGGTTGGATATTTACGAGAGCCAAACAACCCACTTTTTGCCTATCCTTAAAAACCACAGATACTTTTTGGAATTATCTCTCTCAACATTTGTGGATGTTCAAATTTTTTTTCAGATCCAAACTTGAGTTTTCACTCTCCCGTTTTCCTCATAAACAAAAAAGATATAAGGCATAACAAATCGCAACAAAATGAAAATTTTAGAGTCCATGTATGAAAAAAAAAATTTTTGAAAACCATTATAAATGCTAAAAGTGAAGAAAATTATTTCACGCACTATAAAAATGAACTCCAAGGTTTTGTGATCCATGTTTGGGAAATTCCACTAGTACAACCCCCTAATAATTAGCTTGTGGAATTTTATAGGAAAGGGACTTCTAACTGATCCTAACATGCTTTAAATGTGGTGTCCATGCATTCCAGAAACATGTTGAGGATGCAAGTGGCCTAATGATGCCAAAAATCTCAAAAAGTAGAAAAAATACAATTCTCAAGTGGTTGGATATTTACCAGAGCCAAACAACCCACTTTTTGCCTATCCTTAAAAATCACAGATACTTTTTGGAATTATCTCTCTCAGTATTTGTGGATGTTCAAAATTTTTTTTTTCAGATCCAAACTTGAGTTTTCACTCTCCCATTTTTCTCGTAAACAAAAAAGATATAAGGCAAAATAGATCGCAACAAATTGAAAATTTTAGAGTCCATGTATGCAAACAAAAAAATTTGAAAACCATAATAAATGTAAAAGTGAAGAAAATTATTTCACGCACTATAAAAATAAACTCCAAGGTTTTATTATCCATGTTTCGGAAATTCCACTAGTGCAACCACCTTGTAATTAGCTAGGTGGAAATTTATAGGAAAGGGACTTCTAACTGATCCTAACATGCTTTAAATGTGGTGTCCATGCATGTCAGAAACATGTCGAGGTTGCAAGTGGCCTATGATGCCAAAATTGTCAAGGAGTAGAAAAAATCAAATTCCAAAGTGGTTGGATATTTACCAGAGCACAACAACCTACTTTTTGCTTATCCTTAAAAATCACAGATACTTATTGGAATTATCTCTCTCAGCATTTGTGGATGTTCAAATTTTTTTTTTTCAGATCCAAACTTCAGTTTTCGCTCACCCATTTTTCTCGTAAACAAAAAAGATATAAGGCAAAATAGATCGCAACAAAATAAAAATTTTAGAGTCCATGTAAGCAAAAAAAAAATTTGAAAACCATAATAAATGTAAAAGTGAAGAAAATTATATCACACACTATAAAAATGAACTCCAAGGTTTTGTTATCCATGTTTGGGAAATTCCACTAGTACAACCCCCTCATAATTAGCTTGGTGGAATTTTATAGGACAGGGACTTCTAACTGATCCTAACATACTTTAAATGTGGTGTCCATGAATGCCAGAAACATGTTGAGGATGCAAATGGCCTAATGATGCAAAAAATCTCAAGGAGTAGAAAAAATCAAATTTTCGAGTGGTTGGATATTTACTAGAGCCAAACAACCCACTTTTTGCCTATCCTTAAAAATCACAGATACTTTTTGGAATTATCTCTCTCAACCTTTGTAGATGTTCAAAAATTTTTTTTCGGATCCAAACTTGAGTTTTCAATCTCCCATTTTTCTCCTAAACAAAAAAGATAAAAGGCAAAATAGATCGCAACAAATTGAAAATTTTAGAGACCATGTATGCAAAAAAAAAAATTGAAAACCATAATAAATGTTAAAAGTGAAGAAAATTATTTCACGCACTATAAAAATGAACTCCAAGGTTTTGTTATCCATGTTTGGGAAATTCCAGAAGTACAACCCCCTAATAATTAGCTTGGTGGAATTTTATAGGAAAGGGACTTCTAACTGAACCTAACATGCTTTAAATGTGGTGTCCATGCATGCCAGAAACATGTTGAGGATGCAAGTGGCCTAATGATTCCAAAAATCTCAAGCAGTAGAAAAAATCAAATTCGCAAGTGGTTGGATATTTACCAGAGCCAAACAACCCATTTTTTTCCTATCCTTAAAAATCACAGATACTTTTTGGAATTATCTCCCTCAGCATTTGTCGATGTTCAAATTTTTTTTTCAGATCCAATCTTGATTTTTCACTCTCCCATTTTTCTTGTAAACAAAAAAGTTATATGGCAAAATAGATTGCAACAAAATGAAAATTTTAGAGTCCTTGTATGCAAAAAAAAATTTGAAAACCTTAATAAATGTTAAAAGTGAAGAAAATTATTTGACGCACTATAAAAATGAACTCCAAGGTTTTGTTATCCATGTTTGGGAAATTTCACTAGTACAACCCCCTAATAATTAGCTTGGTGGAATTTTATAGGAAAGGGACTTCTAACTGATCCTAACATGCTTTAAATGTGGTGTCCATGCATTCCAGAAACATGTTGAGGATGCAAGTGGCCTAATGATTGCAAAAATCTCAAGGAGTAGAAAAAATCAAATTCTCTAAGTGGTTGGATATTTACCAGAGCCAAACAACCCACTTTTTGCCTATCCTTAGAAATCACAGATACTTTTTGGAATTATCTCTCTCTGCATTTGTGGATGTTCAATTTTTTTTTTTAGATCCAAACTTGAGTTTTCAGTCTCCCATTTTTCTCGTAAACAAAAAAGATAAAAGGCAAAATAGATCGCAACAAAATGAAAATTTTAGAGTCCATGTATGTAAAAAAAAAATTTGAAAACCATAATAAATGTTAGAAGTGAAAAAATTATATCACGCACTATAAAAATGAACTGCAAGGTTTTGTTATCCATGTTTGGGAAATTCCACTAGTACAACACCCTAATAATTAGCTTGGGGGAATTTTTTAGGAAAGGGACTTCTAACTGATCCTAACATGCTTTAAATGTGGTGTCCATGCAAGCCAGAAACATGTTGAGGATGAAAGTGGCCTAATGATGCCGAAAATCTCAAGGAGTAGAAAAAATCAAATTCTCAAGTGGTTGGATATTTACCAGAGCCAAACAACCCACTTTTTGCTTATCCTTAAAAATCACAGATACTTATTGGAATTATCTCTCTCAGCATTTGTGGATGTTCAAATTTTTTTTTTCAGATCCAAACTTCAGTTTTCACTCTCCCATTTTTCTCGTAAACAAAACAGATATAAGGCAAAATAGATCGCAACAAAATAAAACTTTTAGAGTCCATGTAAGCAAAAAAAAAATTTGAAAACCATAATAAATGTAAAAGTGAAGAAAATTATATCACACACTACAAAAATGAACTCCAAGGTTTTGTTATCCATGTTTGGGAAATTCCACTAGTACAACCCCCTAATAATTAGCTTGGTGGAATTTTATAGGAAAGGGACTTCTAACTGATCCTAACATACTTTAAATGTGGTGTCCATGAATGCCAGAAACATGTTGAGGATGCAAGTGGCCTAATGATGCAAAAAATCTCAAGGAGTAGAAAAAATCAAATTTTCGAGTGGTTGGATATTTACCAGAGCCAAACAACCCACTTTTTGCTTATCCTTAAAAATCACAGATACTTATTGGAATTATCTCTCTCAGCATTTGTGGATGTTCAAATTTTTTTTTCAGATCCAAACTTCAGTTTTCACTCTCCCATTTTTCTCGTAAACAAAAAAGATATAAGGCAAAATAGATCGCAACAAAATAAAAATTTTAGAGTCCATGTAAGCAAAAAAAAAATTTGAAAACCATAATAAATCTAAAAGTGAAGAAAATTATATCACACACTATAAAAATGAACTCCAAGGTTTTGTTATCCTTGTTTGGGAAATTCCACAAGTACAACCCCCTAATAATTAGCTTCGTGGAATTTTATAGGAAAGGGACTTCTAACTGATCCTAACATACTTTAAATGTGGTGTCCATGAATGCCAGAAACATGTTGAGGATGCAAGTGGCTTAATGATGCAAAAAATCTCAAGGAGTAGAAAAAATCAAATTTTCGAGTGGTTGGATATTTACCAGAGCCAAACAACCCACTTTTGCCTATACTTAAAAATCACAGATACTTTTTGGAATTATCTCTCTCAACCTTTGTGGATGTTCAAATATTTTTTTTCGGATCCAAACTTGAGTTTTCAATCTCCCATTTTTCTCGTAAACAAAAAAGATAAAAGGCAAAATAGATCGCAACAAATTGAAAATTTTAGAGACCATGTATGCAAAAAAAAAATTTGAAAACCATAATAAATATTAAAAGTGAAGAAAATTATTTCACGCACTATAAAAATGAACTCCAAGGTTTTGTTATCCATGTTTGGGAAATTCCACAAGTACAACCCCCTAATAATTAGCTTGGTGGAATTTTATAGGAAAGGGACTTCTAACTGAACCTAACATGCTTTAAATGTGGTGTCCATGCATGCCAGAAACATGTTGAGGATGCAAGTGGCCTAATGATTCCAAAAATCTCAAGCAGTAGAAAAAATCAAATTCGCAAGTGGTTGGATATTTACCAGAGCCAAACAACCCATTTTTTTCCTATCCTTAAAAATCACAGATACTTTTTGGAATTATCTCCCTCAGCATTTGTCGATGTTCAAATTTTTTTTTCAGATCCAATCTTGATTTTTCACTCTCCCATTTTTCTTGTAAACAAAAAAGTTATAAGGCAAAATAGATTGCAACAAAATGAAAATTTTAGAGTCCATGTATGCAAAAAAAAATTTGAAAACCTTAATAAATGTTAAAAGTGAAGAAAATTATTTCACGCACTATAAAAATGAACTCCAAGGTTTTGTTATCCATGTTTGGGAAATTTCACTAGTACAACCCCCTAATAATTAGCTTGGTGAAATTTTATAGGAAAGGGACTTCTAACTGATCCTAACATGCTTTAATTGTGGTGTCCATGCATTCCAGAAACATGTTGAGGATGCAAGTGGCCTAATGATGCCAAAAATCTCAAGGAGTAGAAAAAATAAAATTCTCTAAGTGGTTGGATATTTACCAGAGCCAAATAACCCACTTTTTGCCTATCCTTAGAAATCACTGATACTTTTTGGAATTATCTCTCTCAGCATTTGTGGATGTTCAAAATTTTTTTTTGAGATCCAAACTTGAGTTTTCACTCACCCATTTTTCTCGTAAACAAAAAAGATATAAGGCAAAATAGATTGCAACAAAATGAAAATTTTAGAGTCCATGTATGCAAAAAAAAATTTGAAAACCTTAATAAATGTTAAAAGTGAAGAAAATTATTTCACGCACTATAAAAATGAACTCCAAGGTTTTGTTATCCATGTTTGGGAAATTTCACTAGTACAACCCCCTAATAATTAGCTTGGTGGGATTTTATAGGAAAGGGACTTCTAACTGATCCTAACATGCTTTAAATGTGGTGTCCATGCATTCCAGAAACATGTTGAGGATGCAAGGGGCCTAATGATGCCAAAAATCTCAAGGAGTAGAAAAAATCAAATTATCTAAGTGGTTGGATATTTACCAGAGCCAAACAACCCACTTTTTGCCTATCCTTAGAAATCACAGATACTTTTTGGAATTATCTCTCTCTCCATTTGTGGATGTTCAATTTTTTTTTTTAGATCCAAACTTGAGTTTTCAGTCTCCCATTTTTCTCGTAAACAAAAAAGATAAAAGGTAAAATAGATCGCAACAAAATGAAAATTTTAGAGTCCATGTATGTAAAAAAAAAATTTGAAAACCATAATAAATGTAAAAGTGAAGAAAATTATATCACACACTATAAAAATGAACTCCAAGGTTTTGTTATCCATGTTTGGGAAATTCCACTAGTACAACCCCCTAATTATTAGCTTGGTGGAATTTTATAGGAAAGGGACTTCTAACTGATCCTAACATACTTTAAATGTGGTGTCCATGAATGCCAGAAACATGTTGAGCATGCAAGTGGCCTAATGATGCAAAAAATCTCAAGGAGTAGAAAAAATCAAATTTTCGAGTGGTTGGATATTTACCAGAGCCAAACAACCCACTTTTTGCCTATCCTTAAAAATCACAGATACTTTTTGGAATTATCTCTCTCAACCTTTGTGGATGTTCAATTTTTTTTTTTTAGATCCAAACTTGAGTTTTCAATCTCCCATTTTTCTCCTAAACAAAAAAGATAAAAGGCAAAATAGATCGCAACAAATTGAAAATTTTAGAGACCATGTATGCAAAAAAAAAATTTGAAAACCATAATAAATGTTAAAAGTGAAGAAAATTATTTCACGCACTATAAAAATGAACTCCAAGGTTTTGTTATCCATGTTTGGGAAATTCCACTAGTACAACTCCCTAATAATTAGCTTGGTGGAATTTTTTAGGAAGGGACTTCTAACTGATCCTAACATGCTCTAAATGTGGTGTCCATGCATGCCAGAAACATGTTGAGGATGCAAGTGGCCTAATGATGCCAAAAATCTCAAGGGGTAGAAAAAATAAAATTCTCAAGTGGTTGGATATTTACCAGAGCCAAACAACCCACTTTTTGCCTATCCTTAAAAATCACAGATACTTTTGGGAATTATCTCCCTCAGCTTTTGTGGATGTTCAAATTTTTTTTTTGAGATCCAAACTTGAGTTTTCACTCACCCATTTTTGTCGTAAACAAAAAAGATATAAGGCAAAATAGATTGCAACAAAATGAAAATTTTAGAGTCCATGTATGCAAAAAAAAATTTGAAAACCTTAATAAATGTTAAAAGTGAAGAAAATTATTTCACGCACTATAAAAATGAACTCCAAGGTTTTGTTATCCATGTTTGGGAAATTTCACTAGTACAACCCCCTAATAATTAGCTTGGTGGAATTTTATAGGAAATGGACTTCTAACTGATCCTAACATGCTTTAAATGTGGTGTCTATGCATTCCAGAAACATGTTGAGGATGCAAGTGGCCTAATGATGCCAAAAATCTCAAGGAGTAGAAAAAATCAAATTCTCTAAGTGGTTGGATATTTACCAGAGCCAAACAACCCACTTTTTGCCTATCCTTAGAAATCACAGATACTTTTTGGAATTATCTCTCTCTCCATTTGTGGATGTTCAATTTTTTTTTTATATCCAAACTTGAGTTTTCAGTCTCCCATTTTTCTCGTAAACAAAAAAGATAAATGGCAAAATAGATCACAACAAAATGAAAATTTTGGAGTCCATGTATGTAAAAAAAAATTTGAAAACCATAATAAATGTTAGAAGTGAAAAAATTATATCACGCACTATAAAAATGAACTGCAAGGTTTTGTTATCCATGTTTGGGAAATTCCACTAGTACAACACCCTAATAATTAGCTTGGGGGAATTTTTTAGGAAAGGGACTTCTAACTGATCCTAACATGCTTTAAATGTGGTGTCCATGCAAGCCAGAAACATGTTGAGGATGCAAGTGGCTTAATGATGCCGAAAATCTCAAGGAGTAGAAAAAATCAAATTCTCAAGTGGTTGGATATTTACCAGAGCCAAACAACCCACTTTTTGCCTATCCTTAAAAATCACAGATACTTTTTGGAATTATCTCTCTCAGAATTTGTGGATGTTCAAATTTTTTTTTTCAGATCCAAACTTGAGTTTTCACTCTCCCATTTTTCTCGTAAAAAAATGATATAAGGAAAAGTAGCTCGCAACAAAATGAAAATTTTAGAGTCCATCTATGCAAAAAAAATATTTGAAAACCATAATAAATGTAAAAGTGAAGAAAATTATTTCACGCACTATAAAAATGAACTCCAAGGTTTTGTTATCCATGTTTGGGAAATTCCACTAGTACAACCCCCTAATAATTAGCTTGGTGGAATTTTATAGGAAAGGGACTTCTAACTGATCCGAACATGCTTTAAATGTGGTGTCCATGTATGCCAGAAACATGTTGAGGCTGCAAGTGGCCTAATGATGCAAAAAATCTCAAGGAGTAGAAAAAATCAAATTCTCAAGTGGTTGGATTTACCAGAGCCAAACAACCCACTTTTTGCCTATCCTTAAAAATCACAGATACTTTTTGGAATTATCTCTCTCAGCATTTGTGGATGCTCAAATTTTTTTTTTCAAATCCAAACTTGAGGTTTCATTCTTCCATTTTTCTCGTAAACAAAAAAGATATAAGGCAAATTAGATCGCAACAAATTGAAAATTATAGAGTCCATGTATGCAAAAAAAAAATTTGAAAACCATAATAAATGTTAAAAAAGAAAAAAAAATTTCACGCACTATAAAAATGAACTCCAAGGTTTTGTTCTCCATGTTTGGGAAATTCCACTAGTACAACCCCCTAATAATTAGCTTGGTGGAATTTTATAGGAAAGGGACTTCTAACTGATCCTAACATGCTTTAAATGTGGTGTCCATGCATGCCAAAAACATGTTGAGGATGCAAGTGGCCTAATGCTGCCAAAAATCTCAAGGAATAGAAAAAATCAAATTCTCGAGTGGTTGGATATTTACCAGAGCCAAACAACCCACATTTTGCCTATCCTTAAAAATCACAGATACTTTTTGGAATTATCTCTCTCAGCATTTGTGGATGTTCAATTTTTTTTTTCAGATCCAAACTTGAGTTTTCACTCTCCCATTTTTCTCGTAAACAAAAAAGATATAAGGCAAAATAGATCGCAACAAATTGAAAATTTTAGTGTCCATGTATGGAAAAAAAATTTGAAAACCATAATAAATGTAAAAGTGAAGAAAATTATTTCACGCACTATAAAAATGAACTCCAAGGTTTTATTATCCATGTTTGGGAAATTCCAGTAGTACAACCACCTTATAATTAGCTAGGTGGAATTTTATAAGAAAGGGACTTCTAACTGATCCTAACATGCTTTAAATGTGGTGTCCATGCATGTCAGAAACATGTTGAGGATGCAAGTGGCCTAATGATGCCAAAATTGTCAAGGAGTAGAAAAATCATATTCCAAAGTGGTTGGATATTTACCAGAGCACAACAACCCACTTTTTGCCTATCCTAAAAAATCACAGATACTTTTTGGAATTATCTCTCTCAACATTTGTGGATGTTCAAATTTTTTTTTTCAGATCCAAACTTCAGTTTTCACTCTCCCATTTTTCTTGTAAAAAAAAATGATATAAGGCAAAATAGATCCCAACAAAATAAAAATTTTATAGTCCATGTAAGCAAAAAAAAAAAATTGAAAAACATAATAAATATAAAAGTGAAGAAAATTATATCACACACTATAAAAATGAACTCCAAGGTTTTGTTATCCATGTTTGGGAAATTCCACTAGTACAACCCCCTAATAATTAGCTTGGTGGAATTTTATAGGAAAGGGACTTCTAACTGATCCTAACATGCTTTAAATGTGGTGTCCATGCATGCCAGAAACATGTTGAGGATGCAAGTGGCCTAATGATGCCAAAAATCTCAAGGAGTAGAAAAAATCAAATTCTCCAGTGGTTGGATATTTACCAGAGCTAAACAACCCACTTTTTGCCTATCCTTAAAAATCACAGATACTTTTTGGAATTATCTCTCTCAACCTTTGTGGATGTTCAAATTTTTCTTTTTCAGATCCAAACTTGAGTTTTCAATCTCCCATTTTTCTCCTAAACAAAAAAGATAAAAGGCAAAATAGATCGCAACAAATTGAAAATTTTAGAGACCATGTATGCAAAAAAAAAAATTTGAAAACCATAATAAATGTTAAAAGTGAAGAAAATTATTTCACGCACTATAAAAATGAACTCCAAGGTTTTGTTATCCATGTTTGGGAAATTCCACTAGTACAACTCCCTAATACTTAGCTTGGTGGAATTTTATAGGAAAGGGACTTCTAACTGATCCTAATATGCTTTAAATGTGGTGTCCATGCATGCCAGAAACATGTTGAGGATGCAAGTGGCCTAATGATGCCAAAAATCTCAAGGAGTAGAAAAAAATCAAATTCTCAAGTGGTTGGATATTTACCAGAGCCAAACAACCCACTTTTTGCCTATCCTTAAAAATCACAGATACTTTTGGGAATTATCTCCCTCAGCATTTGTGGATGTTCAAAATTTTTTTTTCAGATCGAAACTTGAGTTTTCACTCACCCATTTTTCTCCTAAACAAAAAAGATAAAAGGCAAAATAGATCGCAACAAATTGAAAATTTTAGAGACCATGTATGCAAAAAAAAAATTTGAAAACCATAATAAATGTTAAAAGTGAAGAAAATTATTTCACGCACTATAAAAATGAACTCCAAGGTTTTGTTATCCATGTTTGGGAAATTCCAGAAGTACAACCCCCTAATAATTAGCTTGGTGGAATTTTATAGGAAAGGGACTTCTAACTGAACCTAACATGCTTTAAATGTGGTGTCCATGCATGCCAGAAACATGTTGAGGATGCAAGTGGCCTAATGATTCCAAAAATCTCAAGCAGTAGAAAAAATCAAATTCGCAAGTGGTTGGATATTTACCAGAGCCAAACAACCCATTTTTTTCCTATCCTTAAAAATCACAGATACTTTTTGGAATTATCTCCCTCAGCATTTGTCGATGTTCAAATTTTTTTTTCAGATCCAATCTTGATTTTTCACTCTCCCATTTTTCTTGTCAACAAAAAAGTTATAAGGCAAAATAGATTGCAACAAAATGAAAATTTTAGAGTCCATGTATGCAAAAAAAAATTTGAAAACCTTAATAAATGTTAAAAGTGAAGAAAATTATTTGACGCACTATAAAAATGAACTCCAAGGTTTTGTTATCCATGTTTGGGAAATTTCACTAGTACAACCCCCTAATAATTAGCTTGGTGGAATTTTATAGGAAAGGGACTTCTAACTGATCCTAACATGCTTTAAATGTGGTGTCCATGCATTCCAGAAACATGTTAAGGATGCAAGTGGCCTAATGATGCCAAAAATCTCAAGGAGTAGAAAAAATCAAATTCTCTAAGTGGTTGGATATTTACCAGAGCCAAATAACCCACTTTTTGCCTATCCATAGAAATCACAGATACTTTTTGGAATTATCTCTCTCTGCATTTGTGGATGTTCAATTTTTTTTTTTAGATCCAAACTTGAGTTTTCACTCTCCCATTTTTCTCGTAAACAAAAAAGATAAAAGGCAAAATAGATCGCAACAAAATGAAAATTTTAGAGTCCATGTATGTAAAAAAAAAATTTGAAAACCATAATAAATGTTAGAAGTGAAAAAATTATATCACGCACTATAAAAATGAAGTGCAAGGTTTTGTTATCCATGTTTGGGAAATTCCACTAGTACAACACCCTAATAATTAGCTTGGGGGAATTTTATAGGAAAGGGACTTCTAACTGATCCTAACATGCTTTAAATGTGGTGTCCATGCAAGCCAGAAACATGTTGAGGATGCAAGTGGCCTAATGATGCCGAAAATCTCAAGGAGTAGAAAAAATCAAATTCTCAAGTGGTTGGATATTTACCAGAGCCAAACAACCCACTTTTTGCTTATCCTTAAAAATCACAGATACTTATTGGAATTATCTCTCTCAGCATTTGTGGATGTTTAAATTTTTTTTTTCAGATCCAAACTTCAGTTTTCACTCTCCCATTTTTCTCGTAAACAAAAAAGATATAAGGCAAAATAGATCGCAACAAAATAAAAATTTTAGAGTCCATGTAAGCAAAAAAAAAATTTGAAAACCATAATAAATGTAAAAGTGAAGAAAATTATATCACACACTATAAAAATGAACTCCAAGGTTTTGTTATCCATGTTTGGGAAATTCCACTAGTACAACCCCCTAATAATTAGCTTGGTGGAATTTTATAGGAAAGGGACTTCTAACTGATCCTAACATACTTTAAATGTGGTGTCCATGAATGCCAGAAACATGTTGAGGATGCAAGTGGCCTAATGATGCAAAAAATCTCAAGGAGTAGAAAAAATCAAATTTTCGAGTGGTTGGATATTTACCAGAGCCAAACAACCAACTTTTTGCCTATCCTTAAAAATCACAAATACTTTTTGGAATTATCTCTCTCAACCTTTGTGGATGTTCAAATATTTTTTTTCGGATCCAAACTTGAGTTTCCAATCTCCCATTTTTCTCGTAAACAAAAAAGATAAAAGGCAAAATAGATCGCAACAAATTGAAAATTTTAGAGACCATGTATGCAAAAAAAAAATTTGAAAACCATAATAAATGTTAAAAGTGAAGAAAATTATTTCACGCACTATAAAAATGAACTCCAAGGTTTTGTTATCCATGTTTGGGAAATTCCACTAGTACAACTCCCTAATAATTAGCTTGGTGGAATTTTTTAGGAAGGGACTTCTAACTGATCCTAACATGCTTTAAATGTGGTGTCCATGCGTGCCAGAAACATGTTGAGGATGCAAGTGACCTAATGATGCCAAAAATCTCAAGGAGTAGAAAAAATAAAATTCTCAAGTGGTTGGATATTTACCAGAGCCAAACAACCCACTTTTTGCCTATCCTTAAAAATCACAGATACTTTTGGGAATTATCTCCCTCAGCATTTGTGGATGTTCAAAATTTTTTTTTGAGATCCAAACTTGAGTTTTCACTCACCCATTTTTCTCGTAAACAAAAAAGATATAAGGCAAAATAGATTGCAACAAAATGAAAATTTTAGAGTCCATGTATGCAAAAAAAAATTTGAAAACCTTAATAAATGTTAAAAGTGAAGAAAATTATTTCACGCACTATAAAAATGAACTCCAAGGTTTTGTTATCCATGTTTGGGAAATTTCACTAGTACAACCCCCTAATAATTAGCTTGGTGGAATTTTATAGGAAAGGGACTTCTAACTGATCCTAACATGCTTTAAATGTGGTGTCCATGCATTCCAGAAACATGTTGAGGATGCAAGTGGCCTAATGATGCCAAAAATCTCAAGGAGTAGAAAAAATCAAATTCTCAAGTGGTTGGATATTTACCAGAGCCAAACAACCCACTTTTTGCCTATCCCTAAAAATCACAGATACTTTTTGGAATTATCTCTCTCAACCTTTGTGGATGTTCAAATTTTTTTTTTCAGATCCAAACTTGAGTTTTCACTCTCCTATTTTTCTCGTAAACAAAAAATATATAAAGCAAAAATGATCGCAACAAATTGAAAATTTTAGAGTCCATGTATGGAAAAAAAATTTGAAAACCATTATAAATGTTAAAAGTGAAGAAAAGTATTTCACGCACTATAAAAATGAACTCCAAGGTGTTGTTATCCATGTTAGGGAAATTCCACTAGTACAACCCCCTAATAATTAGCTTGGTGAAATTTTATAGGAAAGGGACTTCTAACTGATCCTAACATACCTTAAATGTGGTGTCCATGCATGCCAGAAACATGTTGAGCATGCAAGTGGCCTAATGATGCCAAAAATCTCAAGGAGTAGAAAAAATCAAATTCTCAAGTGGTTGGGTATTTACCAGAGCCAAACAACCCAATTTTTGCCTCTCCTTAAAAATCACAGATACTTTTTGGAATTATCTCTCTCAGCATTTGTGGATGTTCAATTTTTTTTTTTAGATCCAAACTTGAGTTTTCACTCTCCCATTTTTCTTGTAAACAAAAAAGATATAAGGCAAAATAGATCGCAACAAATTGAAAATTTTAGAGTCCATGTATCCAAAAAAAATATTTGAAAACCATAATAAATGTTAAAAGTGAAAAAATTATTTCACGCACTATAAAAATGAACTCCAAGGTTTTGTTATCCATGTTTGGGAAATTTCACTAGTACAACCCCCTAATAATTAGCTTGGTGGAATTTTATAGGAAAGGGACTTCTAACTGATCCTAACATGCTTTAAATGTGGTGTCCATGCATTCCAGAAACATGTTGAGGATGCAAGTGGCCTAATGATGCCAAAAATCTCAAGGAGTAGAAAAAATCAAATTCTCTAAGTGGTTGGATATTTACCAGAGCCAAACAACCCACTTTTTGCCTATCCTTAGAAATCACAGATACTTTTTGGAATTATCTCTCTCTGCATTTGTGGATGTTCAATTTTTTTTTTTAGATCCAAACTTGAGTTTTCAATCTCCCATTTTTCTCGTAAACAAAAAAGATAAAAGGCAAAATAGATCGCAACAAAATGAAAATTTTAGAGTCCATGTATGTAAAACAAAAATTTGAAAACCATAATAAATTTTAGAAGTGAAAAAATTATATCACGCACTACAAAAATGAACTGCAAGGTTTTGTTATCCATGTTTGGGAAATTCCACTAGTACAACACCCTAATAATTAGCTTGGGGGAATTTTTTAGGAAAGGGACTTCTAACTGATCCTAACATGCTTTAAATGTGGTGTCTATGCAAGCCAGAAACATGTTGAGGATGCAAGTGGCCTAATGATGCCGAAAATCTCGAGTAGAAAAAATCAAATTCTCAAGTGGTTGGATATTTACCAGAGCCAAACAACCCACTTTTTGCCTATCCTTAAAAATCACAGATACTTTTTGGAATTATCTCTCTCAGCATTTGTGGATGTTCAAATTTTTTTTTTCAGATCCAAACTTGAGTTTTCACTCTCCCATTTTTCTCGCAACAAAATGAAAATTTTAGAGTCCATCTATGCAAAAAAAAAATTTGAAAACCATAATAAATGTAAAAGTGAAGAAAATTATTTCACGCACTATAAAAATGAACTCCAAGGTTTTATTATCCATGTTTGGGAAATTCCAGTAGTACAACCACCTTATAATTAGCTAGGTGGAATTTTAGGAAAGGGACTTCTAACTGATCCTAACATGCTTCAAATGTGGTGTCCATGCATGTCAGAAACATGTTGAGGATGCAAGTGGCCTAATGATGCCGAAATTGTCAAGGAGTAGAAAAAATCAAATTCCAAAGTGGTTGGATATTTACCAGAGCACAACAACCCACTTTTTGCATATCCTTAAAAATCACAGATACTTTTTGGAATTATCTCTCTCAACATTTGTGGATGTTCAAATTTTTTTTTTCAGATCCAAACTTCAGTTTTCACTCTCCCATTTTTCTCGTAAAAAAAAAAGATATAAGGCAAAATAGATCCCAACAAAATAAAAATTTTATAGGCCATGTAAGCAAAAAAAAAAAATTGAAAACCATAATAAATGTAAAAGTGAAGAAAATTATATCACACACTATAAAAATGAACTCCAAGGTTTTGTTATCCATGTTTGGGAAATTCCACTAGTACAACCCCCTAATAATTAGCTTGGTGTAATTTTATAGGAAAGGGACTTCTAACTGATCCTAACATGCTTTAAATGTGGTGTCCATGCATGCCAGAAACATGTTGAGGATGCAAGTGGCCTAATGATGCCAAAAATCTCAAGGAGTAGAAAAAATCAAATTCTCCAGTGGTTGGATAATTACCAGAGCCAAACAACCCACTTTTTGCCTATCCTTAAAAATCACAGATACTTTTTGGAATTATCTCTCTCAACCTTTGTGGATGTTCAAGTTTTTCTTTTTCAGATCCAAACTTGAGTTTTCAATCTCCCATTTTTCTCCTAAACAAAAAAGATAAAAGGCAAAATAGATCGCAACAAATTGAAAATTTTAGAGACCATGTATGCAAAAAAAAATAATTTGAAAACCATAATAAATGTTAAAAGTGAAGAAAATTATTTCACGCACTATAAAAATGAACTCCAAGGTTTTGTTATCCATGTTTGGGAAATTCCACTAGTACAACTCCCTAATACTTAGCTTGGTGGAATTTTATAGGAAAGGGACTTCTAATTGATCCTAATATGCTTTAAATGTGGTGTCCATGCATGCCAGAAACATGTTGAGGATGCAAGTGGCCTAATGATGCCAAAAATCTCAAGGAGTAGAAAAAATCAAATTCTCAAGTGGTTGGATATTTACCAGAGCCAAACAACCCACTTTTTGCCTATCCTTAAAAATCACAGATACTTTTGGGAATTATCTCCCTCAGCATTTGTGGATGTTCAAAATTTTTTTTTCAGATCGAAACTTGAGTTTTCACTCACCCATTTTCCTCGTAAACAAAAAAGATATAAGGCAAAATAGATTGCAACAAAATGAAAATTTTAGAGTCCATGTATGCAAAAAAAAAATTTGAAAACCATAATTAATGTTAAAAGTGAAGAAAATTATTTCACGCACTATAAAAATGAACTCCAAGGTTTTGTTATCCATGTTTGGGAAATTTCACTAGTACAACCCCCTAATAATTAGCTTGGTGGAATTTTATAGGAAAGGGACTTCTAACTGATCCTAACATGCTTTAAATGTGGTGTCCATGCATTCCAGAAACATGTTGAGGATGCAAGTGGCCTAATGATGCCAAAAATCTCAAGGAGTAGAAAAAATCAAATTCTCAAGTGGTTGGATATTTACCAGAGCCAAACAACCCACTTTTTGCCTATCCCTAAAAATCACAGATACTTTTTGGAATTATCTCTCTCAACCTTTGTGGATGTTCAAATTTTTTTTTCAGATCCAAACTTGAGTTTTCACTCTCCTATTTTTCTCGTAAACAAAAAATATATAAAGCAAAAATGATCGCAACAAATTGAAAATTTTAGAGTCCATGTATGTAAAAAAAATTTGAAAACCATAATAAATGTTAAAAGTGAAGAAAAGTATTTCACGCACTATAAAAATGAACTCCAAGGTGTTGTTATCCATGTTAGGGAAATTCCACTAGTACAACCCCCTAATAATTAGCTTGGTGAAATTTTATAGGAAAGGGACTTCTAACTGATCCTAACATGCCTTAAATGTGGTGTCCATGCATGCCAGAAACATGTTGAGCATGCAAGTGGCCTAATGATGCCAAAAATCTCAAGGAGTAGAAAAAATCAAATTCTCAAGTGATTGGGTATTTACCAGAGCCAAACAACCCAATTTTTGCCTCTCCTTAAAAATCACAGATACTTTTTGGAATTATCTCTCTCAGCATTTGTGGATGTTCAATTTTTTTTTTTAGATCCAAACTTGAGTTTTCACTCTCCCATTTTTCTTGTAAACAAAAAAGATATAAGGCAAAATAGATCGCAACAAATTGAAAATTTTAGAGTCCATGTATCCAAAAAAAATATTTGAAAACCATAATAAATGTTAAAAGTGAAAAAAATTATATCACACACTATAAAAATGAACTCCAAGGTTTTGTTATCCATGTTTGGGAAATTCCACTAGTACAACCCCCTAATAATTAGCTTGGTGGAATTTTATAGGAAAGGGACTTCTAACTGATCCTAACATACTTTAAATGTGGTGTCCATGAATGCCAGAAACATGTTGAGGATGCAAGTGGCCTAATGATGCAAAAAATCTCAAGGAGTAGAAAAAATCAAATTTTCGAGTGGTTGGATATTTACCAGAGCCAAACAACCAACTTTTTGCCTATCCTTAAAAATCACAAATACTTTTTGGAATTATCTCTCTCAACCTTTGTGGATGTTCAAATATTTTTTTTCGGATCCAAACTTGAGTTTCCAATCTCCCATTTTTCTCGTAAACAAAAAAGATAAAAGGCAAAATAGATCGCAACAAATTGAAAATTTTAGAGACCATGTATGCAAAAAAAAAATTTGAAAACCATAATAAATGTTAAAAGTGAAGAAAATTATTTCACGCACTATAAAAATGAACTCCAAGGTTTTGTTATCCATGTTTGGGAAATTCCACTAGTACAACTCCCTAATAATTAGCTTGGTGGAATTTTTTAGGAAGGGACTTCTAACTGATCCTAACATGCTTTAAATGTGGTGTCCATGCGTGCCAGAAACATGTTGAGGATGCAAGTGACCTAATGATGCCAAAAATCTCAAGGAGTAGAAAAAATAAAATTCTCAAGTGGTTGGATATTTACCAGAGCCAAACAACCCACTTTTTGCCTATCCTTAAAAATCACAGATACTTTTGGGAATTATCTCCCTCAGCATTTGTGGATGTTCAAAATTTTTTTTTGAGATCCAAACTTGAGTTTTCACTCACCCATTTTTCTCGTAAACAAAAAAGATATAAGGCAAAATAGATTGCAACAAAATGAAAATTTTAGAGTCCATGTATGCAAAAAAAAATTTGAAAACCTTAATAAATGTTAAAAGTGAAGAAAATTATTTCACGCACTATAAAAATGAACTCCAAGGTTTTGTTATCCATGTTTGGGAAATTTCACTAGTACAACCCCCTAATAATTAGCTTGGTGGAATTTTATAGGAAAGGGACTTCTAACTGATCCTAACATGCTTTAAATGTGGTGTCCATGCATTCCAGAAACATGTTGAGGATGCAAGTGGCCTAATGATGCCAAAAATCTCAAGGAGTAGAAAAAATCAAATTCTCAAGTGGTTGGATATTTACCAGAGCCAAACAACCCACTTTTTGCCTATCCCTAAAAATCACAGATACTTTTTGGAATTATCTCTCTCAACCTTTGTGGATGTTCAAATTTTTTTTTCAGATCCAAACTTGAGTTTTCACTCTCCTATTTTTCTCGTAAACAAAAAATATATAAAGCAAAAATGATCGCAACAAATTGAAAATTTTAGAGTCCATGTATGTAAAAAAAATTTGAAAACCATAATAAATGTTAAAAGTGAAGAAAAGTATTTCACGCACTATAAAAATGAACTCCAAGGTGTTGTTATCCATGTTAGGGAAATTCCACTAGTACAACCCCCTAATAATTAGCTTGGTGAAATTTTATAGGAAAGGGACTTCTAACTGATCCTAACATGCCTTAAATGTGGTGTCCATGCATGCCAGAAACATGTTGAGCATGCAAGTGGCCTAATGATGCCAAAAATCTCAAGGAGTAGAAAAAATCAAATTCTCAAGTGATTGGGTATTTACCAGAGCCAAACAACCCAATTTTTGCCTCTCCTTAAAAATCACAGATACTTTTTGGAATTATCTCTCTCAGCATTTGTGGATGTTCAATTTTTTTTTTTAGATCCAAACTTGAGTTTTCACTCTCCCATTTTTCTTGTAAACAAAAAAGATATAAGGCAAAATAGATCGCAACAAATTGAAAATTTTAGAGTCCATGTATCCAAAAAAAATATTTGAAAACCATAATAAATGTTAAAAGTGAAAAAATTATTTCACGAACTATAAAAATGAACTCCAAGGTTTTGTTATCCATGTTTGGGAAATTCCACTAGTACAACCCCCTAATAATTAGCTTGGTGGAATTTTATAGGAAAGGGACTTCTAACTGATCCTAACATGCTTTAAATGTGGTGTCCATGCATGCCAGAAACATATTGAGGATGCAAGTGGCCTAATGATGCCAAAAATCTCAAGGAGTAGAAAAAATCAAATTCTCAAGTTGTTGGATATTTACCAGAGCCAAACAACCCACTTTTTACCTATCCTTAAAAATCACAAATACTTCTTGGAATTATCTCTCTCAGCATTTGTGGATGTTCAAATTTTTTTTTTTAGATCCAAACTTGAGTTTTCACTCTCCCATTTTTCTCGTAAAGAAAAAGATATAAGGCAAAATAGATCGTAACAAAATGAAAATTTTAGAGTCCATGTATGCAAAAAAAAAATATCAAAACCATAATAAATGTTAAAAGTGAAGAAAATTATTCCACGCACTATAAAAATGAACTCCAAGGTTTTGTTATCCATGTTTGGGAAATTCCACTAGTACAACCCCCTAGTAATTAGCTTGGTGGAATTTTATAGGAAAGGGACTTCTAACTAATCCTACCATGCTTTAAATGTGGTGTCCATGCATGCCAGAAACATGTTGAGGATGCAAGTGGCCTAATGATGCCAAAAATCTGAAAGCGTAGAACAAATCAAATTCTCAAGTGGTTGGATATTTACCAGAGCCAAACAACCCACTTTTTGCTTATCCTTAAAAATCACAGATACTTTTTGGAATTATCTCTCTCAGCATTTGTGGATGTTCAATTTTTTTTTCAGATCCAAACTTGAGTTTTCACTCTCCCATTTTTTTTTGTAAACAAAAAAGA
The DNA here is from genome assembly GCF_029961685.1 of Aristolochia californica. NCBI lineage: Eukaryota > Viridiplantae > Streptophyta > Magnoliopsida > Piperales > Aristolochiaceae > Aristolochia > Aristolochia californica. The sequence continues at coordinate 31,103,314 of NW_027182279.1, read as the reverse complement.
TATAAGGCAAAATAGATCAAAACAAATTGAAAATTTTAGAGTCCAAGTATGCAAAAAAAAATTTTGAAAACCATAATGAATATTAAAAGTGAAAAAATTATTTCACGCACTACAAAAATTAACTCCAAGGTTTTATTATCCATGTTTGGGAAATTCCACTAGTACAACACCCTAATAATTTGCTTGGTGGAATTTTATAGGAAAGGGACTTCTAACTGATCCTAACCTGCTTTAAATGTGGTGTCCATGCATGCCAGAAACATATTGAGGATGCAAGTGGCCTAATGATGCCAAAAATCTCAAGGAGTAGAAAAAATGAAATTCTCAATTGGTTGGCTATTTGAGCCAAACAGCTCACTTGTTGCCTATCCTTAAAAATGACATATACTTTTTGGAATTATCTCTCTCAGCATTTGTAGATGTTCAAATTTTTTTTTTCAGATCCAAACTTGAGATTTCACTCTCCCATTTTTCTCGTAAACAAAAAAGATATAAGGCAAAATAGATAGCAACAAAATGAATATTTTAGAGTCCATGTATGCAAAAAAAAAATTTGAAAACCATAATAAATGTTAAAAGTGAAGAAAATTATTTCACACACTATAAAAATGAACTCCAAGGTTTTGTTATCCATGTTTGGGAAATTTCACTAGTACAACCCCCTAATAATTACCTTGGTGGAATTTTATAGGAAAGGGACTTCTAACTGATCCTAACATGCTTTAAATGTGGTGTCCATGCATGCCAGAAACATGTTGAGGATGCAAGTGGCCTAATGATGCCAAAAATCTCAAGGAGTAGAAAAAATGAAATTCTCAAGTGGTTGGATATTTACCAGAGCCAAACAACCCACTTTTTGCCTGTCCTTTAAAATCACAGATACTTTTAGGAATTATCTCTCCCAACCTTTGTGGATGTTCAAATTTTTTTTTTCAGATCCAAACTTGAGTTTTCACGCTCCTATTTTTCTCGTAAACAAAAAATAAATAACGCAAAATACATCGCAACAAATTGAAAATTTTAGAGTCCATGTATGGAAAAAAAAATTTGAAAACCATAATAAATTTTAAAAGTGAAGAAAATTATTTAACGCACTATAAAAATGAACTCCAAGGTTTTGTTATCCATGTTTGGGAAATTTCACTCGTACAACCCCCTAATAATTAGCTTGGTGGAATTTTATAGGAAAGGGACTTCTAACTGATCCTAACATTCTTTAAATGTGGTGTCCATGCATGCCAAAAACATGTTGAGGATGCAAGAGGCCTAATGATGCCAAAAATCTCAAGGAGTAGAAAAAATCAAATTCTCAAGTGGTTGGATATTTACTAGAGCCAAACAACCCACTTTTTGCCTATCCTTAAAAACCACAGATACTTTTTGGAATTATCTCTCTCTGCATTTGTGGATGTTCAAATTTTTTTTTTCAGATCCAAACTTGAGTTTTCACTCTCCCATTTTTCTCGTAAACAAAAAAGATATAAGGCAAAAAAGATCGCAACTAAATGAAAATTTTAGAGACCATGTATGCAAAAAAAAAATTTGAAAACCATAATAAATGTTAAAAGTGAAGAAACTTATTTCACGCGCTATAAAAATGAACTCTAAGGTTTTGTTATCCACGTTTGGAAAATTTCCTAGTACAACCCCCTAATAATTAGCTTGGTGGAATTTTATAGGAAATGGACTTCTAACTGATCCTCACATGCTTTAAATGTGGTGTCTATGCATGCCAGAAACATGTTGAGGATGCAAGTGGCCTAATCATTCCAAAAATCACAAGGAGTAGAAAAAATCAAATTCTCAAGTGGGTGGATATTTACCAGAACCAAACAACCCACTTTTTGCCTTTGCTTAAAAATCACAGATACTTTTTGGAATTATCTCTCTCAGTATTTGTGGATGAGCAAATTTTTTTTTCAGATCCAAACTTGAGTTTTCACTCTCCCATTTTCTCATAAACAAAAAAGATATAAGGAAAAATACATCGCAACAAAATGAAAATTTTAGAGTCCATGTATGCAAAAAAAAAATTTGAAAACCATAATAAATGTTAAAACTGAAGAAAATTATTTCACGCACTATAAAAATGAACTCCAAGATTTTGTGATCCATGTTTGGGAAATTCCACTAGTACAACCCCCTAATAATTAGCTTGGTGGAATTTTATAGGAAAGGGACTTCTAACTGATCCTAACATGCTTTAAATGTGGTGTCCATGCATGCCAGAAGCATGTTGAGGATGCAAGTGGCCTAATGATGCCAAAAATCTCAAGGAGTAGAAAAAATCAAATTCTCAAGTGATTGGATATTTACCAGAGCTAAACAACCCACTTTTTGCCTATCCTTAAAAATCACAGATACTTTTTGGAATTATCTCTCTCAGCATTTGTGGATGTTCAAATTTTTTTTTTCAGATCCAAACTTGAGTTTTCACTCTCCCATTTTTCTCGTAAACAAAAAAGATAAAAGGCAAATAGATCGCAACAAAATGAAAATTTTGGAGTCCATGTATGCAAAAAAAATAAAATTTGAAAACCATAATAAATGTTAAAAGTGAAGAAAATTATTTCACGCACTATAAAAATGAACTCCAAGGTTTTGTTATCCTTGTTTGGGAAATTCAACTAGTACAACCCCCTAATAATTAGCTTGGTGGAATTTTATAGGAAATGGACTTCTAACTGATCCTAACATGCTTTAAATGTGGTGTCCATGCATGCCAGAAACATGTTGAGGATACAAGTGGCCTAATGATGCCGAAAATCTCGAGGAGTAGTAAAAATCAAATTCTCAAGTTGTTAGACATTTACCAGAGCCAAACAACCCACTTTTTGCCTACCCTTAAAAATCACAGATACTTTTTGGAATTATCTCTCTCAGCATTTGTGGATGTTCAAATTTTTTTTTTTCAGATCGAAACTTGAGTTTTCACTGTCCCATTATTCTCGTAAACAAAAAAGATATAAGGCAAAATAGATTGCAACAAAACCATGAGAGTCCATGTATGCAAAAAAAAAAAAAATTTGTAAACCATAATAAATGGAAAAGAAAAGAAAATTATTTCACGCACTATAAAAATGAACTCCAAGGTTTTGTTATCCATGTTTGGGAAATTCCACTAGTACAACACCCTAATAATTAGCTTGGTGGAATTTTATAGGAAAGGGACTTCTAACTGATCCTAACATGCTTTAAATGTGGGGTCCATGCATGCTAGAAACATGTTGAGGATGCAAGTAGCCTAATGATTCCAAAAATCACAAGGAGTAGAAAAAATCCAATTCTCAAGTTGTTGCATATTTACCAGAGCCAAACAACCCACTTTTTGCCTATCCTTAAAAATCACAGATACTTTTCGGAATTATCTCTCTCAGCATTTGTGGATGTTCAAATTTTTTTTTTTCAGATCCAAACTTGAGTTTTCACTCTCCCATTTCTCTCGTAAACAAAAAAGATATAAGGCAAAATACATCGCAACGAAATGAAAATTTTAGAGTCCATGTATGGAAAAAAAAATTGAAAACCATAATAAAGGTAAAAGTCAACAAAATTATTTCACACACTATAAAAAATGAACTCCAAGGTTTTGTTATCCATGTTTGGGAAATTCCACTAGTACAACCCCCTAATAATTATCTTTGTGGAATTTTATAGGAAAGGGTCTTCTAACTGAACCTAACATGCTTTAAATGTGGTGTCCATGCATGCCAGAAACATATTGGGGATGCAAGTGGCCCTAATGATGCCAAAAATCTCAGGGAGTAGAAAAATTCAAATTCTGATGTGGTTGGATATTTACCAGAGCCGAGCAACCCACTTTTTGCATATCCTTAAAAATCACAGATACTTTTTGGAATTATCTCTCTCAGCATTTGTGGATGTTCAAATTTTTTCTTTCAGATCCAAGCTTGAGTTTTCAGTCTCCCATTTTTCTCGTAAACAAAAAAGATATAAAGCAAAATAGATCGCAACAAAATGAAAATTATAGAGTCCATGTATGCAAAAAAAAAATTTGAAAACCATAATAAATGTTAAAAGTGAAGAAAAGTATTTCACGCACTATAAAAATGAACTCCAAGGTGTTGTTATCCATGTTTGGGAAATTCCACAAGTACAAGACCCTAATAATTAGCTTGGTGGAATTTTATAGGAAAGGGACTTCTAACTGATCCTAACATGCTTTAAATGTGGTGTCCATGCATGCCAGAAACATGTTGAGCATGCAAGTGGCCTAATGATGCCAAAAATCTCAAGGAGTAGAAAAAATCAAATTCTCAAGTGGTTGGATATTTACCAGAGCCAAACAACCGACTTTTTGCCTATCCTTAAAAATCACAGATACTCTTTGGAATTATCTCTCTCAGCATTTGTGTATGTTCAAATTTTTTTTTTTAGATCCAAACTTGAGTTTTCACTCTCCCATTTTTCTCGTAAACAAAAAAGATATAAGGCAAAATAGATCGCAACAAATTGAAAATTTTAGAGTCCATGTATGCAAAAAAAAAATTTGAAAACAATAATAAATGTTAAACGTGAAGAAAAGTATTTCACGCACTATAAAAATGAACTCCAAGGTGTTGTTATCCATGTTTGGGAAATTCCACAAGTACAACCCCCTAATAATTACCTTGGTGGAATTTTATAGGAAAGGGACTTCTAACTGATCCTAACATGCTTTAAATGTGGTGTCCATGCATGCCAGAAACATGTTGAGCATGCAAGTGGCCTAATGATGCCAAAATTCTCAAGGAGTAGAAAAAAACAAATTCTCAAGTGGTCGGATATTTACCAGAGCCAAACAACCCACTTTTTGCCTATCCTTAAAAATCACAGATGCTCTTTGGAATTATCTCTCTCAGCATTTGTGGATGTTCAAATTTTTTTTTTTAGATCCAAACTTGAGTTTTCACTCTCCCATTTTTCTCGTAAACAAAAAAGATATAAGGCAAAATAGATCGCAACAAATTGAAAATTTTAGAGTCCATGTATGCAAAAAAAATATTTGAAAACCATAATAAATGTTAAAAGTGAAAAAATTATTTCACGCACTATAAAAATGGACTCCAAGGTTTTGTTATCCATGTTTGGGAAATTCCACTAGTACAACCCCCTAACAATTAGCATGGAGAAATTTTATAGGAATGGGACTTCTAACTGATCCTAACATGCTTTAAATGTGGTGTCCATGCATGCCAGAAACATATTGAGGATGCAAGTGGCCTAATGATGCCAAAAATCTCAAGGAGTAGAAAAAATCAAATTCTCAAGTGGTTGGATATTTACCAGAGCCAAACAACTCACTTTTTGCCTATCCTTAAAAATCACATATACTTTTTTGAATTATCTCTCTCAGCATTTGTGGATGTTCAAAATTTTTTTTTCCGATCCAAACTTGAGTTTTCACTCTCCCATTTTTCTCGTAAACAAAAAAGATATAAGGCAAAATTCATCGCAACAAAATGAAAATTTTAGAGTCCTTGTATGCAAAAAAAAAATTTGAAAACCATAATAAATATTAAAAGTGAAGAAAATTATTTCACGCACTATAAAAATGAACTCCAAGGTTTTGTTATCCATGCTTGGGAAATTTCACTAGTACAACCCCCTATTAATTAGCTTGGTGGAATTTTATAGGAAAGGGACTTCTAACTGATCCTAACATGCTTTAAATGTGGTGTCCATGCATGCCAGAAACATGTTGAGGATGCAAGTGGCCTAATGATGCCAAAAATCTCAAGGAGTAGAAAAAATCAAATTCTCAAGTGGTTGGATATTTACCAGAGCCAAACAACCCACTTTTTGCCTATCCTTAAAAATCACAGATACTTTTTGGAATTATCTCTCTCAGCATTTGTGGATGTTCAATTTTTTTTTTTAGATCCAAACTTGAGTTTTCACTCTCCCATTTTTCTCGTAAACAAAAAAGATATAAGGCAAAATAGATCGCAAGTAATTGAAAATTTTAGAGTCCATGTATGTAAAAAAAAAATTTGAAAACCATAATAAATGTTAAAAGTTAAGAAAATTATTTTACGTACTATAAAAATGAACTCCAAGGTTTTGTTATCCATGTTTGGGAAATTCCACTAGTACAACCCCCTAATAATTAGCTTGGTGGAATTTTATAGGAAAGGGACTTTGTAACTGATCCTAACATGCTTTAAATGTGGTGTCCATGCATGCCAGAAACATGTTGAGGATGCAAGTGGCCTAATGAAGCCAAAAATCTCAAGGAGTAGAAAAAATCAAATCCTTAAGTGGTTGGATATTTACAAGAGCCAAACAACCCACTTTTTGCCTATTCTTAAAAATCACAGATACTTTTTGGAATTATCTCTCTCAGCATTTGTGGATGTGCAAATTTTTTTTTTCAGATCCAAACTTGAGTTTTCACTCTCCCTTTTTTCTCATAAACAAAAAAGATATAAGGAAAAATAGATCGCAACAAAATGAAAATTTTAGAGTCTATGTATGCAAAAAAAAATTTTGAAAACCATAATAAATGTTAAAAGTGAAGAAAATTATTTCACGCACTATAAAAATGAACTCCAAGGTTTTGTGATCCATGTTTGGGAAATTCCACTAATACAACCATCTAATAATTAGCTTGGTGGAATTTTATATGAAAGGGACTTATAACTGATCCTAACATGCTTTAAATGTGGTGTCCATGCATGCCAGAAGCATGTTGAGGATGCAAGTGGACTAATGATGCCAAAAATCTCAAGGAGTAGAAAAAATCAAATTCTCAAGTGGTTGGATATTTACCAGAGCCAAACAACCCGCTTTTTCCCTCTCCTTAAAAATCACAGATACTTTTTGGAATTATCTCTCTCAACATTTGTGGATGTTCAAATTTTTTTTTTCAGATCCAAACTTGAGTTATCACTCTCCCATTTTTCTCGAAAACAAAAAAGATAAAAGGCAAAATAGCTCGCAACAAAATGAAAATTTTGGAGACCAAGCATGAAAAAAAAAATTTGAAAACCATTATAAATGTTAAAAGTGAAGAAACTTATTTCCCGCGCTAGAAAAATGAACTCTAAGGTTTTGTTATCCACGTTTGGGAAATTTCACTAGTACAACCCCCTAATAATTAGCTTGGTGGAATTTTATAGGAAATGGACTTCTAACTGATCCTAACATGCTTTAAATGTGGTGTCTATGCATGCCAGAAACATGTTGAGGATGCAAGTGGCCTAATGATTCCAAAAATCACAAGGAGTAGTAAAAATCAAATTCTCAAGTGGGTGGATATTTCCCAGAACCAAACAACCCACTTTTTGCCTATCCTTAAAAATCACAGATACTTTTTGGAATTATCTCTCTCAGCATTTGGGGATGTTCAAATTTTTTCTTTCAGATCCAAACTTGAGTTTTCACTCTCCCATTTTCTCATAAACAAAAAAGATATAAGGAAAAATAGATCGCAACAAAATGAAAATTTTAGAGTCCATGTATGCAAAAAAAAAATTTGAAAACCATAATAAATGTTAAAAGTGAAGAAAATTATTTCACGCGCTATAAAAATGAACTCGAAGGTTTTGTTATCCACGTTTGGGAAATTTCACTAGTACAACCCCCTAATAATTAGCTTGGTGGAATTTTATAGGAAATGGACTTCGAACTGATCCTAACATGCTTTAAATGTGGTGTCTATGCATGCCAGAAACATGTTGAGGATGCAAGTGGCCTAATGATTCCAAAAATCACAAGGAGTAGAAAAAATGAAATTCTCAAGTGGGTGGATATTTACCAGAACCAAACAACCCACTTTTTGCCTATCCTTAAAAATCACAGATACTTTTTGGAATTATCTCTCTCAGCATTTGTGGATGTTCAAATTTTTTTTTTTTCAGATCCAAACTTAAGTTTTCACTCTCCCATTTTCTCATAAACAAAAAAGATATAAGGAAAAATAGATCGCAACAAAATGAAAATTTTCGAGTCCATGTATGCAAAAAAAAAATTTGAAAACCATAATAAATGTTAAAAGTGAAGAAAATTATTTCACGCACTATAAAAATGAACTCCAAGGTTTTGTGATCCAAGTTTGGGAAATTCCACTAGTACAACCCCCTAATAATTAGCTTGGTGGAATTTTATAGGAAAGGGACTTCTAACTGATCCTAACATGCTTTAAATGTGGTGTCCATGCATGACAGAAGCATGTTGAGGATGCAAGTGCCCTAATGATGCCAAAAATCTCAAGGAGTAGAAAAAATCAAATTCTCAACTGGTTGGATATTTACCAGAGCCAAACAACCCACTTTTTGCCTATCCTTAAAAATCACAGATACTTTTTGGAATTATCTCTCTCAGCATTTGTGGATGTTCAAATTTTTTTTTTCAGATCCAAACTTGAGTTTTCACTCTCCCATTTTTCTCGAAAACAAAAAAGATAAAAGGCAAAATAGATCGCAACAAAATGAAAATTTTGGAGTCCATGTATGCAAAAAAAAAAATTTTGAAAACCATAATAATTGTTAAAAGTGAAGAAAATTATTTCATGCACTATAAAAATGAACTCCAAGGTTGTGTGATCCATGTTTGGGAAATTCCACTAATACAACCATCTAATAATTAGCTTGGTGGAATTTTATATGAAAGGGACTTATAACTGATCCTAACATGCTTTAAATGTGGTGTCCATGCATGCCAGAAACATATTGAGGATGCAAGTGGCCTAATGATGCCAAAAATCTCAAGGAGTAGAAAAAATCAAATTCTCAAGTGGTTGGATATTTACCAGAGCCAAACAACACACTTTTTGCCTATCCTTAAAAATCACATATACTTTTTGGAATTATCTCTCTCAGCATTTGTGGATGTTCAAATTTTTTTTTCAGATCCAAACTTGAGTTTCAACTCTCCCATTTTTCTCGTAAACAAAAAAGATATAAGGCAAAATTCATCGCAACAAAATGAAAATTTTAGAGTCCTTGTATGCAAAAAAAAAATTTGAAAACCATAATAAATATTAAAAGTGAAGAAAATTATATCACGCACTATAAAAATGAACTCCAAGGTTTTGTTATCCATGTTTGGGAAATTTCACTAGTACAACCCCCTATTAATTAGCTTGGTGGAATTTTATAGGAAAGGGACTTCTAACTGATCCTAACATGCTTTATGGTGTCCATGCATGCCAGAAACATGTTGAGGATGCAAGTGGCCTAATGATGCCAAAAATCTCAAGGAGTAGAAAAAATGAAATTCTCAAGTGGTTGGATATTTACCAGAGCCAAACAACCCACTTTTTCCCTCTCCTTAAAAATCACAGATACTTTTTGGAATTATCACTCTCAGCATTTGTGGATGTTCAAATTTTTTTTTTCAGATCCAAACTTGAGTTTTCACTCTCCCATTTTCTCATAAACAAAAAAGATATAAGGAAAAATAGATCGCAATAAATTGAAAATTTTAGAGTCCATGTATGCAAAAAAAAAAATTTGAAAACCATAATAAATGTTAAAAGTGAAGAAAATTATTTCACGCGCTATAAAAATGAACTCTAAGGTTTTGTTATCCACGTTTGGGAAATTTCACTAGTACAACCCCCTAATAATTAGCTTGGTGGAATTTTATACGAAATGGACTTCTAACTGATCCTAACATGCTTTAAATGTGGTGTCTATGCATGCCAGAAACATGTTGAGGATGCAAGTGGCCTAATGATTCCAAAAATCACAAGGAGTAGAAAAAATGAAATTCTCAAGTGGGTGGATATTTACCAGAACCAAACAACCCACTTTTTGCCTATCCTTAAAAATCACAGATACTTTTTGGAATTATCTCTCTCTGCATTTGTGGATGTTCAAATTTTTTTTTTCAGATCCAAACTTGAGTTTTCACTCTCCCATTTTTCTCGTAAACAAAAAAGATATAAGACAAAATTCATCGCAACAAAATGAAAATTTTAGAGTCCTTGTATGCAAAAAAAAAATTTGAAAACTATAATAAATATTAAAAGTGAAGAAAATTATTTCACGCACTATAAAAATGAACTCCAAGGTTTTGTTATCCATGTTTGGGAAATTTCACTAGTACAACCCCCTATTAATTAGCTTGGTGGAATTTTATAGGAAAGGGACTTCTAACTGATCCTAACATGCTTTAAATGTGGGGTCCATGCATGCTAAAAACATGTTGAGGATGCAAGTAGCCTAATGATACCAAAAATCTCAAGGAGTAGAAAAAATCAAATTCTCAAGTTGTTGGATATTTACCAGAGCCAAACAACGCACTTTTTGCCTATCCTTGAAAATCACAGATACTTTTCGGAATTATCGCTCTCAGCATTTGTGGATGTTCACTTTTTTTTTTCAGATCCAAACTTGAGTTTTCACTCTCCCATTTCTCTCGTAAACAAAAAAGATATAAGGCAAAATACATCGCAACGAAATGAAAATTTTAGAGTCCATGTATGCAAAAAAAAAAATTGAAAACCATAGCAAAGGTAAAAGTCAACAAAAGTATTTCACGCATTATAAAAATGAACTCCAAGGTGTTGTTATCCATGTTTGGGAAATTCCACTAATACAACCCCGTAATAATTAGCTTGGTGGAATTTTATAGGAAAGGGACTTATAACTGATCCTAACATGCTTTAAATGTGGTGTCCATGCATGCCAGAAGCATGTTGAGGATGCAAGTGGCCTAATGATGCCAAAAATCTCAAGGAGTAGAAAAAATGAAATTCTCAAGTGGTTGGATATTTACCAGAGCCAAACAACCCACTTTTTCCCTCTCCTTAAAAATCACAGATACTTTTTGGAATTATCTCTCTCAGCATTTGTGGATGTTCAAATTTTTTTTTTCAGATCCAAACTTGAGTTTTCACTCTCCCATTTTCTCATCAACAAAAAAGATATAAGGAAAAATAGATCGCAATAAAATGAAAATTTTAGAGTCCATGTATGCAAAAAAAAAATTTGAAAACCATAATAAATGTTAAAAGTGAAGAAAATTATTTCACGCGCTACAAAAATGAACTCTAAGGTTTTGTTATCCACGTTTGGGAAATTTCACTAGTACAACCCCCTAATAATTAGCTTGGTGGAATTTTATAGGAAATGGACTTCTAACTGATCCTAACATGCTTTAAATGTGGTGTCTATGCATGCCAGAAACATGTTGAGGATGCAAGTGGCCTAATGATTCCAAAAATCAGAAGGAGTAGAAAAAATGAAATTCTCAAGTGGGCGGATATTTACCAGAACCAAACAACCCACTTTTTGCCTATCCTTAAAAATCACAGATACTTTTTGGAATTATCTCTCTCAGCATTTGTGGATGTTCAAATTTTTTTTTTCAGATCCAAACTTGAGTTTTCACTCTCCCATTTTTCTCGTAAACAAAAAAGATATAAGGCAAAATTCATCGCAACAAAATGAAAATTTTAGAGTCCTTGTATGCAAAAAAAAAAATTGAAAACCATAATAAATATTAAAAGTGAAGAAAATTATTTCACGCACTATAAAAATGAACTCCAAGGTTTTGTTATCCATGTTTGGGAAATTTCACTAGTACAACCCCCTATTAATTAGCTTGGTGGAATTTTATAGGAAAGGGACTTCTAACTGATCCTAACATGCTTTAAATGTGGTGTCCATGCATGCCAGAAACATGTTGAGGATGCAAGTGGCCTAATGATGCCAAAAATCTCAAGGAGTAGAAAAAATCAAATTCTCAAGTGGTTGGATATTTACCAGAGCCAAACAACCCACTTTTTGCCTATCCTTAAAAATCACAAATACTTTTGGAATTATCTCTCTCAGCATTTGTGGATGTTCAATTTTTTTTTTTAGATCCAAACTTGGGTTTTCACTCTCCCATTTTTCTCGTAAACAAAAAAGATATAAGGCAAAATAGATCGCAAGTAATTGAAAATTTTAGAGTCCATGTATGTAAAAAAAAAAATTTGAAAACCATAATAAATGTTAAAAGTGAAGAAAATTATTTTACGTACTATAAAAATGAACTCCAAGGTTTTGTTATCCATGTTTGGGAAATTCCACTAGTACAACCCCCTAATAATTAGCTTGGTGGAATTTTATAGGAAAGGGACTTTGTAACTGATCCTAACATGCTTTAAATGTGGTGTCCATGCATGCCAGAAACATGTTGAGGATGCAAGTGGCCTAATGATGCCAAAAATCTCAAGGAGTAGAAAAAATCAAATCCTTAAGTGGTTCGATATTTACCAGAGCCAAACAACCCACTTTTTTCCTATTCTTAAAAATCACAGATACTTTTTGGAATTATCTCTCTCAGCATTTGTGGATGTTCAAATTTTTTTTTTCAGATCCAAACTTGAGTTTTCACTCTCCCTTTTTTCTCATAAACAAAAAAGATATAAGGAAAAATAGATCGCATCAAAATGAAAATTTTAGAGTCTATGTATGCAAAAAAAAATTTTGAAAACCATAATAAATGTTAAAAGAGAAGAAAATTATTTCACGCGCTATAAAAATGAACTCTAAGGTTTTGTTATCCACGTTTGGGAAATTTCACTAGTACAACCCCCTAATAATTAGCTTGGTGGAATTTTATAGGAAATGGACTTCGAACTGATCCTAACATGCTTTAAATGTGGTGTCTATGCATGCCAGAAACATGTTGAGGATGCAAGTGGCCTAATGATTCCAAAAATCACAAGGAGTAGAAAAAATGAAATTCTCAAGTGGGTGGATATTTACCAGAACCAAACAACCCACTTTTTGCCTATCCTTAAAAATCACAGATACTTTTTGGAATTATCTCTCTCAGCATTTGTGGATGTTCAAATTTTTTTTTTTTCAGATCCAAACTTAAGTTTTCACTCTCCCATTTTCTCATAAACAAAAAAGATATAAGGAAAAATAGATCGCAACAAAATGAAAATTTTCGAGTCCATGTATGCAAAAAAAAAATTTGAAAACCATAATAAATGTTAAAAGTGAAGAAAATTATTTCACGCACTATAAAAATGAACTCCAAGGTTTTGTGATCCAAGTTTGGGAAATTCCACTAGTACAACCCCCTAATAATTAGCTTGGTGGAATTTTATAGGAAAGGGACTTCTAACTGATCCTAACATGCTTTAAATGTGGTGTCCATGCATGACAGAAGCATGTTGAGGATGCAAGTGCCCTAATGATGCCAAAAATCTCAAGGAGTAGAAAAAATCAAATTCTCAACTGGTTGGATATTTACCAGAGCCAAACAACCCACTTTTTGCCTATCCTTAAAAATCACAGATACTTTTTGGAATTATCTCTCTCAGCATTTGTGGATGTTCAAATTTTTTTTTTTCAGATCCAAACTTGAGTTTCCACTCTCCCATTTTCTCATAAACAAAAAAGATATAAGGAAAAATAGATCGCAACAAAATGAAAATTTTAGAGTCCATGTATGCAAAAAAAAAAATTTGAAAACCATAATAAATGTTAAAAGTGAAGAAAATTATTTCACGCGCTACAAAAATGAACTCTAAGGTTTTGTTATCCACGTTTGGGAAATTTCACTAGTACAACCCCCTAATAATTAGCTTGGTGGAATTTTATAGGAAATGGACTTCGAACTGATCCTAACATGCTCTAAATGTGGTGTCTATGCATGCCAGAAACATGTTGAGGATGCAAGTGGCCTAATGATTCCAAAAATCACAAGGAGTAGAAAAAATGAAATTCTCAAGTGGGTGGATATTTACCAGAACCAAACAACCCACTTTTTGCCTATCCTTAAAAATCACAGATACTTTTTGGAATTATCTCTCTCAGCATTTGTGGATGTTCAAATTTTTTTTTCAGATCCAAACTTGAGTTTTCACTCTCCCATTTTCTCATAAACAAAAAAGATATAAGGAAAAATAGATCGCAACAAAATGAAAATTTTAGAGTCCATGTATGCAAAAAAAAAATTTGAAAACCATAATAAATGTTAAAAGTGAAGAAAATTATTTCACGCACTATAAAAATGAACTCCAAGGTTTCGTGATCCAAGTTTGGGAAATTCCACTAGTACAACCCCCTAATAATTAGCTTGGTGGAATTTTATAGGAAAGGGACTTCTAACTGATCCTAACATGCTTTAAATGTGGTGTCCACGCATGCCAGAAGCATGTTGAGGATGCAAGTGGCCTAATGATGCCAAAAATCTCAAGGAGTAGAAAAAATCAAATTCTCAAGTAGTTGGATATTTACCAGAGCCAAACAACCCACTTTTTGCCTATCCTTAAAAATCACAGATACTTATTGGAATTATCTCTCTCAGCATTTGTGGATGTTCAAATTTTTTTTTTCAGATCCAAACTTGAGTTTTCACTCTCCCATTTTTCTCGAAAACAAAAAAGATAAAAGGCAAAATAGATCGCAACAAAATGAAAATTTTGGAGTCCATGTATGCAAAAAGAAAATTTGAAAACCATAATAAATGTTAAAAGTGAAGAAAATTATTTCACGCACTATAAAAATGAACTCCAACGTTTTGTTATCCTTGTTTGGGAAATTCAACTAGTACAACCCCCTAATAATTAGCTTGGTGGAATTTTATAGGAAATGGACTTCTAACTGATCCTAACATGCTTTAAATGTGGTGTCCATGCATGCCAGAAACATGTTGAGGATACAAGTGGCCTAATGATGCCGAAAATCTCGAGGAGTAGTAAAAATCAAATTCTCAAGTTGTTAGACATTTACCAGAGCCAAACAACCCACTTTTTGCCTATCCTTAAAAATCACAGATACTTTTTGGAATTATCTCTCTCAGCATTTGTGGATGTTCAAATTTTTTTTTTTCAGATCCAAACTTGAGTTTTCACTCTCCCATTTTTCTGGTAAACAAAAAAGATATAAGGCAAAATAGATTGCAACAAAACCATGAGAGTCCATGTATGCAAAAAAAAAAAATTTGTAAACCATATAAATGTAAAAGTAAAGAAAATTATTTCATGCACTATAAAAATGAACTCCAAGGTTTTGTTATCCATGTTTGGGAAATTCCACTAGTACAACACCCTAATAATTAGCTTGGTGGAATTTTATAGGAAAGGGACTTCTAATTGATCCTAACATGCTTTAAATGGGGGGTCCATGCATGCTAGAAACATGTTGAGGATGCAAGTAGCCTAATGATACCAAAAATCTCAAGGAGTAGAAAAAATCAAATTCTCAAGTTGTTGGATATTTACCAGAGCCAAACAACCCACTTTTTGCATATCCTTAAAAATCACAGATACTTTTCGGAATTATCTCTCTCAATATTTGTGGATGTTCACATTTTTTTTTTCAGATCCAAACTTGAGTTTTCACTCTCCCATTTCTCTCGTAAACAAAAAAGATATAAGGCAAAATACATCGCAACGAAATGAAAATTTTAGAGTCCATGTATGCAAAAAAAAAAAATTGAAAACCATAATAAAGGTAAAAGTCAATAAAAGTATTTCACGCACTATAAAAATGAACTCCAAGGTGTTGTTATCCATGTTTGGGAAATTCCACTAATACAACCCCCTAATAATTAGCTTGGTGGAATTTTATAGGAAATGGACTTATAACTGATCCTAACATGCTTTAAATGTGGTGTCCATGCATGCCAGAAGCATGTTGAGGATGCAAGTGGCCTAATGATGCCAAAAATCTCAAGGAGTAGAAAAAATGAAATTCTCAAGTGGTTGGATATTTACCAGAGCCAAACAACCCACTTTTTCCCTCTCCTTAAAAATCACAGATACTTTTTGGAATTATCTCTCTCAGCATTTGTGGATGTTCAAATTTTTTTTTTCAGATCCAAACTTGAGTTTTCACTCTCCCATTTTCTCATAAACAAAAAAGATATAAGGAAAAATAGATCGCAATAAAATGAAAATTTTAGAGTCCATGTATGCAAAAAAAAAATTTGAAAACCATAATAAATGTTAAAAGTGAAGAAAATTATTTCACGAACTATAAAAATGAACTCTAAGGTTTTGTTATCCACGTTTGGGAAATTTCACTAGTACAACCCCCTAATAATTAGCTTGGTGGAATTTTATAGGAAATGGACTTCTAACTGATCCTAACATGCTTTAAATGTGGTGTCTATGCATGCCAGAAACATGTTGAGGATGCAAGTGGCCTAATGATTCCAAAAATCACAAGGAGTAGAAAAAATCAAATTCTCAACTGGTTGGATATTTACCAGAGCCAAACAACCCACTTTTTGCCTATCCTTAAAAATCACAGATACTTTTTGGAATTATCTCTCTCAACATTTGTGGATGTTCAAATTTTTTTTTTTCAGATCCAAACTTGGGTTTTCACTCACCCATTTTTCTGGTAAACAAAAAATATATAAGGCAAAATAGATTGCAACAAAACCATGAGAGTCCATGTATGCAAAAAAAAAAATTTGAAAACCATAATAAATGTAAAAGTAAAGAAAATTATTTCATGCACTATAAAAATGAACCCCAAGGTTTTGTTATCCATGTTTGGGAAATTCCACTAGTACAACACCCTAATAATTAGCTTGGTGGAATTTTATAGGAAAGGGACTGTAACTGATCCTAACATGCTTTAAATGTGGGGTCCATGCATGCTAGAAACATGTTGAGGATGCAAGTAGCCTAATGATACCAAAAATCTCAAGGAGTAGAAAAAATCAAATTCTCAAGTTGTTGGATATTTACCAGAGCCAAACAACCCACTTTTTGCCTATCCTTAAAAATCACAAATACTTTTGGAATTATCTCTCTCAGCATTTGTGGATGTTCAATTTTTTTTTTTAGATCCAAACTTGGGTTTTCACTCTCCCATTTTTCTCGTAAACAAAAAAGATATAAGGCAAAATAGATCGCAAGTAATTGAAAATTTTAGAGTCCATGTAAGTAAAAAAAAAATTTGAAAACCATAATAAATGTTAAAAGTGAAGAAAATTATTTTACGTACTATAAAAATGAACTCCAAGGTTTTGTTATCCATGTTTGGGAAATTCCACTAGTACAACCCCCTAATAATTAGCTTGGTGGAATTTTATAGGAAAGGGACTTTGTAACTGATCCTAACATGCTTTAAATGTGGTGTCCATGCATGCCAGAAACATGTTGAGGATGCAAGTGGCCTAATGATGCCAAAAATCTCAAGGAGTAGAAAAAATCAAATCCTTAAGTGGTTGGATATTTACCAGAGCCAAACAACCCACTTTTTGCCCATTCTTAAAAATCACAGATACTTTTTGGAATTATCTCTCTCAGCATTTGTGGATGTTCAAATTTTTTTTTTCAGATCCAAACTTGAGTTTTCACTCTCCTTTTTTCTCATAAACAAAAAAGATATAAGGAAAAATAGATCGCAACAAAATGAAAATTTTAGAGTCTATGTATGCAAAAAAAAAATTTGAAAACCATAATAATTGTTAAAAGTGAAGAAAATTATTTCATGCACTATAAAAATGAACTCCAAGGTTGTGTGATCCATGTTTGGGAAATTCCACTAATACAACCATCTAATAATTAGCTTGGTGGAATTTTATATGAAAGGGACTTATAACTGATCCTAACATGCTTTAAATGTGGTGTCCATACATGCCAGAAGCATGTTGAGGATGCAAGTGGCCTAATGATGCCAAAAATCTCAAGGAGTAGAAAAAATCAAATTCTCAAGTGGTTGGATATTTACCAGAGCCAAACAACCCACTTTTTCCCTCTCCTTAAAAATCACAGATACTTTTTGGAATTATCTCTCTCAGCATTTGTGGATGTTCAAATTTTTTTTCTCAGATCCAAACTTGAGTTATCACTCTCCCATTTTTCTCGAAGACAAAAAAGATAAAAGGCAAAATAGATCGCAACAAAATGAAAATTTTGGAGTCCATGTATGAAAAAAAAAATTTGAAAACCATAATAAATGTTCAAAGTGAAGAAACTTATTTCACGCACTAGAAAAATGAACTCTAAGGTTTTGTTATCAACGTTTGGGAAATTTCACTAGTACAACCCCCTCATAATTAGCTTGGTGGAATTTTATAGGAAATGGACTTCTAACTGATCCTAACATGCTTTAAAATGTGGTGTCTCTGCATGCCAGAAACATGTTGAGGATGCAAGTGGCCTAATGATTCCAAAAATCACAAGGAGTAGAAAAAATGAAATTCTCAAGTGGGTGGATATTTACCAGAACCAAACAACCCACTTTTTGCCTATCCTTAAAAATCACAGATACTTTTTGGAATTATCTCTCTCAGCATTTGTGGATGTTCAAATATTTTTTTTCGGATCCAAACTTGAGTTTTCACTCTCCCATTTTCTCATAAACAAAAAAGATATAAGGAAAAATAGATCGCAACAAAATGAAAATTTTAGAGTCCATGTATGCAAAAAAAAAAATTTGAGAACCATAATAAATGTTAAAAGTGAAGAAAATTATTTCACGCGCTATAAAAATGAACTCTAAGGTTTTGTTATCCACGTTTGGGAAATTTCACTAGTACAACCCCCTAATAATTAGCTTGGTGGAATTTTATAGGAAATGGACTTCGAACTGATCCTAACATGCTTTAAATGTGGTGTCTATGCATGCCAGAAACATGTTGAGGATGCAAGTGGCCTAATGATTCCAAAAATCACAAGGAGTAGAAAAAATGAAATTCTCAAGTGGGTGGATATTTACCAGAACCAAACAACTCACTTTTTGCCTATCCTTAAAAATCACATATACTTTTTGGAATTATCTCTCTCAGCATTTGTGGATGTTCAAAATTTTTTTTTCAGATCCAAACTTGAGTTTTCACTCTCCCATTTTTTTAGTAAACAAAAAAGATATAAGGCAAAATTCATCGCAACAAAATGAAAATTTTAGAGTCCTTGTATGCAAAAAAAAAATTTGAAAACCATAATAAATATTAAAAGTGAAGAAAATTATTTCACGCACTATAAAAATGAACTCCAAGGTTTTGTTATCCATGCTTGGGAAATTTCACTAGTACAACCCCCTATTAATTAGCTTGGTGGAATTTTATAGGAAAGGGACTTCTAACTGATCCTAACATTCTTTAAATGTGGTGTCCATGCATGCCAGAAACATGTTGAGGATGCAAGTGGCCTAATGATGCCAAAAATCTCAAGGAGTAGAAAAAATCAAATTCTCAAGTGGTTGGATATTTACTAGAGCCAAACAACCCACTTTTTGCCTATCCTTAAAAATCACAGATACTTTTTGGAATTATCTCTCTCAGCATTTGTGGATGTTCAAATTTTTTTTTTTCAGATCCTAACTTTAGTTTTCACTCTCCCATTTTTCTCGAAAACAAAAAAGATAAAAGGCAAAATAGATCGCAACAAAATGAAAATTTTGGAGTCCATGTATGCAAAAAAAAAAAAATTTAAAACCATAATAAATGTTAAAAATGTAGAAAATTATTTCACGCACTATAAAAATGAACTCCAAGGTTTTGTTATCCTTGTTTGGGAAATTCAACTAGTACAACCCCCTAATAATTAGCTTGGTGGAATTTTATAGGAAATGGACTTCTAACAGATCCTAACATGCTTTAAATGTGGTGTCCATGCATGCCAGAAACATGTTGAGGATACAAGTGGCCTAATGATGCCGAAAATCTCGAGGAGTAGTAAAAATCAAATTCTCAAGTTGTTAGACATTTACCAGAGCCAAACAACCCACTTTTTGCCTATCCTTAAAAATCACAGATACTTTTTGGAATTATCTCTCTCAGCATTTGTGGATGCTCAAATTTTTTTTTTTCAGATCCAAACTTGAGTTTTCACTCTCCCATTTTTCTGGTAAACAAAAAAGATATAAGGCAAAATAGATTGCAACAAAACCATGAGAGTCCATGTATGCAAAAAAAAAAATTTGTAAACCATAATAAATGTAAAAGTAAAGAAAATTATTTCATGCACTATAAAAATGGACTCCAAGGTTTTGTTATCCATGTTTGGAAAATTCCACTAGTACAACACCCTAATAATTAGCTTGGTGGAATTTTATAGGAAAGGGACTTCTAACTGATCCTAACATGCTTTAAATGTGGGGTCCATGCATGCTAGAAACATGTTGAGGATGCAAGTAGCCTAATGATACCAAAAATCTCAAGGAGTAGAAAAAATCAAATTCTCAAGTTGTTGGATATTTACCAGAGCCAAACAACCCACTTTTTGCATATCCTTAAAAATCACAGATACTTTTCGGAATTATCTCTCTCAGTATTTGTGGATGTTCACATTTTTTTTTCAGATCCAAACTTGAGTTTTCACTCTCCCATTTCTCTCGTAAACAAAAAAGATATAAGGCAAAATACATCGCAACAAAATGAAAATTTTAGAGTCCATGTATGCAAAAAAAAAAATTGAAAACCATAATAAAGGTAAAAGTCAACAAAAGTATTTCACGCACTATAAAAATGAACTCCAAGGTGTTGTTATCCATGTTTGGGAAATTCCACTAATACAACCCCCTAATAATTAGCTTGGTGGAATTTTATAGGAAATGGACTTATAACTGATCCTAACATGCTTTAAATGTGGTGTCCATGCATGCCAGAAGCATGTTGAGGATGCAAGTGGCCTAATGATGCCAAAAATCTCAAGGAGTAGAAAAAATGAAATTCTCAAGTGGTTGGATATTTACCAGAGCCAAACAACCCACTTTTTCCCTCTCCTTAAAAATCACAGATACTTTTTGGAATTATCTCTCTCAGCATTTGTGGATGTTCAAATTTTTTTTTTTCAGATCCAAACTTGAGTTTTCATTCTCCCATTTTCTCATAAACAAAAAAGATATAAGGAAAAATAGATCGCAATAAAATGAAAATTTTAGAGTCCATGTATGCAAAAAAAAAATTTGAAAACCATAATAAATGTTAAGAGTGAAGAAAATTATTTCACGCGCTATAAAAATGAACTCTATGGTTTTGTTATCCACGTTTGGGAAATTTCACTAGTACAACCCCCTAATAATTAGCTTGGTGGAATTTTATAGGAAATGGACTTCTAACTGATCCTAACATGCTTTAAATGTGGTGTCTATGCATGCCAGAAACATGTTCAGGATGCAAGTGGCCTAATGATTCCAAAAATCACAAGGAGTAGAAAAAATGAAATTCTCAAGTGGGTGGATATTTACCAGAACCAAACAACCCACTTTTTGCCTATCCTTAAAAATCACAGATACTTTTTGGAATTATCTCTCTCAGCATTTGTGGATGTTCAAATTTTTTTTTTCAGATCCAAACTTGTGTTTTCACTCTCCCATTTTCTCATAAACAAAAAAGATATAAGGAAAAATAGATCGCAACAAAATGAAAATTTTAGAGACCATGTATGCAAAAAAAAAAATTTGAAAACCATAATAAATGTTAAAAGTGAAGAAAATTATTTCACGCACTATAAAAATGAACTCCAAGGTTTTGTGATCCATGTTTGGGAAATTCCACTAGTACAACCCCCTAATAATTAGCTTGGTGGAATTTTATAGGAAAGGGACTTCTAACTGATCCTAACATGCTTTAAATGGGGTGTCCATGCATGCCAGAAGCATGTTGAGGATGCAAGTGGCCTAATGATGCCAAAAATCTCAAGGAGTAGAAAAAATCAAATTCTCAAGTGGTTGGATATTTACCAGAGCTAAACAACCCCCTTTTTCCCTATCCTTAAAAATCACAGATACTGTTTGGAATTATCTCTCTTAGCATTTGTGGATGTTCAAATTTTCTTTTTCAGATCCAAACTTGAGTTTTCACTCTCCCATTTTTCTCGAAAACAAAAAAGATAAAAGGCAAAATAGATCGCAACAAAATGAAAATTTTGGAGTCCATGTATGAAAAAAAAAATTTGAAAACCATAATAAATGTTAAAAGTGAAGAAAATTATTTCACGCACTATAAAAATGAACTCCAAGGTTTTGTTATCCTTGTCTGGGAAATTCAACTAGTACAACCTCCTAATAATTAGCTTGGTGGAATTTTATAGGGAAGGGACTTCTAACTGATCCTAACATGCTTTAAATGTGGTGTCCATGCATGCCAGAAACATGTTGAGGATACAAGTGCCCTAATGATGCCGAAAATCTCGAGGAGTAGTAAAAATCAAATTCTCAAGTGGTTGGACATTTACCAGAGCCAAACAACCCACTTTTTGCCTATCCTTAAAAATCACAGATACTTTTTGGAATTATCTCTCTCAGCATTTGTGGATGTTCAAATTTTTTTTTTTCAGATGCAAACTTGAGTTTGCACTCTCCCATTTTTCTCGTAAACAAAAAAGATATAAGGCAAAATAGATTGCAACAAAACCATGAGAGTCCTTGTATGCAAAAAAAAAAATTTGAAAACCATAATAAATGTAAAAGTGAAGAAAATTATTTCACGCACTATAAAAATGAACTCCAAGGTTTTGTTATCCATGTTTGGGAAATTCCACTAGTACAACCCCTAATAATTATCTTGGTGGAATTTTATAGGAAAGGGAATTCTAACTGATCCTAACATGCTCTAAATGTGGTGTTCATGCATGCTAGAAACATGTTGAGGATGCAAGTAGCCTAATGATGCCAAAATGTCATGGAGTAGAAAAAATCAAATTCTCAAGTGGTTGGATATTTACCAGAGCCAAACAACCCACTTTTTGCCTATCCTTAAAAATAACAGATACTTTTTGGAATTATCTCTCTCAGCATTTGTGGATGTTCAAAATTTTTTTTTCAGATCCAAATTTGAGTTTTCTCTCTCCTATTTTTCTCGTAAACAAAAAAGATATAAGGCAAAATAGATCGCAACAAATTGAAAATTTTAGAGTCTATGTATACAAAAAAAAATTTGAAAACCATAATAAAGGTAAAAGTCAACAAAATTATTTCACGCACTATAAAAAAGAACTCCAAGGTTTTGTTATCCATGTTTGGGAAATTTCACTAGTACAACCCCCTAATAATTAGCTTGGTGGAATTTTATAGGATAGGGAATTCTAATTGATCCTAACATGCTTTAAACGTGGTGTCTGTGCATGCGAGAAATATATTGAGGATGCAAGTGGCCCTAATGATGCCAAAAATCTCAAGGAGTAGAAAAAATCAAATTCTAAAGTGGTTGGATATTTACCAGAGCCAAACAACCCACTTTTTACCTATCCTTAAAAATCACAGATACTTTTTGGAATTATCTCTCTCAACCATTGTGGGTGTTCAAATTTTTTTTTTCAGATCCAAGCTTGAGTTTTCACTCTCCCTTTTTTCTCGTAAAGAAAAAAGATATAAGGCAAAATAGATCGCAACAAAATGAAAATTATAGAGTCCATGTATGCAAAAAAAAAAATTGAAAACCATAATAAATGTTAAAAGTGAAGAAAAGTATTTCTCGCACTATAAAGATGAACTCCAAGGTGTTGTTATCCATGTTTGGGAAATTCCACAAGTACAACCCCCTAATAATTACCTTGGTGGAATTTTATAGGAAAGGGACTTCTAACTGATCCTAACATGCTTTAAATGTGGTGTCCATGCATGCCAGAAACATGTTGAGGGTGCAAGTGGCCTAATGATGCCAAAAATCTCAAGCAGTAGAAAAAATCAAATTCTCAAGTGGTTGGATATTTACCAGAGCCAAACAACCCACTTTTTCCCTATCCTTAAAAATCACAGATACTCTTTGGAATTATCTCTCTCAGCATTTGTGGATGTTCAAATTTTTTTTTTTAGATCCAAACTTGAGTTTTCACTCTCCCATTTTTCTCGTAAACAAAAAAGATATAAGGCAAAATAGATCGCAACAAATTGAAAATTTTAGAGTCCATGTATGCAAAAAAAATATTTGAAAACCATAATAAATGTTAAAAGTGAAAAAATTATTTCACGCACTATAAAAATGGACTCCAAGGTTTTTTTATCCATGTTTGGGAAATTCCACTAGTACAATCCCCTAACAATTAGCTTGGAGAAATTTTATAGGAAAGGGACTTCTAACTGATCCTAACATGCTTTAAATGTGGTGTCCATGCATGCCAGAAACATATTGAGGATGCAAGTGGCCTAATGATGCCAAAAATCTCAAGGAGTAGAAAAAAAAAATTCTCAAGTGGTTGGATATTTACCAGAGCCAAACAACTCACTTTTTGCCTATCCTTAAAAATCACATATACTTTTTGGAATTATCTCTCTCAGCATTTGTGGATGTTCAAATTTTTTTTTTCAGATCCAAACTTGAGTTTTCACTCTCCCATTTTTCTCGTAAACAAAAAAGATATAAGGCAAAATTCATCGCAACAAAATGAAAATTTTAGAGTCCTTGTATGCAAAAAAAAAAATTCGAAAACCATAATAAATGTTAAAAGTGAAGAAAATTATTTCACGCACTATAAAAATGAACTCCAAGGTTTTGTTATCCATGTTTGGGAAATTTCACTAGTACAACCCCCTAATAATTAGCTTGGTGGAATTTTATAGGAAAGGGACTTCTTACTGAACCTAACATGCTTTAAATGTGGTGTCCATGAATGCCAGAAACATGTTGAGGATCCAAGTGGCCTAATGATGCCAAAAATCTCAAGGAGTAGAAAAAATCAAATCCTCAAGTGGTTGGATATTTACCAGAGCCAAACAACCCACTTTTTGCCTATCCTTAAAAATCATATATACTTTTTGGAATTATCTCTCTCAGCATTTGTGGATGTTTAAGTTTTTTTTTTCATATCCAAACTTGAGTTTTCATTCTCCCATTTTTCTCGTAAACAAAAAAGATATAAGGCAAAATAGATCGCAAAAAAATGAAAATTTAAGAGTCCATGTATGCAAAAAAAATTTGAAAACCATAATAAATGTAAAAGTGAAGAAAATTATTTCACGCACTATAAAAAATGAACTGCAAGGTTTTGTTATCCATGTTAAGGAAATTCCACTAGTACAACCCCCTAATAATTAGCTTGGTTGAATTTTATAGGAAAGGGACTTCTAACTAATCTGAACATGCTTTAAATGTGATGTCCATGCATGCCAGAAACATGTTGAGGATGCAAGGGGCCCTAATGATGCCGAAAATCTCAGGTAGTAGAAAAAATCAAATCCTCAAGTGGTTGGATATTTACGAGAGCCAAACAACCCACTTTTTGCCTATCCTTAAAAACCGCACATACTTTTTGGAATTATCTCTCTCAGCATTTGTGGATGTTCAACTTCTTTTTTTCAGATCAAAACTTGAGTTTTCACTCTCCCATTTTTCTCGTAAACAAAAAAGATATATGGCAAAATAGATCGCAACAAAATGAAAATTTTAGAGTCCATGTATGCAAAAAAAAATTTGAAAACCATAATAAATGTAAAAGTGAAGAAAATTATTTCACGCACTATACAAAATGAACTGGAAGGTTTTGTTATCCATGTTTGGGAAATTCCACTAATACAACCCCCTAATAATTAGCTTGGTGGAATTTTATAGGAAAGGGACTTCTAACTGATCTGAACATGTTTTAAATGTGATGTCCATGCACGCCAGAAACATGTTGAGGATGCAAGTGGCCTAATGATGCCAAAAATCTCAAGGAGTAGAAAAAATCAAATTCTCAAGTGGTTGGATATTTACCAGAGCCAAACAACCCACTTTTTGGCTATCCTTAAAAATCACAGATACTTTTTGGAATTATCTCTCACAGCATTTGTGGATGTTCAACTTTTTTTTTTCAGATCCAAACTTTAGTTTTCACTCTCCCATTTTCTCGTAAACAAAAAAGATATAAGGCAAAATAGATCACAACAAAATGAAAATTTTAGAGTCCATGTATGCAAAAAAAATTTGAAAACCATAATAAATGTAAAAGTGAAGAAAATTATTTCACGCACTATAAAAAATGAACTCCAAGGTTTTGTTATCCATGTATGGGAAATTCCACTAGTACAGCCCCCTAATAAATAGCTTGGTGGAATTTTATAGGAAAGGGACTTCAAACTCATCCTAACATGCTTTAAATGTGATGTCCATGCATGCCAGAAACATGTTGAGGATGCAAGTGGCCCTAATGCTGCCAAAAATCACAGGGAGTAGAAAAAATCAAATCCTCAACTGGTTGGATATTTACCAGAACCAAACAACCCACTTTTTGCCTATCCATCAAAATCACCGATACTTTTTGGAATTATCTCTCTCAGCATTTGTGAATGTTCAACTTTTTTTTTCAGATCCAAACTTGAGTTTTCACTTTCCCATTTATCTCGTAAACAAAAACGATATTAGGCAAAATAGATCTCACCAAAATGAAAATTTTAGAGTCCATGTATGCAAAAAAAAATTTCAAAACCATAATAAATGTAAAAGTGAAGAAAATTATTTCACGCACTATAAAAAATGTACTCCAAGCTTTTGTTATCCATGTTTGGGAAATTCTACTAGTACAAACCCCTAATAATTAGCTTGGTGGAATTTTATAGGAAAGGGACTTCTAACTGATACTAACATGGTTTAAATGTGATGTCCATGCTTGCCAGAAACATGTTGAGGATGCAAGTGGCCTAATGATGCCAAAAATCTCAAGGAGTAGAAAAAATCAAATCCTCAAGTGGTTGGATATTTACCAGAGCCAAACAACCCACTTTTTGCCTATCCTTAAAAATCACAGATACTTTTTGGAATTATCTCTCTCAGCATTTGTGGATGTTCAACTTGTTTTTTTCAGATCCAAACTTGAGTTTTCACTCTCCCATTTTCTCGTGAACAACAAAGATATAAGGCAAAATAGAACGCAACAAAATGAAAATTTTAGAGTCCATGTATGCAAAAAAGAAATTGAAAACCATAATAAATGTAAAAGTGAAGAAAATTATTTCACGCACTATAAAAAATGAACTCCAAGGTTTTGTTGTCCTTGTTTGGGAAATTCCACTAGTACAACCCTCTAATAATTAGCTTGGTGGAATTTTATAGGAAAGGGACTTCTAACTGATCCTAACATGCTTTAAATGTGGTGTCCATGCATTCCAGAAACATGTTGAGGATGTAGGTGGCCTAATGATGCCAAAAATCTCAGGGAATAGAAAAAATCAAATCCTCAAGTGGTTGGATATTTACCAGAGCCAAACAACCCATTTTTTGCCTATCCTTAAAAATCACAGATACTTTTTGGAATTATCTCTCTCAGCATTTGTGGACGTTCAACTTTTTTTTTCAGATGAAAACTTGAGTTTTCACTCTCCCATTTTTCTCATAAACAAAAAAGATATATGGCAAAATAGATCGCAAAAAAATGACAATTTTAGAGTCCATGTATGCAAAAAAAAATTTGAAAACCATAATAAATGTAAAAGTGAAGAAAATTATATCACGCACTATAAAAAATAAACTCCAAGGTTTTGATATCCATGTTTGGGAAATTCCACTAGTACAACCCCCTAATAATTAGCTTGGTGGAATTTTATAGGAAAGGGACTTCTAACTGATCCTAACACGCTTTAAATGTGGTGTCCATGCATGTCAGAAGCATGTTGAGGATCCAAGTGGCCTAATGATGCCAAATATCTCAGGGAGTAGAAAAAATCAAATCCTCAAGTGGTTGGATATTTACCAGAGCCAAACAACCCACTTTTTCCCTATCCTTAAAAATCACAGATACTTTTTGGAATTATCTCTCTCAGCATTTGTGGATGTTCAACTTTTTTTTTTCAGATCCAAACTTGAGTTTTCACTCTCCCATTTTTCTCGTAAACAAAAACGATATAAGGAAAAATATATCGCAACAAAATGAAAATTTAACAGTCCATGTATGCAAAAAAAAAATTTGAAAACCATAATAAATGTAAAAGTGAAGAAAAATTATTTCACGCATTATAAAAAATGAACTCCAAGGTTTTGTTATCCATGTCTGGGAAATTCCACTAGTACAACCCCCTAATAATTAGCTTGGTGGAATTTTATAGGAAAGGGACTTCTAACTTATCCTAACATGCTTTAAATGTGGTGTCCATGCATGCCAGAAACATGTTGAGGATGCAAGTGGCCTAATGATGCCAAATATCTCAGGGAGTACAAAAAATCAAATCCTCAAGTGGTTGGATATTTACCAGAGCCAAACAACCCACTTTTTGCCTATCCTTAAAAATCACAGATACTTTTTGGAATTATCTCTCACAGCATTTGTGGATGTTCAACTTTTTTTTTTCAGATCCAAACTTGAGTTTTCTCTCTCCCATTTTTCTCGTAAACAAAAAAGATATAAGGAAATATATATCGCAACAAAATGAAAATTTTACAGTCCAGGTATGCAAAAACAAATTTGAAAACCATAATAAATGTAAAAGTGAAGAAAATTATTTCACGCGTTATAAAAAATAAACTCCAAGGTTTTGTTATCCATGTCTGGGAAATTCCACTAGTACAACCCCCTAATAATTAGCTTGGTGGAATTTTATTGGAAAGGGACTTCTAACTGATCCTGACATGCTTTAAATGTGGTGTCCATGCATGTCAGAAACATGTTGAGGATGCAAGTGGCCTAATGATGCCAAATATCTCAGGGAGTAGAAAAAATCAAATCCTCAAGTGGTTGGATATTTACCAGAGCCAAACAACCCACTTTTTGCCTATCCTTAAAAATCACAGATACTTTTTGGAATTATCTCTCTCAGCATTTGTGGATGTTCAACTTTTTTTTTTCAGATCCAAACTTGAGTTTTCACTCTCCCATTGTTGTCGTAAACAAAAACGATATAAGGCAAAATAGATCGCAACAAAATAAAAATTTTAGAGTCCATGTATGCAAAAAAAAATTTGAAAACCATAATAAATGTGAAAGTGAAGAAAATTATTTCAAGCACTATAAAAAATGAACTCCAAGGTTTTGTTATCCATGTTTGAGAAATTCCACTAGTACAACCCCCTAATAATTAGCTTGGTGGAATTTTATCGGAAAGGGACTTCTAACTGATCCTAACATGCTTTAAATGTGGTGTCCATGCATGCAAGAAACATGTTGAGGATCCAAGTGGCCTAATGATGCCAAAAATCTCAAGGAGTAGAAAAAATCAAATCCTCAAGTGGTTGGGTATTTACCAGAGCCAAACAAGCCACTTTTTGCCTATCCTAAAAAATCACAGATACTTTTTGGAATTATCTCTCTCAGCATTTCTGGATGTTCAACTATTTTTTTTCAGATCAAAACTTGAGTTTTCACTCTCCCATTTTTCTCGTAAACAAAAAAGATATTAGGCAAAATAGATCTCAACAAAATGAAAATTTAAGAGCCCAAGTATGCAAAAAAAAATTTGTAAACCATAATAAATGTAAAAGTGAAGAAAATTATTTCACGCACAATAAAAAATGAACTCCATGGTTTTGTTATCCATGTTAGGGAAATTCCACTAGTACAACCCCCTAATAATTAGCTTGGTGGAATTTTATAGGAAAGGGACTTCTAACTGATCCTAACATGCTTTAAATGTCGTGTCCATGCATGTCAGAAACATGTTGAGGATCCAAGTGGCCTAATGATGCGAAAAATCTCAAGGAGTAGAAAAAATCAAATCTTCAAGTGGTTGGATAATTACCAGAGCCAAACAACCCACTTTTTGCCTATCCTTAAAAATCACTGATACTTTTTGGAATTATCTCTCTCAGCATTTGTGGATGTTCAACTTTTTTTTTTCAGATCCAAACTTGAGTTTTCACTCTCCCATTTTTCTCGTAAACAAAAAAGATATACGGCAAAATAGATCGCAACAAAATGAAAATTTTAGAGTCCATGTACGCAAAAAGAAATTTGAAAGCCAAAATAAATGTAACAGTGATGAAAATTATTTCACGCACTATAAAAAATTAACTCCAAGGTTTTGTTATCCATGTTTGGGAAATTCCACTAATACAACCCCCTAATAATTAGCTTGGTCGAAGTTTATAGGAAAGGGACTTCTAACTGATCCTCAGATGCTTTAAATGTGATGTCCATGCATGCCAGAAACATGTTGTGGATGCAAGGGGCCCTAACGATGCCAAAAATCTCAGGGAGTAGAAAAAATCAAATCCTCAAGTGTTTGGATATTTACCAGAGCCAAACAACCAACTTTTTGCTTATCCTTAAAAATCACAGATACTTTTTCGAATTATCTCTCTCAGAATTTGTGGATGTTCAACCTTTTTTTTTCAGATTCAAACTTGAGTTTTCACTCTCCCATTTTTCTTGAAACAAAAAAGATATAAGGCAAAATAGATCGCAACAAAATGAAAATTTTAGAGTCCATGTATGCAAAATAAAATTTGAAAACAATTATAAATGTAAAATTGAAGAAAATTATTAAACGCACTAGAAAAAATGAACTCCAAGGTTTCGTTATCCATGTTTGGGAAATTCCACTAGTACAACCCTCTTATAATTAGCTTGGTGGAATTTTTTAGGAAAGGGACTTCTAACTGATCCTAACATGCTTTAAATGTGGTGTCCATGCATGCCAGAAACATGTTGAGGATGCAAGTGGCCCTAATGATGCCAAATATGTCAGGGAGTAGAAAAAATCAAATCCTCAAGTGGTTGGATATTTACCAGAGCCAAACAACCCACTTTTTTCCTATCCTTAAAAATCACTGATACATTTTGGAATTATCTCTCTCAGCATTTGTGGATGTTCAAATTCTTTTTTTCAGATCCAGACTTGAGTTTTCTCTCTCCCATTTTTCTCGTAAACTAAAAAGATATATGGCAAAATAGATCGCAACAAAATGAAAATTTTAGAGTCCATGTAAGCAAAAAAAAAATTGAAAACCATAATAAATGTAAAAGTGAAGAAAATTATTTCACGCACTATAAAAAATGAACTCCAAGGTTTTGTTATCCATGTTTGGGAAATTCCACTAGTACAACCCCCTAATAATTAGCTTGGAGGAATTTTATAGGAAAGGGACTTCTAACTGATCCTAACATGCTTTAAATGTGGTGTCCATGCATGCCAGAAACATGTTGAGGATGCAAGTGGCCCTAATGATGCAAAATATGTTAGGGAGTAGAAAAAATCAAATCCTCAAGTGGTTGGATATTTACCAGAGCCAAACAACCCACTTTTTTCCGATCCTTAAAAATCACCGATACTTTTTGGAATTATCTCTCTCAGCATTTGTGGATGTTCAACTTTTTTTTTTCAGATCCAAACTTTAGTTTTCTCTCTCCCATTTTTCTCGTAAACAAAAAGATATATGGCAAAGTAGATCGCAACAAAATGAAAATTTTAGAGTCCATGTATGCAAAAAAAAATTTGAAAACCATAATAAATGTAAAAGTGAAGAAAATTATTTCACGAACTATAAAAAATGAACTCCAAGGTTTTGTTATCCATGTTTGGGAAATTCCACTCGTACTACCCCCTAATAATTAGGTTGGTGGAATTTTATAGGAAAGGGACTTCTAACTGATCCTAACATGCTTTAAATGTGGTGTCCATGCATGCCAGAAACATGTTGAGGATCCAAGTGGCCTAATGATGCCAAAAATCTCAAGGAGTAGAAAAAATCAAATCCTCAAGTGGTTGGATATTTACCAGAGCCAAACAACCCACTTTTTGCCTATCCTTAAAAATCACAGATACTTTTTGGAATTATCTCTCTCAGCATTTGTGGATGTTCAAATTTTTTTTTTCAGATCCAAACTTGAGTTTTCACTTTCCCATTTTTCTCGTAAACAAAAAAGATATAAGGCCAAATAGATCGCAACAAATTGAAAATTTTAGAGTCCATGTATGCAAAAAAAAAATTTGAAAACCATAATAAATGTAAAAGTGAAGAAAATTATTTCACGCACTATAAAAAATGAACTCCAAGGTTTTGTTGTCCTTGTTTGGGAAATTCCACTAGTACAACCCTCTAATAATTAGCTTGGTTGAATTTTATAGGAAAGGGACTTCTAACTGATCCTAACATGCTTTAAATGTGGTGTCCATGCATGCCAGAAACATGTTGAGGATGCAAGTGGCCTAATGATGCAAAAAATCTCAAGGACTAGAAAAAATCAAATTCTCAAGTGGTTGGATATTTACCAGAGCCAAACAACCCACTTTTTCCCTATCCTTAAAAATCACAGATACTTTTTGGAATTATCTCTCTCAGCATTTGTGGATGTTCAAATTTTTTTTTTTCATATCCAAACACTAGTTTTCACTCTCCCATTTTTCTCGTAAACAAAAAACATATAAGGCAAAATAGATCGCAACAAATTGAAAATTGTAGAGTCTATGTATGCAAAAAAAAAAATTTGAAAACCATAATAAATGTTAAAAGTGAAAAAATTGTATCACGCACTATAAAAAATGAACTACAAGGTTTTGTTATCCATGTTTGGGAAATTCCACTAGTACAACCGCCTAATAATTAGCTTGGTGGAATTTTATAGGAAAGGGACTTCTAACTGATCCTAACATGCTTTAAATGTGGTGTCCATGCATGCCAGAAACATGTTGAGGATGCAAGTGGCCTAATGATGCGAAAAATCTCATGGAGTAGAAAAAATCAAATCCTCAAGTGGTTGGATATTTACCAGAGCCAAACAACCCACTTTTTGCCTATCCTTAAAAATCACAGATACTTTTTGGAATTATCTCTCTCAGCATTTGTGGATGTTCAAATTTTTTTTTTCAGATCCAAACTTGAGTTTTCACTTTCCCATTTTTCTCGTAAACAAAAAAGATATAAGGCTAAATAGATCGCAACAAATTGAAAATTTTAGAGTCCATGTATGCAAAAAAAAAATTTGAAAACCATAAGAAATGTAAAAGTGAAGAAAATTATTTCACGCACTATAAAAAATGAACTCCAAGGTTTTGTTGTCCTTGTTTGGGAAATTCCACTAGTACAACCCTCTAATAATTAGCTTGGTTGAATTTTATAGGAAAGGGACTTCTAACTGATCCTAACATGCTGTAAATGTGGTGTCCATGCATACCAGAAACATGTTGAGGATGCAAGTGGCCTAATGATGCAAAAAATCTCAAGGAGTAGAAAAAATCAAATTCTCAAGTGGTTGGATATTTACCAGAGCCAAACAACCAACTTTTTGCCTATCCTTAAAAATCACAGATACTTTTTGGAATTATCTCTCTCAACCTTTGTGGGTGTTCAAATTTTTTTTTTCAGATCCAAACTTGAGTTTCCAGTCTCCCATTTTTCACGTATATAAAAAAGATATAAGGCAAAATAGATCGCAACAAAATGAAAATTTTAGAGTCCATGTATGCAAAAAAAAAATTTGAAAACCATAATAAATGTTAAAAGTGAAGAAAATTATTTCATTCACTATTAAAATGAACTCCAAGGTTTTGTTATCCATGTTTGGGAAATTCCACTAGTACAACCCCCTAATAATTAGATTGGTGGAATTTTATCGGAAAAGGACTTCTAACTGATCCTAACATGCTTTAAATGTGGTGTCCCTGCATGCCAGAAACATGTTGAGGATGCAAGTGGCCTAATGATGCCAAAAATCTCCAGGAGTAGAAAAAATCAAATTCTCAATTGGTTGGATATTTACCAGAGCCAAACAACCCACTTTTTCCCTATCCTTAAAAATCAGAGATACTTTTTGGAATTATCTCTCTCAGCATTTGTGGATGTTCAAATTTTTTTTTTCATATCCAAACACTAGTTTTCACTCTCCCATTTTTCTCGTAAACAAAAAACATATAAGGCAAAATAGATCGCAACAAATTTAAAATTGTAGAGTGTATGTATGCAAAAAAAAAAATTTGAAAACCATAATAAATGTTAAAAATGAAAAAATCGTATCACGCACTATAAAAAATGAACTCCAAGGTTTTGTTATCCATGTTTGGGAAATTCCACTAGTACAACCGCCTAATAATTAGCTTGGTGGAATTTTATAGGAAAGGGACTTCTAACTGATCCTAACATGCTTTAAATGTGGTGTCCATGCATGCCAAAAACATGTTGAGGATGCAAGTGGCCTAATGATGCGAAAAATCTCATGGAGTAGAAAAAATCAAATCCTCAAGTGGCTGGATATTTACCAGAGCCAAACAACCCACTTTTTGCCTATCCTTAAAAATCACATATACTTTTTGGAATTATCTCTCTCTGCATTTGTGGATGTTCAACTTTTTTTTTTCAGATCCAAACTTGAGTTTTCACTCTCCCATTTTTCTCGTAAACAAAAAAGATATAAGGCAAAATAGATCGCAACAAAATGAAAATTTAAGAGTCTATGTATGCAAAAAAAAAATTTGAAAACAATAATATATGTAAAAGTGAAGAAAATTATTTCACGCACTATAAAAAATGAACTGCAAGGTTTTGTTATCCATGTTAGGGAAATTCCACTAATACAACCCCCTAATAATTAGCTTGGTGGAATTTTATAGGAAAGGGACTTCTAACTGATCCTAAGATGCTTTAAATGTGATGTCCATGCAAGCCAGAAACATGTTGTGGATGCAAGGGGCCCTAATGATGCCAAAAATCTCAGGGAGTAGAAAAAATCAAATCCTCAAGTGGTTGGATATTTACCAGAGCCAAACAACCACCTTTTTGCCTATCCTTAAAAATCATAGATACTTTTTGGAATTATCTCTCTCAGAATTTGTGGATGTTCAACTTTTTTTTTTCAGATTCAAACTTGAGTTTTCACTCTCCCATTTTTCTTGAAACAAAAAAGATATAAGGCAAAATAGATCGCAACAAAATGAAAATTTTAGAGTCCATGTATGCAAAATAAAATTTGAAAACCATTATAAATGTAAAATTGAAGAAAATTATTTCACGCACTAGAAAAAAGGAACTCCAAGGTTTCGTTATCCATGTTTGGGAAATTCCACTAGTACAAACCCCTAATAATTATCTTGGTGGAATTTTTTAGGAAAGGGACTTCTAACTGATCCTAACATGCTTTAAATGTGGTGTCCATGCAGGCCAGAAACATGTTGAGGATCCAAGTGGCCTAATGATGCCAAAAATCTCAAGGAGTAGAAAAAATCAAATCCTCATGTGGTTGGATATTTACCAGAGCCAAACAACCTACGTTTTGCCTATCCTTAAAAATTATAGATACTTTTTGGAATTATCTCTCTCAGCATTTGTGGATGTTCAACTTTTTTTTTTCAAATCAAAACTTGAGTTTTCACTCTCCCATTTTTCTCGTAAACAAAAAAGATATAAGGCAACATAGATCGCAACAAAATGAAAATTTTAGAGTCCATGTATGCAAAAAAAAAATTTGAAAACCATAATAAATGTAAAAGTGAAGAAAATTATTTCACACACTATAAAAAATGAACTCCAAGGTTTTGTTATCCATGTTTCGGAAATTCCACTAGTACAGCCCCCAAGTAATTAGCTTGGTGGAATTTTATAGGAAAGGGACTTCTAACTGATCCTAACATGCTTTAAATGTGGTGTCCATGCATGCCAGAAAGATGTTGAGGATGCAAGTGGCCCTAATGCTACCAAAAATCTCAGGGAGTAGAAAAAATTAAATCCTCAAGTGGTTGGATATTTACCAGAGCCAAACAACCCACTTTTTGCCTATCCTTAAAAATCACAGATACTTTTTGGAATTATCTCTCTCATCATTTGTGGATGTTGAACTTTTTTTTTTTCAGATCCAAACTTGAGTTTTCACTCTCCCATTTTTCTCGTAAACAAAAAAGATATAAGGCAAAATAGATCGCAACAAAATGAAAATTTAAGAGTCCATATATGCAAAAAAAAATTTGAAAACTATAATAAATGTAAAAGTGAAGAAAATTTTTTCACGCGTAATAAAAAATGAACTCCAAGGTTTTGTTATCCAAGTATGGGAAATTCCACTAGTACAACCCCCTAATAATTAGCTTGGTGGAATTTTATAGGGAAGGGACTTCTAACTGATCCTAACATGCTTTAAATGTGGTGTCCATGCATGCCAGAAACATGTTGAGGATGCAAGTGGCCTAATGATGCCAAAAATCTCATGGAGTAGAAAAAATCAAATCCTCAAGTGGTTGGATATTTACCAGAGCCAAACAACCCACTTTTTGCCTATCCTTAAAAATCACATATACTTTTTGGAATTATCTCTCTCAGCATTTGTGGATGTTCAACTTTTTTTTTTCAGATCCAAACTTGAGTTTTCACTCTCCCATTTTTCTCGTAAACAAAAAAGATATAAGGCTAAATTGATCGCTGCAAAATGAAAATTTAAGAGTCCATGTATGCAAAAAAGAAATTTGAAAACCATAATAAATGTAAAAGTGAAGAAAATTTTTCACGCATTATAAAAAATGAACTCCAAGGTTTTGTTATCCATGTTTGGGAAATTCCACTAGTACAACCCCCTAATAATTAGCTTGGTGGAATTTTTTAGGAAAGGGACTTCTAACGGATCCTAACATGCTTTAAGTGTGGTGTCCATGCATGCCAGAAACATGTTGAGGATGCAAGTGGCCTAATGATGCGAAAAATCTCATGGAGTAGAAAAAATCAAATCCTCAAGTGGTTGGATATTTACCAGAGCCAAACAACCCACTTTTTGCCTATCCTTAAAAATCACAGATACTTTTTGGAATTATCTCTCTCATCATTTGTGGATGTTGAACTTTTTTTTTTCAGATCCAAACTTGAGTTTTCACTCTCCCATTTTTCTCGTAAACAAAAAAGATATAAGGCAAAATAGATCGCAACAAAATGAAAATTTTAGAGTCCATGTATGCAAAAAAAAATTTGAAAACCATAATAAATGAAAAGTGAAGAAAATTATTTCACGCACTAGAAAAAATGAACTCCAAGGTTTTGTTATCCATGTTTGGGAAATTCCACTAGTACAACCCCCTAATAATTAGCTATGTGGAATTTTATAGGAAAAGGACTTCTAACTGATACTAACATGCTTTAAATGTGGTGTCCATGCATGCCAGAAAAATGTTGAGGATGCAAGTGGCCCTAATGATGCCAAAAATCTCAGGGAGTAGAAAAAATCAAATCCTCAAATGGTTGTATATTTACCAGAGCCAAACAACCCACTTTTTGGCTATCCTTAAAAATCACAGATACTTTTTGGAATTATCTCTCACAGCATTTGTGGATGTTCAACTTTTTTTTTTTCAGATCCAAACTTGAGTTTTCACTCTCCCATTTTTCTCGTAAACAAAAAAGATATAAGGCAAAATAGATCGCAACAAAATGAAAATTTTAGAGTCCATGTATGCAAAAAAAATTTGAAAACCATAATAAATGTAAAAGTGAAGAATATTAATTCACGCACTATAAAAAATGAACTCCAAGGTTTTGTTATCCATGTTTGGCAAATTCCACTAGTACAACCCCCTAATAATTAGCTATGTGGAATTTTATAGGAAAATGACTTCTAACTGATACTAACATGCTTTAAATGTGGTGTCCATGCATGCCAGGAAAATGTT
This sequence comes from Aristolochia californica, assembly GCF_029961685.1. Taxonomy (NCBI): domain Eukaryota; kingdom Viridiplantae; phylum Streptophyta; class Magnoliopsida; order Piperales; family Aristolochiaceae; genus Aristolochia; species Aristolochia californica. Next base: position 31,065,977 of record NW_027182279.1, on the reverse strand, counting down.
GAGGATGCAAGTGGCCCTACTGATGCCAAAAATCTCAGGGAGTAGAAAAAATCAAATCCTCAAGTGGTTGTATATTTACCAGAGCCAAACAACCCACTTTTTGCCTATCCTTAAAAATCACAGATACTTTTTGGAATTATCTCTCACAGGATTTGTGGATGTTCAACTTTTTTTTTTCAAATCCAAACTTTAGTTTTCACTCTCCCATTTTCTCGTAAACAAAAAAGATATAAGGCAAAATAGATCACAACAAAATGAAAATTTTAGAGTCCATGTATGCAAAAAAAATTTGAAAACCATGATAAATGTAAAAGTGAAGAAAATTATTTCACGCACTATAAAAAATGAACTCCAAGGTTTTGTTATCCATGTATGGGAAATTCCACTAGTTCAGCCCCCTAATAATTAGCTTGGTGGAATTTTATAGGAAAGGGACTTCAAACTGATCCTAACATGCTTTAAATGTGGTGTCCATGCGTGCCAGAAACATGTTGAGGATGCAAGTGGCCCTAATGCTGCCAAAAATCACAAGGAGTAGAAAAAATCAAATCCTCAAGTGGTTGGATATTTACCTGAGCCAAACAACCCACTTTTCGCCTATCCATCAAAATCACCGATACTTTTTGGAATTATCTCTCTTAGCATTTGTGAATGTTCAACTTTTTTTTTCAGATCCAAACTTGAGTTTTCACTCTCCCATTTATCTCGTAAACAAAAACGATATTAGGCAAAATAGTTCCCACCAAAATGAAAATTTTAGAGTCCATGTATGCAAAAAAAAATTTCAAAACCATAATAAATGTAAAAGTGAAGAAAATTATTTCACGCACTATAAAAAATGTACTCCAAGCTTTTGTTATCCATGTTTGGGAAATTCCACTAGTACAAACCCCTAATAATTAGCTTGGTGGAATTTTATAGGAAATGGACTTCTAACTGATCCTAACATGGTTTAAATGTGATGTCCATGCTTGCCAGAAACATGTTGAGGATGCAAGTGGCCTAATGATGCCAAAAATCTCAAGGAGTAGAAAAAATCAAATCCTCAAGTGGTTGGATATTTACCAGAGCCAAACAACCCACTTTTTGCCTATCCTTAAAAATCACAGATACTTTTTGGAATTATCTCTCTCAGCATTTGTGGATGTTCAACTTTTTTTTTTTCAGATCCAAACTTGAGTTTTCACTCTCCCATTTTCTCGTAAACAACAAAGATATAAGGCAAAATAGAACGCAACAAAATGAAAATTTTAGAGTCCATGTATGCAAAAATGAAATTGAAAACCATACTAAATGTAAAAGTGAAGAAAATTATTTCACGCACTATAAAAAATGAACTCCAAGGTTTTGTTGTCCTTGTTTGGGAAATTCCACTAGTACAACCCTCTAATAATTAGCTTGGTGGAATTTTATAGGAAAGAGACTTCTAACTGATCCTAACATGCTTTAAATGTGGTGTCCATGCATTCCAGAAACATGTTGAGGATGCAGGTGGCCTAATGATGCCAAAAATCTCAGGGAATAGAAAAAATCAAATCCTCAAGTGGTTGGATATTTACCAGAGCCAAACAACCCATTTTTTGCCTATCCTTAAAAATCACAGATACTTTTTGGAATTATCTCTCTCAGCATTTGTGGATGTTCAACTTTTTTTTTCAGATCAAAACTTGAGTTTTCACTCTCCCATTTTTCTCGTAAACAAAAAAGATATATGGCAAAATAGATCGCAAAAAAATTACAATTTTAGAGTCCATGTATGCAAAAAAAAATTTGAAAACCATAATAAATGTAAAAGTGAAGAAAATTATTTCACGCACTATAAAAAATGAACTCCAAGGTTTTGTTATCCATGTTTGGGAAATTCCACTAGTACAACCCCCTAATAATTAGCTTGGTGGAATTTTATAGGAAAGGGACTTCTAACTTATCCTAACATGCTTTAAATGTGGTGTCCATGCATGCCAGAAACATGTTGAGGATGCAAGTGGCCTAATGATGCCAAATATCACAGGGAGTAGAAAAAATCAAATCCTCAAGTGGTTGGATATTTACCAGAGCCAAACAACCCACTTTTTGCCTATCCTTAAAATTCACAGATACTTTTTGGAATTATCTCTCACAGCATTTGTGGATGTTCAACTTTTTTTTTTCAGTTCCAAACTTGAGTTTTCTCTCTCCCATTTTTCTCGTAAACAAAAAAGATATAAGGAAAAATATATCGCAACAAAATGAAAATTTTACAGTCCAGGTATGCAAAAAAAAATTTGAAAACCATAATAAATGTAAAAGTGAAGAAAATTATTTCACGCATTATAAAAAATAAACTCCAAGGTTTTGTTATCCATGTCTGGGAAATTCAACTAGTACAACCCCCTAATAATTAGCTTGGTGGAATTTTATTGGAAAGGGACTTCTAACTGATCCTGACATGCTTTAAATGTGGTGTCCATGCATGCCAGAAACATGTTGAGGATGCAAGTGGCCTAATGATGCCAAATATCTCAGGGAGTAGATAAAATCAAATCCTCAAGTGGTTGGATATTTACCAGAGCCAAACAACCCACTTTTTGCCTATCCTTAAAAATCACAGATACTTTTTGGAATTATCTCTCTCAGCATTTGTGGATGTTCAACTTTTTTTTTTCAGATCCAAACTTGAGTTTTCACTCTCCCATTTTTCTCGTAAAAAAAAACGATATAACGCAAAATAGATCGCAACAAAATAAAAATTTTAGAGTCCATGTATGCAAAAAAAAAATTTAAAAACCATAATAAATGTAAAAGTGAAGAAAATTATTTCAAGCACTATAAAAAATGAACTCCAAGGTTTTGTTATCCATGTTTGAGAAATTCAGCTAGTACAACCCCCTAATAATTAGCTTGGTGGAATTTTATAGGAAAGGGACTTCTAACTGATCCTGACATGCTTTAAATGTGGTGTCCATGCATGCAAGAAACATGTTGAGGATCCAAGTGGCCTAATGATGCCAAAAATCTCAAGGAGTAGAAAAAATCAAATCCTCAAGTGGTTGGGTATTTACCAGAGCCAAACAAGCCACTTTTTGCCTATCCTAAAAAATCACAGATACTTTTTGGAATTATCTCTCTCAGCATTTCTGGATGTTCAACTATTTTTTTTCAGATCAAAACTTGATTTTTCACTCTCCCATTTTTCTCATAAACAAAAAAGATATTAGGCAAAATAGATCTCAACAAAATGAAAATTTAAGAGTCCAAGTATGCAAAAAAAAATTTGTAAACCATAATAAATGTAAAAGTGAAGAAAATTATTTCACGCACAATAAAAAATGAACTCCAAGGTTTTGTTATCCATGTTAGGGAAATTCCACTAGTACAACCCCCTAATAATTAGCTTGGTGGAATTTTATAGGAAAGGGACTTCTAACTGATCCTAACAGGCTTTAAATGTCGTGTCCATGCATGTCAGAAACATGTTGAGGATCCAAGTGGCCTAATGATGCCAAAAATCTCAAGGAGTAGAAAAAATCAAATCTTCAAGTGGTTGGATAATTACCAGAGCCAAACAACCCACTTTTTGCCTATCCTTAAAAATCACTGTTACTTTTTGGAATTATCTCTCTCAGCATTTGTGGATGTTCAACTTTTTTTTTTCAGATCCAAACTTGAGTTTTCACTCTCCCATTTTTCTCGTAAACAAAAAAGATATACGGCAAAATAGATCGCAACAAAATGAAAATTTTAGAGTCCATGTATGCAAAAAGAAATTTGAAAGCCATAATAAATGTAACAGTGATGAAAATTATTTCACGCACTATAAAAAATTAACTCCAAGGTTTTGTTATCCATGTTTGGGAAATTCCACTAATACAACCCCCTAATAATTAGCTTGGTCGAATTTTATAGGAAAGGGACTTCTAACTGATCCTCAGATGCTTTAAATGTGATGTCCATTCATGCCAGAAACATGTTGTGGATGCAAGGGGCCCTAATGATGCCAAAAATCTCAGGGAGTAGAAAAAATCAAATCCTCAAGTGTTTGGATATTTACCAGAGCCAAACAACCAACTTTTTGCTTATCCTTAAAAATCACAGATACTTTTTGGAATTATCACTCTCAGAATTTGTGGATGTTCAACCTTTTTTTTTCAGATTCAAACTTGAGTTTTCACTCTCCCATTTTTCTTGAAACAAAAAATATATAATGTAAAATATATCGCAACAAAATGAAAATTTTAGAGTCCATGTATGCAAAATAAAATTTGAAAACAATTATAAATGTAAAATTGAAGAAAATTATTAAACGCACTAGAAAAAATGAACTCCAAGGTTTCGTTATCCATGTTTGGGAAATTCCACTAGTACAACCCCCTTATAATTAGCTTGGTGGAATTTTTTAGGAAAGGGACTTCTAACTGATCCTAACATGCTATAAATGTGGTGTCCATGCATGCCAGAAACATGTTGAGGATGCAAGTGGCCCTAATGATGCCAAATATGTCAGGGAGTAGAAAAAATCAAATCCTCAAGTGGTTGGATATTTACCAGAGCCAAACAACCCACTTTTTTCCTATCCTTAAAAATCACTGATACATTTTGGAATTATCTCTCTCAGCATTTGTGGATGTTCAAATTCTTTTTTTCAGATCCAGACTTGAGTTTTCTCTCTCCCATTTTTCTCGTAAACTAAAAAGATATATGGCAAAATAGATCGCAACAAAATGAAAATTTTAGAGTCCATGTAAGCAAAAAAAATTTTGAAAACCATAATAAATGTAAAAGTGAAGAAAATTATTTCACGCACTATAAAAAATGAACTCCAAGGTTTTGTTTTCCATGTTTGGGAAATTCCACTAGTACAACCCCCTAATAATTAGCTTGGTGGAATTTTATAGGAAAGGGACTTCTAACTGATCCTAACATGCTTTAAATGTGGTGTCCATGCATGCCAGAAACATGTTGAGGATGCAAGTGGCACTAATGATGCAAAATATGTTAGGGAGTAGAAAAAATCAAATCCTCAAGTGGTTGGATATTTACCAGAGCCAAACAACCCACTTTTTTCCAATCCTTAAAAATCACCGATACTTTTTGGAATTATCTCTCTCAGCATTTGTGGATGTTCAACTTTTTTTTTTTCAGATCCAAACTTTAGTTTTCTCTCTCGCATTTTTCTCGTAAACAAAAAAGATATATGGCAAAATAGATCGCAACAAAAAGAAAATTTTAGAGTCCATGTATGCAAAAAAAAATTTGAAAACCATAATAAATGTAAAAGTGAAGAAAATTATTTCACGAACTATAAAAAATGAACTCCAAGGTTTTGTTATCCATGTTAGGGAAATTCCACTCATACTACCCCCTAATAATTAGGTTGGTGGAATTTTATAGGAAAGGGACTTCTAACTGATCCTAACATGCTTTAAATGTGGTGTCCATGCATGCCAGAAACATGTTGAGGATCCATGTGGCCTAATGATGCCAAAAATCTCAAGGAGTAGAAAAAATCAAATCCTCAAGTGGTTGGATATTTACCAGAGCCAAACAACCCACTTTTTCCCTACCCTTAAAAATCACAGATACTTTTTGGAATTATCTCTCTCAGCATTTGTGGATGTTCAAATTTTTTTTTTCAGATCCAAACTTGAGTTTTCACTTTCCCATTTTTCTCGTAAACAAAAAAGATATAAGGCCAAATAGATCGCAACAAATTGAAAATTTTAGAGTCCATGTATGCAAAAAAAAAATTTGAAAACCATAATAAATGTAAAAGTGAAGATAATTATTTCACGCACTATAAAAAATGAACTCCAAGGTTTTGTTGTCCTTGTTTGGGAAATTCCACTAGTACAACCCTCTAATAATTAGCTTGGTTGAATTTTATAGGAAAGGGACTTCTAACTGATCCTAACATGCTTTAAATGTGGTGTCCATGCATGCCAGAAACATGTTGAGGATGCAAGTGGCCTAATGATGCAAAAAAACTCAAGGAGTAGAAAAAATCAAATTCTCAAGTGGTTGGATATTTACCAGAGCCAAACAACCAACTTTTTGCCTATCCTTAAAAATCACAGATACTTTTTGGAATTATCTCTCTCAACCTTTGTGGGTGTTCAAATTTTTTTTTTCAGATCCAAACTTGAGTTTCCAGTCTCCCATTTTTCACGTATAAAAAAAAGATATAAGGCAAAATAGATCGCAACAAAATGAAAATTTTAGAGTCCATGTATGCAAAAAAAAAATTTGAAAACCATAATAAATGTTAAAAGTGAAGAAAATTATTTCTTACACTATTAAAATGAACTCCAAGGTTTTGTTATCAATGTTTGGGAAATTCCACTAGTACAACCCCCTAATAATTAGCTTGGTGGAATTTTATCGGAAAATGACTTCTAACTGATCCTAACATGCTTTAAATGTGGTGTCCCTGCATGCCAGAAACATGTTGAGGATGCAAGTGGCCTAATGATGCCAAAAATCTCAAGGAGTAGAAAAAATCAAATTCTCAATTGGTTGGATATTTACCAGAGCCAAACAACCCACTTTTTCCCTATCCTTAAAAATCAGAGATACTTTTTGGAATTATCTCTCTCAGCATTTGTGGATGTTCAAATTTTTTTTTTCATATCCAAACACTAGTTTTCACTCTCCCATTTTTCTCGTAAACAAAAAACATATAAGGCAAAATAGATCGCAACAAATTGAAAATTGTAGAGTCTATGTATGCAAAAAAAAAAATTTGAAAACCATAATAAATGTTAAAAATGAAAAAATTGTATCACGCACTATAAAAAATGAACTCCAAGGTTTTGTTATCCATGTTTGGGAAATTCCACTAGTACAACTGCCTAATAATTAGCTTGGTGGAATTTTGTAGGAAAGGCACTTCTAACTGATCCTAACATGCTTTAAATGTGGTGTCCATGCATGCCAGAAACATGTTGAGGATGCAAGTGGCCTAATGATGCGAAAAATCTCATGGAGTAGAAAAAATCAAATCCTCAAGTGGTTGGATATTTACCAGAGCCAAACAACCCACTTTTTGCCTATCCTTAAAAATCACATATACTTTTTGAAATTATCTCTCTCAGCATTTGTGGATGTTCAATTTTTTTTTTCAGATCCAAACTTGAGTTTTCACTCTCCCATTTTTCTCGTAAACAAAAAAGATATAAGGCAAAATAGATCGCAACAAAATAAAAATTTAAGAGTCTATGTATGCAAAAAAAAAATTTGAAAACACTAATAAATGTAAAAGTGAAGAAAATTATTTCACGCACTATAAAAAATGAACTGCAAGGTTTTGTTATCCATGTTTGGGAAATTCCACTAATACAATCCCCTAATAATTAGCTTGGTGGAATTTTATAGGAAAGGGACTTCTAACTGATCCTAAGATGCTTTAAATGTGATGTCCATGCAAGCCAGAAACATGTTGTGGATGCAAGGGGCCCTAATGATGCCAAAAATCTCAGGGAGTAGAAAAAATCAAATCCTCAAGTGGTTGGATATTTACCAGAGCCAAACAACCACCTTTTTGCCTATGCTTAAAAATCATAGATACTTTTTGGAATTATCTCTCTCAGAATTTATGGATGTTCAACTTTTTTTTTCAGATTCAAACTTGAGTTTTCACTCTCCCATTTTTCTTGAAACAAAAAAGATATAAGGCAAAATAGATCGCAACAAAATGAAAATTTTAGAGTCCATGTATGCAAAATAAAATTTGAAAACCATTATAAATGTAAAATTGAAGAAAATTATTTCACGCACTAGAAAAAATGAACTCCAAGGTTTCGTTATCCATGTTTGGGAAATTCCACTAGTACAAACCCCTAATAATTATCTTGGTGGAATTTTTTAGGAAAGGGACTTCTAACTGATCCTAACATGCTTTAAATGTGGTGTCCATGCATGCCAGAAACATGTTGAGGATCCAAGTGGCCTAATGATGCCAAAAATCTCAAGGAGTAGAAAAAATCAAATCCTCATGTGGTTGGATATTTACCAAAGCCAAACAACCTACTTTTTGCCTATCCTTAAAAATTATAGATACTTTTTGGAATTATCTCTCTCAGCATTTGTGGATGTTCAACTTTTTTTTTTCAGATCAAAACTTGAGTTTTCACTCTCCCATTTTTCTCGTAAACAAAAAAGATATAAGGCAAAATAGATCGCAACAAAATGAAAATTTTAGAGTCCATGTATGCAAAAAAAAAATTTGAAAACCATAATAAATGTAAAAGTGAAGAAAATTATTTCACGCACTATAAAAAATGAACTCCAAGGTTTTGTTATCCATGTTTCGGAAATTCCACTAGTACAGCCCCCAAATAATTAGCTTGGTGGAATTTTATAGGAAAGGGACTTCTAACTGATCCTAACATGCTTTAAATGTGGTGTCCATGCATGCCAGAAATATGTTGAGGATGCAAGTGGCCCTAATGCTACCAAAAATCTCAGGGAGTAGAAAAAATTAAATCCTCAAGTGGTTGGATATTTACCAAAGCCAAACAACCCACTTTTTGCCTATCCTTAAAAATCACAGATACTTTTTGGAATTATCTCTCTCATCATTTGTGGATGTTGAACATTTTTTTTTTCAGATCCAAACTTGAGTTTTCACTCTCCCATTTTTCTCGTAAACAAAAAAGATATAAGGCAAAATAGATCGCAACAAAATGAAAATTTAAGAGTCCATATATGGAAAAAAAAATTTGAAAACTATAATAAATGTAAAAGTGAAGAAAATTTTTTCACGCGCAATAAAAAATGAACTCCAAGGTTTTGTTATCCAAGTTTGGGAAATTCCACTAGTACAACCCCCTAATAATTAGCTTGGTGGAATTTTATAGGGAAGGGACTTCTAACTGATCCTAACATACTTTAAATGTGGTGTCCATGCATGCCAGAAACATGTTGAGGATGCAAGTGGCCTAATGATGCCAAAAATCTGATGGAGTAGAAAAAATCAAATCCTCAAGTGGTTGGATATTTACCAGAGCCAAACAACCCACTTTTTGCCTATCCTTAAAAATCACATATACTTTTTGGAATTATCTCTCTCAGCATTTGTGGATGTTCAACTTTTTTTTTTCAGATCCAAACTTGAGTTTTCACTCTCCCATTTTTCTCGTAAACAAAAAGGATATAAGGCTAAATTGATCGCAACAAAATGAAAATTTAAGAGTCCATGTATGCAAAAAAGAAATTTGAAAACCATAATAAATGTAAAAGTGAAGAAAATTATTTCACGCATTATAAAAAATGAACTCCAAGGTTTTGTTATCCATGTTTGGGAAATTCCACTAGTACAACCCCCTAATAATTAGCTTGGTGGAATTTTATAGGAAAGGGACTTCGAACTGATCCTAACATGCTTTAAATGTGGTGTCCATGCTTGCCAGAAACATGTTGAGGATGCAAGTGGCCTAATGATGCCAAAAATCTCTAGGAGTAGAAAAAATCAAATCCTCAAGTGGTTGGATATTTACCTGAGCCAAACAACCCACTTTTTGCCTATCCTTAAAAATCACCGCTACTTTTTGGAATTATCACTCTCAGCATTTGTGAATGTTCTACTTTTTTTTTTCAGATCCAAACTTGAGTTTTCACTCTCCCATTTTCTCGTAAACAAAAAAGATATAAGGCAAAATAGATCGCACCAAAATGAAAATTTTAGAGTCCATGTATGCAAAAAAAAATTGAAAACCATAATAAATGTAAACTTGAAGAGAATTATTTCACGCACTTTAAAAAATGAACTCCAAGGTTTTCTTATCCATGTTTGGGAAATTCCACTTGTACAACCCCTATTAATTAGCTTGGTAGAATTTTATAGGAAAGGGACTTCTAACTGATCCTAACATGCTTTAAATGTCGTGTCCCTGCATGCCAGAAACATGTTGAGGATGCAAGTGGCCTAATGATGCCAAAAATCTCAAGGAGCAGAAAAAATAAAATTCTCAAGTGGTTGGATATTTACCAGAGCCAAACAACCCACTTTTTGGCGATCCTTAAAAATCACATATACTTTTTGGAATTATCTCTCACAGCATTTGTGGATGTTCAAATTTTTTTTTTCAGATCCAAACTTGAGTTTTTACTCTCCCATTTTTCTCGTAAACAAAAAAGATATAAGGCAAAATAGATCGCAACAAATTGAAAATTTTAGAGTCCATATATGCAAAAAAAAAATTTGAAAACCATAATAAATGTTTAAAGTGAAAAAATTATTTCACGCACTATAAAAATGAACTCCAAGGTTTTGTTATCCATGTTTGGGAAATTCCACTAGTACAACCCCCTAATAATTAGCTTTGTGGAAATTTATAGGAAAGGGACTTCTAATTGATCCTACCATGCTTTAAATGTGGTGTCCATGCATGCCAGAAGCATGTTGAGGATGCAAGTGGCCTAATGATGCCAAAAATCTCAAGGAATAGAAAAAATCAAATTCTCGAGTGGTTGGATATTTACCAGAGCCAAACAACCCACATTTTGCGTATCCTTAAAAATCACAGATACTTTTTGGAATTATCTCTCTCAGCATTTGTGCATGTTCAATTTTTTTTTTCAGATCCAAACTTCAGTTTTCACTCTCCCATTTTTCTCGTAAACAAAAAAGATATAAGGCAAAATAGATCGCAACAAAATAAAAATTTTAGAGACCATGTAAGCAAAAAAAAAATTTGAAAACCATAATAAATGTAAAAGTGAAGAAAATTATATCACACACTATAAAAATGAACTCCAAGGTTTTGTTATCCATGTTTGGGAAATTCCACTAGTACAAACCCCTAATAATTAGCTTGGTGGAATTTTATAGGAAAGGGAGTTCTAACTGATCCTAACATGCTTTAAATATGGTATCCATGCTTGCCAGAAACATGTTGAGGATGCAAGTGGCCTAATGATGCCAAAAATCGCTAGGAGTAGAAAAAATCAAAACCTCAAGTGGTTGGATATTTACCAGTGCCAAACAACCCACTTTTTACCTATCCTTAAAAATCACCGATACTTTTTGGAATTATCTCTCTCAGGAATTGTGAATGTTCAACTTTTTTTTTTCAGATCCAAACTTGAGTTTTCACTCTCCCATTTTTCTCGTAAACAAAAAAGACATAAGGCAAAATAGATCGCACCAAAATGAAAATTTTAGAGTCCATGTATACAAAAAAACTATTTGAAAACCATAATAAATGTAAACTTGAAGAGAATTATTTCACGCTCTTTAAAAAATGAACTCCAAGGTTTTTTTATCCTTGTTTGGGAAATTCCACTAGTACAACCCCTATTAATTAGCTTCGTAGAATTTTATAGGAAAGGGACCTCTAACTGATCCTAACATGCTTTAAATGTGGTGTCCCTGCATGCCCGAAACATGTTGAGGATGCAAGTGGCCTAATGATGCCAAAAACTTCAAGGAGTAGAAAAAATAAAATTCTCAAGTGGTTGGATATTTACCTGAGCCAAACAACCCACTTTTTGCCGATCCTTAAAAATCAAAGATACTTTTTGGAATTATGTTTCTTAGCATTTGTGGATGTTCAAATTTTTTTTTTGAGATCCAAACTTGAGTTTTCACTCTCACATTTTTCTCGAAAAAAAAAAAAAACTATAAGGCAAAATAGATCGCAACAAATTGAAAATTTTAGAGTCCATGTATGCAAAACAAAAATTTGAAAACTATAATAAATGTTTAAAGTGAAGAAAATTATTTCGCGCACTATGAAAATGAACTCCAAGGTTTTGTTATCTATGTTTGGGAAATTCCACTAATACAACCCCCTAATAAATAGCTTTGTGGAATTTTATAGGAAAGGGACTTCTAACTGATCCTAACATGCTTTAAATGTGGTGTCCATGCATGCAAGAAACATGTTGAGGATGCAAATGGCCTAATGATGCCAAAAATCTCAAGGAGTAGAAAAAATCAAATTCTCAAGTGGTTGGATATTTACCAGAGCCAAACAACCCACTTTTTGTCTATCCTTAAAAATCACTGATACTTTTTCGAATTTTCTCTCTCATAATTTGTGGATGTTCAACTTTTTTTTTTCAGATTCAAACTTGAGTTTTCACTCTCCCATTTTTCTTGTAAACAAAAAAGATATAAGGAAAAATAGATCGCAACAAAATGAAAATTTTAGAGTCCATGAATGTAAAAAAAAATTTGAAAACCATAATAAATGTAAAAGTGAAGAAAATTATTTCACGCACTATAAAAAATGAACTCCAAGGTTTTGTTATCCATGTTTGGGAAATTCCACTAGTACAACCCCCTAATAATTAGCTTGGTCGAATTTTATAGGAAAGAGACTTCTAACTGATCCTAACATGCTTTAAATGTGGTGTCCATGCATTCCAGAAACATGTTGAGGATGCAGGTGGCCTAATGATGCCAAAAATCTCAGGGAATAGAAAAAATCAAATCCTCAAGTGGTTGGATATTTACCAGAGCCAAACAACCCACTTTTTGCCTATCCTTAAAAATCACAGATACTTTTTGGAATTATCTCTCTCAGCATTTGTGGATGTTCAACTTTTTTTTTTCAGATCAAAACTTGAGTTTTCACTCTCCCATTTTTCTCGTAAACAAAAAAGATATATGGCAAAATAGATCGCAACAAAATGAAAATTTTAGAGTCCATGTATGCAAAAAAAAAAATTTGAAAACCATAATAAATGTAAAAGTGAAGAAAATTATTTCACGCACTATAAAAAATGAACTCCAAGGTTTTGTTATCCATGTTTGGGAAATTCCACTAATACAACCCCCTAATAATTAGCTTGGTGGAATTTTATAGGAAAGGGACTTTTAACTGATCTGAACATGCTTTAAATGTGATGTCCATGCATGCCCGAAACATGTTGAGGATGCAAGGGGCCCTAATGATGCCAAAAATCTCAGGGAGTAGAACAAATCAAATCCTCAAGTAGTTGGATATTTACTAGAGCCAAACAACCCACTTTTTGCCTATCCTTAAAAATCACAGATACTTTTTGGAATTATCTCTCTCAGAATTTGTGGATGTTCAACTTTTTTTTTTCAGATTCAAACTTGAGTTTTCACTCTCCCATTTTTCTTGTAAACAAAAAAGATATAAGGCAAAATAGATCGCAACAAAATGAAAATTTTAGAGTCCATGTATACAAAAAAAAATTTGAAAACCATTATAAATGTAAAAGTGAAGAAAATTATTTCACGCACTATAAAAAATGAACTCCAAGGTTTTGTTATCCATGTTTGGGAAATTCCACTAGTAAAACCCCCTAATAATTAGCTTGGTGGAATTTTATAGGAAAGGGACTTCTAACTGATCCTAACATGCTTTAAATGTGGTGTCCATGCATGCCAGAAACATGTTGAGGATCCAAGTGGCCTAATGATGCCAAAAATCTCAAGGAGTAGAAAAAATCAAATCCTCGAGAGGTTGGATATTTACCAGAGTCAAACAACCCACTTTTTACCTATCCTTAAAAATCACAGATACTTTTTGGAATTATCTCTCTCTTCATTTGTGGATGTTCAACTTCTTTTTTTCAAATCCAAACTTGAGTTTTCACTCTCCCATTTTTCTCGTAAGCAAAAAAGATATAAGGCAAAATAGATCGCACCAAAATGAAAATTTTAGAGTCCATGTATGCAAAAAAAAATTTCAAAACCACAATAAATGTAAAAGTGAAGAAAATTATTTCACGCACTATAAAAAATGAACTCCAAGGTTTTGTTATCCATGTTTGGGAAATTCCACTAGTACAAACCCCTAATAATTAGCTTGGTGGAATTTTATAGGAAAGGGACTTCTAATTGATCCTAACATGCTTTAAATGTGGTGTCCATGCATGCCAAAAACATGTTGAGGATGCAAGTGGCCCAAAGGCTGCCAAAAATCTCAAGGAGTAGAAAAAATCAAAACCTCAAGTGGTTGGAGATTTACCAGAGCCAAACAACCCACTTTTTGCATATCCTTAAAAATCACAAATACTTTTTGGAATTATCTATCTCATCTTTTGTGGATGTTCAACTTTTTTTTTTCAGATCCAAACTTGAGTTTTCACTCTCCCATTTTTCTCGTAAACAAAAAAGATATAAGGCAAAATAGATCGCACCAAAATGAATATTTTAGAGTCCATGTATGCAAAAAAAAATTTGAAAACCATAATCAATGTAAATGTGAAGAAAATTATTTCACGCACTATAAAAAATGAACTCCAAGGTTTTGTTATCCAAGTTTGGGAAATTCCACTAGTACAAACCTATAATAATTAGCTTGGTGGAATTTTATAGGAAAGGGACTTCTAACTGATCCTAACATACTTTAAATGTGGTGTCCATGCTTGCCAGAAACATGTTGAGGATGCAAGTGGCCGAATGATGCCAAAAATCTCAAGGAGTAGAAAAAATCAAATCCCCAAGTGGTTGGATATTTACCAGAGCCAAACAACCCACTTTTTGCCTATCCTTAAAAATCACAGAATCTTTTTGGAATTATCTCTCTCAGCGTTTGTGGATGTTCAACTTTTTTTTTTCAGATCCAAACTTGAGTTTTCACTCTCCCATTTTCTCGTAAACAAAAAAGATATATGGCAAAATAGATCGCAACAAAATGACACTTTTAGAGTCCATGTATGCAAAAAAAAATTTGAAAACCATAATAAATGTAAAAGTGAAGAAAATTATTTCACGCACTATAAAAAATGAACTCCAAGGTTTTGTTATCCATGTTTGGGAAATTCCACTAGTACAACCCCCTAATAATTAGCTTGGTGGAATTTTATAGGAAAGGGACTTCTAACTGATCCTAACATGCTTTAAATGTGGTGTCCCTGCACGCCAGTAACATATTGAGGATGCAAGTGGCCTAATGAAGCCAAAAATCTCAAGGAGTAGAAAAAATAAAATTCTCAAGTGGTTGGATATTTACCTGAGCCAAACAACCCACTTTTTGCCGATCCTTAAAAATCGCAGATACTTTTTGGAATTATCTCTCTCAGCATTTGTAGATGTCCAAATTTTTTTTTCAGATCGAAACTTGAGTTTTCACTCTCCCATTTTTCTCGTAAACAAAAAATATATAAGGCAAAATATATCGCAACAAATTGAAATTTTAGAGCCCATGTATGCAAAAAAAAAATTTGAAAACCATAATAAATGTTTAAAGTGAAAAATTATTTCACGCACTATAAAAATGAACTCCAAGGTTTTGTTATCCATGTTTGGGAAATTCCACATGTACAACCCCCTAATAATTAGCTTTGTGGAATTTTATTGGAAAGGGACTTCTAACTGATCCTAACATGCTTTAAATGTGGTGTCCATGCATGCAAGAAACATGTTGAGGATGCAAGTGGCCTAATGGTGCCAAAAATCTCAAGGAGTAGAAAAAATAAAATTCTCAAGTGGTTGGATATTTACCAAAGCCAAACAACCCACTTTTTGCCTATCCTTAAAAATCATAGATACTTTTTGGAATTATCTCTCTCAGCATTTGTGGATGTTCAATTTTTTTTTTTCAGATCCAAACTTGAGTTTTAACTCTCCCATTTTTCTCGTAAACAAAAAAGATATCAGGCAAAATAGATCGCAACAAAATGAAAATTTTAGAGTCCATGTATGCAAAAAAAATTTTGAAAACCATAATAAATGTAAAAGTGAAGAAAATTATTTGACGCACTATAAAAAATGAACTCAAAGGTTTTGTTATCCATGTTTGAGAAATTCCACTTGTACAACCCCCTAATAATTAGCTTGGTGGAATTTTATAGGAAGGGACTTCTAACTGATCCTAACATGCTTTAAATGTGGTGTCCATGCTTGCCAGAAACAATGTGAGGATGCAAGTTGCCCTAATGATGGCAAAAATCTCAGGGAGTAGAAAAAATCAAATCCTCAAGTGGTTGGATG
Organism: Aristolochia californica; assembly: GCF_029961685.1. Taxonomy (NCBI): domain Eukaryota; kingdom Viridiplantae; phylum Streptophyta; class Magnoliopsida; order Piperales; family Aristolochiaceae; genus Aristolochia; species Aristolochia californica. Next base: position 31,050,088 of record NW_027182279.1, on the reverse strand, counting down.
TTTAATAGAGCCAAACAACCCACTTTTTGCCTATCCTTAAAAATCACAGATACTTTCTGGAATTATCTCTCTCAGCATTTGTGGATGTTCAACTTTTTTTTTTCAGATCCAAACTTGAGTTTTCACTCTCCCATTTTGTCGTAAACAAAAAAGATATAAGGCAAAATAGATCGCAACAAAATGAAAATTTTAGAGTCCATGTATGCGAAAAAAATTTTGAAAACCATAATAAATGTAAAAGTGAAGAAAATTATTTAACGCACTATAAAAAATGAACTCAAAGGTTTTGTTATCCATGTTAGGGAAATTCCACTAGTACAATCCACTAATAATTAGCTTGGTGGAATTTTATATGAAAGGGACTTCTAACTTATCCTAACATGCTTTAAATGTGGTGTCCATGCATGCCAGAAACATGTTGAGGATGAAAAGGGCCCTAATGATGCCAAATGAGTAGAAAAAATCAAATCCTCAAGTGGTTGGATATTTACCAGAGCCAAACAACCCACTTTTTTCTATCCTTAAAAATCACCGATACTTTTTGGAATTATCTCTCTCAGCATTTGTGGATGTTCTACTTTTTTTTTTCACATCCAAACTTGAGTTTCTCTCTCCCATTTTCCTCGTAAACAAAAAAGATATAAGGCAAAATAGATTGCAACAAAATGAAAATTTTAGAGTCCATGTATGCAAAAAGAAATTTGAAAACCATAATAAATGTAAAAGTGAAGAAAATTATTTCACGCACTATAAAAAATGAACTCCAAGGTTTTGTTATCCATGTTTGGGAAATTCCACTAGTACAACCCCCTAATAATTAGCTTGGAGGAATTTTATAGGAAAGGGACTTCTAACTGATCCTAACATGCTTTAAATGTGGTGTACATGCTTGCCAGAAACATGTTGAGGATGCAAGTGGCCAAATGATGCCAAAAATCTCTAGGAGTAGAAAAAATCAAATCCTCAAGTGGTTGGATATTTACCAGAGCCAAACAACCCACTTTTTGCCTATCCTAAAAAATCACCGATACTTTTTGGAATTATCTCTCTCAGCATTTTTGAATGTTCAACTTTTTTTTTTTCATATCCAAACTTGAGTTTTCACTCTCCCATTTATCTCGTAAACAAAAAAGATATAAGGTAAAATAGATCGTACCAAAAAGAAAATTTTAGAGTCCATGTATGCAAAGAAAAATTTACAAACCATAATAAATGTAAAAGTGAAGAAAATTATTTCACGCTCTATAAAAAATGACTTCCAAGCTTTTGTTATCCATGTTTGGGAAAGTCCACTAGTACAAACTCCTAATAATTAGCTTGGTGGAATTTTATAGGAAAGGGACTTCTAACTGATCCTAACATGCTTTAAATGTGGTGTCCATGCTTGCCAGAAACATGTTGAGGATGCAAGTGCCCTAATGATGCCAAAAATCTCAAGGAGTAGAAAAAATCAAATCCTCAAGTGGTTGGATATTTACCAGTGCCAAACAACCCACTTTTTGCCAATCTTTAAAAATCACAGATACTATTTGGAATTATCTCTCTCAGCGTTTGTGGATGTTGAACTTTTTTTTTTTCAGATCCAAACTTGAGTTTTCACTCTCCCATTTTCTCGTAAACAAAAAAGATATAAGGCAAAATAGATCGCAACAAAATGAAAATTTTAAAGTCCATGTATGCAAAAAAAAATTTGAAAACCATAATAAATGTAAAAGTGAAGTAAATTATTTCACGCAATATAAAAAATGAACTCCAAGGTTTTGTTTTCCTTGTTTGGGAAATTCCACTAGTACAACCCCCTAATAATTAGCTTGGTCGAAATTTATAGGAAAGGGACTTCTAACTAATCCTAACATGCTTTAAATGTGGTGTCCATGCATTCCAGAAACATGTTGAGGATGCAGGTGGCCTAATGATGCCAAAAATCTCAGGGAATAGAAAAAATCAAATCGTCAAGTGGTTGGATATTTACCAGAGCCAAACAACCCACTTTTTGCCTATCCTTAAAAATCACATATACTTTTTGGAATTATCTCTCTCAGCATTTGTGGATGTTCAACTTTTTTTTTTCAGATCAAAACTTGAGTTTTCACTCTCCCATTTTTCTCGTAAACAAAAAAGATATATGGCAAAATAGATCGCAACAAAATGAAAATATTAGAGTCCAAGTATGCAAAAAAAAGAATTTGAAAACCATAATAAATGTAAAAGTGAAGAAAATTATTTCACGAACTATAAAAAATGAACTGCAAGGTTTTGTTATCCATGGTTGGGAAATTCCACTAATACAACCCCCTAATAATTAGCTTGGTGGAATTTTATAGGAAAGGGACTTTTAACTGATCTGAACATGCTTTAAATATGATGTCCATGCATGCCAGAAACATGTTGAGGATGCAAGGGGCCCTAATGATGCCAAAAATCTCAGGGAGTAGAAAAATTCAAATCCTCAAGTGGTTGGATATTTACTAGAGCCAAACAACCCACTTTTTGCCTATCCTTAAAAATCACAGATACTTTTTGGAATTATCTCTCTCAGAATTTGTGGATGTTCAACTTTTTTTTTTCAGATTCAAACTTGAGTTTTCACTCTCCCATTTTTCTTGTAAACAAAACAGATATAAGGCAGAATAGATCGCAACAAAATGAAAATTTTAGAGTCCATGTATGCAAAAAAAAATTTGAAAACCATTATAAATGTAAAAGTGAAGAAAATTATTTCACGCACTATAAAAAATGAACTCCAAGGTTTTGTTATCCATGTTTGGGAAATTCCACTAGTAAAACCCCCTAATAATTAGCTTGGTGGAATTTTATAGGAAAGGGACTTCTAACTGATCCTAACATGCTTTAAATGTGGTGTCCATGCATGCCAGAAACATGTTGAGGATTCAAGTGGCCTAATGATGCCAAAAATCTCAAGGAGTAGAAAAAATCAAATCCTCAAGTGGTTGGATATTTACCAGAGTCAAACAACTCACTTTTTGCCTATCCTTAAAAATCACAGATACTTTTTGGAATTATCTCTCTCATCATTTGTGGATCTTCAACTTTTTTTTTTCAAATCCAAACTTGAGTTTTCACTCTCCCATTTTTCTCGTAAACAAAAAAGATATAAGGCAAAATAGATCGCACCAAAATGAAAATTTTAGAGTCAATGTATGCAAAAAAAAATTTCAAAACCACAATAAATGTAAAAGTGAAGAAAATTATTTCACGCACTATAAAAATTGAACTCCAAGGTTTTGTTATCCATGTTTGGGAAATTCCACTAGTACAAACCCCTAATAATTAGCTTGGTGGAATTTTATAGGAAAGGGACTTCTAACAGATCCTAACATGCTTCAAATGTGGTGTCCATGCATGCCAGAAACATGTTGAGGATGCATGTGGCCCTAATGCTGCCAAAAATCTCAAGGAGTAGAAAAAATCAAAACCTCAAGTGGTTGGATATTTACCAGAGCCAAACAACCCACTTTTTGCATATCCTTAAAAATCACAGATACTTTTTGGAATTATCTATCTCATCATTTGTGGATGTTCAACTTTTTTTTCTCAGATCCAAACTTGAGTTTTCACTCTTCCATTTTTCTCGTAAACAAAAAAGATATAAGGCAAAATAGATCGCACCAAAATGAATATTTTAGAGTCCATGTATGCAAAAAAAAATTTGAAAACCATAATAAATGTAAAAGTGAAGAAAATTATTTCACGCACTATAAAAAATGAACTCCAAGGTTTTGTTATCCATGTTTGGGAAATTCCACTAGTACAAATCCCTAATAATTAGCTTGGAGGAATTTTATAGGAAAGGGACTTCTAACTTATCCTAACATGCTTTAAATGTGGTGTCCATGCTTGCCAGAAACATGTTGAGGATGCACGTGGCCGAATGATGCCAAAAATCTCAAGGAGTAGAAAAAATCAAATCCCCAAGTGGTTGGATATTTACCAGAGCCAAACAACCCACTTTTTGCCTATCCTTAAAAATCACAGATATTTTTTGGAATTATCTCTCTCAACGTTTGTGGATGTTCATCTTTTTTCTTTCAGATCCAAACATCAGTTTTCACTCTCCCATTTTCTCGTAAACAAAAAAGATATAAGGCAAAATAGATCACAACAAAATGAAAATTTTAGAGTCCATGTATGCAAAAAAAAATTTCAAAACCATAATAAATGTAAAAGTGAAGAAAATTATTTCACGCACTATAAAAAATGAACTCCAAGGTTTTGTTATCCATGTTTGGGAAATTCCGCTAGAACAAACCCCTAATGATTAGCTTGGTGGAATTTTATAGGAAAGGGACTTCTAACTTATCCAAACATGCTTTAAATGTGGTGTCCATGCATGCCAAAAACATGTTGAGGATGCAAGTGGCCTAATGATGCCAAATTTCTCAGGGAGTAGAAAAAATCAAATCCTCAAGTGGTTGGATATTTACCAGAGCCAAACAACCCACTTTTTGCCTATTCTTAAAAATCACATATACTTTTTGGAATTATCTCTCACAGCATTTGTGGATGTTCAACTTTTTTTTTTCAGATCCAAACTTCAGTTTTCACTCTCCCATTTTTCTCGTAAACAAAAAAGATATAAGGCAAAATATATCGCAACAAAATGAAAAATTTATAGTCCATGTATGCAAAAAAAATTTTGAAAACCATAATAAATGTAAAAGTGAAGAAAATTATTTCACGCATTATAAAAAATGAACTCCAAGGTTTTGTTATCCATGTCTGGGAAATTCCACTAGTACAACCCCCTAATAATTAGCTTGGTGGAATTTTATTGGAAAGGGACTTCTAACTTATCCAAACATGCTTTAAATGTGGTGTCCATGCATGCCAAAAACATGTTGAGGATGCAAGTGGCCTAATCATGCCAAATTTCTCAGGGAGTAGAAAAAATCAAATCCTCAAGTGGTTGGATATTTACCAGAGCCAAACAACCCACTTTTTGCCTATTCTTAAAAATCACAGATACTTTTTGGAATTATCTCTCACAGCATTTGTGGATGTTCAACTTTTTTTTTTCAGATCCAAACTTCAGTTTTCACTCTCCCATTTTTCTCGTAAACAAAAAAGATATAAGGCAAAATATATCGCAACAAAATGAAAAATTTACAGTCCATGTATGCAAAAAAAATTTTGAAAACCATAATAAAAGTAAAAGTGAAGAAAATTATTTCACGCATTATAAAAATGTACTCCAATGTTTTGTTATCCATGTCTGGGAAATTCCACTAGTACAACCCCCTAATAATTAGCTTGGTGGAATTTTATTGGAAAGGGACTTCTAACTGATCCTAACATTCTTTAAATGTGATGTCCATGCATGCCAGAAACATGTTGAGGATGCAAGTGGCCTAATGATGCCAAATATCTCAGGGAGTAGAAAAAATCGAATCCTCAAGTGGTTCGATATTTACCAGAGCCAAACAACCCACTTTTTGTGTATCCTTAAAAATCACAGATACTTTTTGGAATTATCTATCTCATCATTTGTGGATGTTCAACTTTTTTTTTTCAGATCCAAACTTGAGTTTTTACTCTCCCATTTTCTCGTAAACAAAAAAGATATTAGGCAAAATAGATCAGAACAAAATGAAAATTGTAGAGTCCATGTATGCAAAAAAAAATTTGAAAACCATAATAAATGTAAAAGTGAAGAAAATTATTTCACGCACTATAAAAAATGAACTCCAAGGTTTTGTTATCCTTGTTTGTGAAATTCCACTAGTACAACCCCCTAATAATTAGCTTGGTGGAATTTTATAGGAAAGGGACTTCTAATTGATCCTAACATGCTTTAAATGTGGTGTCCATGCGTTCCAGAAACATGTTGAGGATGCAGGTGGCCTAATGATGCCAAAAATCTCAGGGAATAGAAAAAATCAAATCCTCTAGTGGTTGGATATTTACCAGAGCCAAACAACCCACTTTTTTCCTATCCTTAAAAATCACAGATACTTTTTAAAATTATCTCTCTCAGCATTTGTGGATGTTCAACTTTTTTTTTTCAGATCCAAACTTGAGTTTTCACTCTCCCATTTTTCTCGTAAACAAAAAAGATATAAGGCAAAATAGATCGCAACAAAATGAAAATTTTAGAGTCCATGTATGCAAAAAGAAATTTGAAAACCATAATAAATGTAAAAGTGAAGAAAATTATTTCACGCACTATAAAAAATGAACTGCAAGGTTTTGTTATCCATGTTTGGGAAATTCCACTAGTACAACCCCCTAATAATTAGCTTGGTGGAATTTTATAAGGGACTTCTAACGGATCCTAACATGCTTTAAATGTGGTGTCCATGCTTGCCAGAAACATGTTGAGGTTGCAAGTGGCCTAATGATGCCAAAAATCTCTAGGAGTAGAAAAAATCAAATCCTCAAGTGGTTTGATATTTACGAGAGCCAAACAACCAACTTTTTTCCTATCCTTAAAAATCACCGATATGTTTTGGAATTATCTCTCTCAGATTTTGTGAATGTTCAACTTTTTTTTTTCAGATCCAAACTTGAGTTTTCACTCTCCCATTTTTCTCGTAAACAAAAAAGATATAAGGCAAAATAGATCGCACCGAAATGAAAATTTTAGAGTCCATGTATACAAAAAAAATTTTGAAAACCATAATAAATGTAAACTTGAAGAGAATTATTTCACGCACTTTAAAAAATGAACTCCAAGGTTTTGTTATCCATCTTTGGGAAATTCCACTAGTACAACCCCTATTAATTAGCTTGGTAAAATTTTATAGGAAAGGGACTTCTAACTGATCCTAACATGCTTTAAATGCGGTGTCTCTGCATGCCAGTAACATGTTGAGGATGCAAGTGGCCTAATGATGCCAAAAATCTCAAGGAGTAGAAAAAATAAAATTCTCAAGTGGTTGGATATTTATCTGAGCCAAACAACCCACTTTTTACCGATCCTTAAAAATCACAGATACTTTTTGGAATTATCTCTCTCAGCATTTGTAGATGTTGAAATTTTTTTTTCAGATCCAAACTTGAGTTTTCACTCTCCCATTTTTCTCGTAAACAAAAAAGATATAAGGCAAAATTGATCGCAACAAATTGAAAATTTTAGAGTCCATGTATGCAAAAAAAAAATTTGAAAACCATAATAAATGTTTAAAGTGAAAAAATTATTTCACGCACTATAAAAATGAACTCCAAGGTTTTGTTATCCATGTTTGGGAAATTCCACTAGTACAACCCCCTAATAATTAGCTTTGTGGAATTTTATAGGAAAGGGACTTCTAACTGAACCTAACATGCTTTAAATGTGGTGTCCATGCATGCAAGAAATATGTTGAGGATGCAAGTGGCCTAATGATGCCAAAAATCTCAAGGAGTAGAAAAAATCAAATTCTCAAGTGGTTGGATATTTACCAGAGCCAAACAACCCACTTTTTGCCTATCCTTAAAAATCATAGATACTTTTTGGAATTATCCTTCTCAGCATTTGTGGAAGTTCAATTTTTTTTTTTCAGATCCAAACTTGAGTTTTCACTCTCCCATTTTTCTCGTAAACAAAAAAGATATAAGGCAAAATAGATCGCAACAAAATGAAAATTTTAGAGTCCATGTATGCAAAAAAAAAATTTGAAAACCATAATAAATGTAAAAGTGAAGAAAATTATTTCACGCACTACAAAAATGAACTCAAAGGTTTTGTAAATTCCACTAGTACAACACCCTAATAATTAGCTTGGTGGAATTTTATAAGAAAGGGACTTCTAACATATCCTAACATGCTTTAAATGTGGTGTCCATGCTTGCCAGAAACATGTTGAGGATGCAAGTTGCCCTAATGATGCCAAAAATCTGAGGGAGTAGAAAAAATCAAATCCTCAAGTAGTTGGATATTTAATAGAGCCAAACAACCCACTTTTTGCCTATCCTTAAAAATCATAGATACTTTTTGGAATTATCTCTCTCAGCATTTGTGGATGTTCAATTTTTTTTTCAAATCCAAACAAGAGTTTTCACTCTCCCATTTTTCTCGTAAACAAAAAAGATATAAGGCAAAATAGATCGCAACAAAATGAAAATTTTAGAGTCCATGTATGCAAAAAAAAAATTTGAAAACCATAATAAATGTAAAAGTGAAGAAAATTATTTCACGCACTATAAAAATGAACTCAAAGGTTTTGTAAATTCCACTAGTACAACACCCTAATAATTAGCTTGGTGGAATTTTATAAGAAAGGGACTTCTAACTGATCCTAACATGCTTTAAATGTGGTGTCCATGCTTGCCAGAAACATGTTGAGGATGCAAGTTGCCCTAATGATGCCAAAAATCTCAGGGAGTAGAAAAAAAACAAATCCTCAAGTGGTTGGATATTTAATAAAGCCAAACAACCCACTTTTTGCCTATCCTTAAAAACCACAGATACTTTTTGGAATTATCTCTCTCGGCATTTGTCGATGTTCAACTTTTTTTTTTTTCAGATCCAAACTTGAGTTTTCACTCTCCCATTTTTCTCGTAAACAAAAAAGATATAAGGAAAAATAGATCGCAACAAAATGAAAATTTTAGAGTCCATGTATGCAAAAAAAATAATTTGAAAACCATAATAAATGTAAAAGTGAAGAAAATTATTTCACGCACTATAAATATGAACTCAAAGGTTTTGTAAATTCCACTAGTACAACACCCTAATAATTAGCTTGGTGGAATTTTATAAGAAAGGGACTTCTAACATATCCTAACATGCTTTAAATGTGGTGTCCATGCTTGCCAGAAACATGTTGAGGATGCAAGTTGCCCTAATGATGCCAAAAATCTCAGGGAGTGGAAAAAATCAAATCCTCAAGTAGTTGGATATTTAATAGAGCCAAACAACCCACTTTTTGCCTATCCTTAAAAATCATAGATACTTTTTGGAATTATCTCTCTCAGCATTTGTGGATGTTCAATTTTTTTTTTTTCATATCCAAACTTGAGTTTTCACTCTCCCATTTTTCTCGTAAACAAAAAAGATATAAGGCAAAATAGATCGCAACAAAATGAAAATTTTAGAGTCCATGTATGCAAAAAAAAAAAATTGAAAACCATAATAAATGTAAATGTGAAGAAAATTATTTCACGCACTATAAATATGAGCTCAAAGGTTTTGTAAATTCCACTAGTACAACACCCTAATAATTAGCTTGGTGGAATTTTATAAGAAAGGGACTTCTAACATATCCTAACATGCTTTAAATGTGGTGTCCATGCTTGCCAGAAACATGTTGAGGATGCAAGTTGCCCTAATGATGCCAAAAATCTCAGGGAGTGGAAAAAATCAAATCCTCAAGTAGTTGGATATTTAATAGAGCCAAACAACCCACTTTTTGCCTATCCTTAAAAATCATAAATACTTTTTGGAATTATCTCTCTCAGCATTTGTGGATGTTCAATTTTTTTTTTTCATATCCAAACTTGAGTTTTCACTCTCCCATTTTTCTCGTAAACAAAAAAGATATAAGGCAAAATAGATCGCAACAAAATGAAAATTTTAGAGTCCATGTATGCAAAAAAAAAATTTGAAAACCATAATAAATGTAAAAGTGAAGAAAATTATTTCACGCACTATAAAAATGAACTCAAAGGTTTTGTAAATTCCACTAGTACAACACCCTAATAATTAGCTTGGTGGAATTTTATAAGAAAGGGACTTCTAACTGATCCTAACATGCTTTAAATGTGGTGTCCATGCTTGCCAGAAACATGTTGAGGATGCAAGTTGCCCTAATGATGCCAAAAATCTCAGGGAGTAGAAAAAATCAAATCCTCAAGTGGTTGGATATTTAATAGAGCCAAACAACCCACTTTTTGCCTATCCTTAAAAATCACAGATACTTTTTGGAATTATCTCTCTCAGCATTTGTGGATGTTCAACTTTTTTTTTTCAGATCCAAACTTGAGTTTTCACTCTCCCATTTTCTCGTAAACAAAAAAGATATAAGGCAAAATAGATCGCAACAAAATGAAAATTTTAGAGTCCATTTATGCAAAAAAATTTTTGAAAACCATAATAAATGTAAAAGTGAAGAAAATTATTTGACGCACTATAAAAAATGAACTCCAAGGTTTTGTTATCCATGTTTGGTAAATTCCACTAGTACAACCCCCTAATAATTAGATTGGTAGAATTTTATAGGAAAGGGACTTCTAACTTATCCTAACATGCTTTAAATGTGGTGTCCATGCATGCCAGAAACATGTTGAAGATGCAAAGGGCCCTAATGATGCCAAATATGTCAGGGAGTAGAAAAAATCAAATCCTCAAGTGGTTGGATATTTACCAGAGCCAAACAACCCACTTTTTTCTATCCTTAAAAATCACCGATACTTTTTGGAATTATCTCTCTCAGCATTTGTGGATGTTCAACTTTTTTTTTTCACATCCAAACTTGAGTTTCTCTCTCCCATTTTTCTCGTAAACAAAAAAGATATAAGGCAAAATAGATCGCAACAAAATGAAAATTTTAGAGTCCATGTATGCAAAAAAAAATTTGAAAACCATAATAAATGTAAAAGTGAAGAAAATTATTTCACGCACTATAAAAACTGAACTCCAAGGTTTTGTTATCCGTGTTCGGGATATTCCACTAGTACAACCCCCTAATAATTAGCTTGGTGGAATTTTATAGGAAAGGGACTTCTAACTGAACCTAACGTGCTTTAAATGTGGTGTCCATGCATGCCAGAAACATGTTGAGGATCCAAGTGGCCTAATGATGCCATAAATCTCAAGGAGTAAAAAAAATCAAATCCTCAAGTGGTTGGATATTTACCAGAGCCAAACAACCCACTTTTTGCCTATCCTTAAAAATCACATATACTTTTTGGAATTATCTCTCTCAGCATTTGTGGATCTTCAACTTTCTTTTTTCATATCCAAACTTGAGTTTTCATTCTTCCATTTTTCTCGTAAAAAAAAAAGATATAAGGCAAATTAGATCGCAACAAAATGAAAATTTTAGAGTCTAAGTATGCAAAAAAAAATTGAAAACCATAATAAATGTAAAAGTGAAGAAAATTATTTCACGCACTATAAAAAATAAACTCCAAGGTTTTGTTATCCATGTTTGGGAAATTTCACTAGTACAACCCCCTAATAATTAGCTTGGTGAAATTTTATAGGAAAGGGACTTCTAACTGATCCTAACATGCTTTAAATGTGGTGTCCATGCATGCTAGAAACATGTTGAGGATGCAAGTGGCCCTAATGCTGCCAAAAATCTCAAGGAGTAGAAAAAATCAAATCCTCAAGTGGTTGGATATTTACCAGAGCCAAACAACCCACTTTTTGCCTATCCTTAAAAATCACAGATACTTTTTGGAATTATCTATCTCATCATTTGTGGATGTTCAACTTCTTTTTTCAGATCCAAACTTGAGTTTTCACTCTCCCATTTTTCTCGTAAACAAAAAAGATATAAGGCAAAATAGATCGCACCAAAATGAAAATTTTAGAGTCCTTGTATGCAAAAAAAATTTCAAAACCATAATAAATGTAAAAGTGAAGAAAATTATTTCACGCACTATAAAAAATGAACTCCAAGGTTTTGTTATCCATGTTTGGGAAATTCCACTAGTACAAAGCCCTAATAATTAGCTTGGTATAATTTTATAGGAAAGGGACTTCTAACTGATCTTAACAAGCTTTAAATGTGGTGTCCATGCTTGCCAGAAACATGTTGAGGATGCAAGTGGCCTAATGATGCCAAAAATCACAAGGAGTAGAAAAAATCAAATCCTCAAGTGGTTGGATATTTACCAGAGCCAAACAACCCACTTTTTGCCTATCCTTAAAAATCACAGATACTTTTTGGAATTATCTCTCTCAGCGTTTGTGGATGTTCAACTTTTTTTTTTCAGATCCAAACTTGAGTTTTCACTCTCCCATTTTCTCGTAAACAAAAAAGATATAAGGCAAAATAGATCACAACAAAATGAAAATTTTAGAGTCCCTCTATGCAAAAAAAAATTTGAAAACCATAATAAATGTAAAAGTGAAGAAAAATATTTCACGCACTATAAAAAATGAACTCCAAGGTTTTGTTATCCTTGTTTGTGAAATTCCACTAGTACAACCCCCTAATAATTAGCTTGCTGGAATTTTATAGGAAAGGGACTTCTAACTGATCCTAACATGCTTTAAATGTGGTGTCCATGCATTCCAGAAACATGTTGAGGATGCAGGTGGCCTAATGATGCCAAAAATCTCAGGGAATAGAAAAAATCAAATCTTCAAGTGGTTGGATATTTACTAGAGCCAAACAACCCACTTTTTACCTATCCTTTAAAATCACAGATACTTTTTGGAATTATCTCTCTCAGCATTTGTGGATGTTCAACCTTTTTTTTTCAGATCCAAACTTGAGTTTTCACTCTCCCATTTTTCTCGTAAACAAAAAAGATATAAGGCAAAATAGATCGCAACAAAATGAAAATTTTAGAGTCCATGTATGCAAAAAGAAATTTGAAAACCATAATAAATGTAAAAGTGAAGAAAATTATTTCACGCACTATAAAAAATGAACTGCAAGGTTTTGTTATCCATGTTTGGGAAATTCCACTAGTACAACCCCCTAATAATTAGCTTGGTGGAATTTTATAGGAAAGGGACTTCTAACTGATCCTAACATGCTTTAAATGAGGTGTCCATGCTTGCCAGAAACATGTTGAGGATGCAAGTGGCCTAATGATGCCAAAAATCTCTAGGAGTAGAAAAAATCAAATCCTCAAGTGGTTCGATATTTACCAGAGCCAAACAACCAACTTTTTGCCTATCCTCAAAAATCACCGATACGTTTTGGAATTATCTCTCTCAGCATTTGTGAGTGTTCAACTTTTTTTTTTTCAGATCCAAACTTGAGTTTTCACTCTCCCATTTTTCTCGTAAACAAAAAAGATATAAGGCAAAATAGATCGCACCAAAATGAAAATTTTAGAGTCCATGTATACAAAATGAAAATTTTAGAGTCCATGTATACAAAAAAAAAAAATTTGAAAACCATAATAAATGTAAACTTGAAGAGAATTATTTCACGCACTTTAAAAAATGATCTCCAAGGTTTTCTTATCCATGTTTGGGAAATTCCACTAGTACAACCCCTATTAATTAGCTTGGAAAAATTTTATAGGAAAGGGACTTCTAACTGATCCTAACATGCTTTAAATGTGGTGTCCATGCATGCCAGTAACATGTTGAGGATGCAAGTGGCCTAATGATGCCCAAAATCTCAAGGAGTAGAAAAAATAAAATTCTCAAGTGGTTGGATATTTACCTGAGCCAAACAACCCACTTTTTGCCGATCCTTAAAAATCACAGATACTTTTTGGAATTATCTCTCTCAGCATTTGTAGATGTTGAAATTTTTTTTTCAGATCCAAACTTGAGTTTTCACTCTCCCATTTTTCTCGTAAACAAAAAAGATATAAGGCAAAATTGATCGCAACAAATTGAAAATTTTAGAGTCCATGTATGCAAAAAAAAAATTTGAAAACCATAATAAATGTTTAAAGTGAAAAAATTATTTCACGCACTATAAAAATGAACTCCAAGGTTTTGTTATCCATGTTTGGGAAATTCCACTAGTACAACCCCCTAATAATTAGCTTTCTGGAATTTTATAGGAAAGGGACTTCTAACTGATCCTAACATGCTTTAAATGTGGTGTCCATGCATGCAAGAAAAATGTTGAGGATGCAAGTGGCCTAATGATGCCAAAAATCTCAAGGAGTAGAAAAAATCAAATTCTCAAGTGGTTGGATATTTACCAGAGCCAAACAACCCACTTTTTGCCTATCCTTAAAAATCATAGATACTTTTTGGAATTATCTCTCTCAGCATTTGTGGATGTTCAATTTTTTTTTTTTTCAGATCCAAACTTGAGTTTTCACTCTCCCATTTTTCTCGTAAACAAAAAAGATATAAGGCAAAATAGATCGCAACAAAATGAAAATTTTAGAGTCCATGTATGCAAAAAAAAAATTTGAAAACCATAATAAATGTTAAAGTGAAGAAACTTATTTCACGCACTATAAAAATGAACTCAAAGGTTTTGTAAATTCCACTAGTACAACACCCTAATAATTGGCTTGGTGGAATTTTATAAGAAAGGGACTTCTAACATATCCTAACATGCTTTAAATGTGGTGTCCATGCTTGCCAAAAACATGTTGAGGATGCAAGTTGCCCAAATGATGCCAAATTTCTCAGGGAGTAGAAAAAATCAAATCCTCAAGTGGTTGGATATTTACCAGAGCCAAACAACCCACTTTTTGTCTATTCTTAAAAATCACAGATACTTTTTGGAATTATCTCTCACAGCATTTGTGGATGTTCAACTTTTTTTTTTCAGATCCAAACTTCAGTTTTCACTCTCCCATTTTTCTCGTAAACAAAAAAGATATAAGGCGAAATATATCGCAACAAAATGAAAAATTTACAGTCCATGTATGCAAAACAAATTTTGAAAACCATAATAAATGTAAAAGTGAAGAAAATTATTTCACGCATTATAAAAATGAACTCCAAGGTTTTGTTATCCATGTCTGGGAAATTCCACTAGTACAACCCCCTAATAATTAGCTTGGTGGAATTTTATTGGAAAGGGACTTCTAACTGATCCTAACATTCTTTAAATGTGGTGTCCATGCATGCCAGAAACATGTTGAGGATGCATGTGGCCCTAATACTGCCAAAAATCTCAAGGAGTAGAAAAAATCAAATCCTCAAATGGTTGGATATTTACCAGAGCCAAACAACCCACTTTTTGCTTATCCTTAAAAATCACAGATACATTTTGGAATTATCTCTCTCATCATTTGTGGATGTTCAACTTTTTTTTTTCAGATCCAAACTTGAGTTTTCACTCTCCTTTTTTTCTCGTAAACAAAGAAGATATAAGGAAAAATAGATCGCACCAAAATGAAAATTTTAGAGTCCATGTATGCAAAAACAAATTTCAAAACCATAATAAATGTAAAAAAGTGAAGAAAATTATTTCACGCACTATAAAAATGAACTCAAAGGTTTTGTAAATTCCACTAGTACAACACCCTAATAATTGGCTTGGTGGAATTTTATAAGAAAGGGACTTCTAACATATCCTAACATGCTTTAAATGTGGTGTCCATGCTTGCCAGAAACATGTTGAGGATGCAAGTTGCCCAAATGACGCCAAATTTCTCAGGGAGTAGAAAAAATCAAATCCTCAAGTGGTTGGATATTTACCAGAGCCAAACAACCCACTTTTTGCCTATTCTTAAAAATCACAGATACTTTTTGGAATTATCTCTCTTAGCGTTTGTGGATGTTCAACTTTTTTTTTTCAGATCCAAACTTGAGTTTTCACACTCCCATTTTCTCGTAAACAAAAAAGATATAAGGCAAAATAGATCGCAACAAAATGAAAATTTAGAGTCCATGTATGCAAAAAAAAAATTTGAAAACCATAATAAATGTAAAAGTGAAGAAAATTCTTACACGCACTATAAAAATTGAACTCCAAGGTTTTGTTATCCTTGTTTGGAAAATTTCTCTAGTACAACCCCCTAATAATTAGCTTGGTGGAATTTTATAGGAAAGGGACTTCAAACTGATCCTAAGATGCTTTAAATGTGGTGTCCATGCATTCCAGAAACATGTTGACGATGCAGGTGGCCTAATGATGCCAAAAATCTCAGGGAATAGAAAAAATCAAATCCTCAAGTGGTTGGATATTTACCAGAGCCAAACAACCCACTTTTTACCTATCCTTAAAAATCATAGATACCTTTTGGAATTATCTCTCTCAGCATTTGTGGATCTTCAACATTTTTTTTTCAGATCAAAACGTTAGTTTTCACTCTCCCATTTTTCTCGTAAACAAAAAAGATATATGGGAAAATAGATCGCAACAAAATGACAATTTTAGAGTCCATGTATGCAAAAAAAAATTTGAAAACCATAATAAATGTAAAAGTGATGAAAATTATTTCACACACTATAAAAAATGAACTCCAAGGTTTTGTTATCCATGTTCCAGAAATTCCACTAGTACAACCCCCTAATAATTAGCTTGGTGGAATTTTATAGGAATGGGACTTCTAACTGATCCTAACATGCTTTAAATGTGGTGTCCATGCATGCCAGAAACATGTTGAGGATGCAAGTGGCCTAATGATGCCAAATATCTCAGGGAGTAGAAAAAATCAAATGCTCAAGTGGTTGGATATTTACCAGAGCCAAACAACCCACTTTTTGCCTATCCTTAAAAATCACAGATACTTTTTGGAATTATCTCTCTCATCATTTGTGGATGTTTAACTTTTTTTTTTCAGATCCAAACTTGAGTTTTCACTCTCCCATTTTTCTCGTGAACAAAAAACATATAAAGCAAAATAGATCGCAACAAACTGAAAATTTTAGAGTCCATGTATGCAAAAAAAAATTTGAAAACTATAATAAATGTAAAAGTGAAGAAAATTATTTCACGCCCTATAAAAAATGAACTGCAAGGTTTTGTTATCCATGTTTGGGAAATTCCACTAATACAACCCCCTAATAATTAGCTTGGTGGAATTTTATAGGAAAGGGACTTCTAACTGATCTGAACATGCTTTAAATATGATGTCCATGCATGCCAGAAACATGTTGAGGATTCAAGGGGCCCTAATGATGCCAAAAATCTCAGGGGGTAGAAAAAATCAAATCCTCAAGTGGTTGGATATTTACCAGAGCCAAACAACCCACTTTTTGCCTATCCTTAAAAATCACAGATACTTTTTGGAATTATCTCTCTCAGAATATTTGGATGTTCAACTTTTTTTTTTCAGATTCAAACTTGAGTTTTCACTGTCCCATTTTAATTGTAAACAAAAAAGATATAAGGCAAAATAGATCGCAACAAAATGAAAATTTTAGAGTCCATGTATGCAAAAAAAAATTTGAAAACCATAATAAATGTAAAAGTGAAGAAAATTATTTCACGCACTATAAAAAATGAACTCCAAGGTTTTGTTATCCATGTTTGGGAAATTCCACAAGTACAACCCCCTAATAATTAGCTTGGGGGAATTTTATAGGAAAGGGACTTCTAACTGATCCTAACATGCATTAAAAGTGGTGTCCATGAATGCTAGAAACATGTTGAGGATCCAAGTGGCCTAATGATGCCAAAAATCTCAAGGAGTAGAAAAAATCAAATCCTCAAGTGGTTGGATATTTACCAGAGCCAAACAACCCAATTTTTTCCTATCCTTAAAAATCACATATACTTTTTGGAATTATCTCTCTCAGCATTTGTGGATGTTCAACTTTTTTTTTTCATATCCAAACTTGAGTTTTCATTCTCCCATTTTTCTCATAAACAAAAAAGATATAAGGCAAAATAGATCGCAACAAAATGAAAATTTTAGAGTCCATGTATGCAAAAAAAAATTTGAAAACCATAATAAATGTAAAAGTGAAGAAAATTATTTCACGCATTATAAAAAATGAACTCCAAGGTTTTGTTATCCTTGTTTGGGAAATTCCACTACTACAAACCCTTAATAATTAGTTTGGTGGAATTTATAGGAAAGGGACTTCTAACTGATCCTAACATGCTTTAAATGTGGTGTCCATGCTTGCCAGTAACATGTTGAGGATGCAAGTGGCCTAATGATGCCAAAAATCTCAAGGAGTAGAAAAAATCAAATCCTCAAGTGGTTGGATATTTACCTGAGTCAAACAACCCACTTTTTGCCTATCCTTAAAAATCACATATACTTTTTGGAATTATCTCTCTCAGCATTTGTGGATGTTCAACTTTTTTTTTTCATATCCAAACTTGAGTTTTCACTCTCCCATTTTTCTCGTAAACAAAAAAGATATAAGGCAAAATAGATCGCACCAAAATGAAAAGTTTAGAGTCCGTGTATGCTAAAAAAAATTTGAAAACCATAATAAATGTAAAAGGGAAGAAAATTATTTCACGCACTATAAAAAATGAACTCCAAGGTTTTGTTATCCATGTTTGGAAATTCGACTAGTACAAACCCCTAATAATTAGCTTGGTGGAATTTTATAGGAAAGGGACTTCTAACTGATCCTAACATGCTTTAAATGAGGTGTCCATGCATGCATGAAACATGTTGAGGATGCAAGTGGCCTAATGATGCCAAAAATCTCAAGGAGTAGAAAAAATCAAATTCTGAAGTGGTTGGATATTTACCAGAGCCAAACAACCCACTTTTTGCCTATCCTTAAAAATCATAGATACTTTTTGGAATTATCCTTCTCAGCATTTGTGGATGTTCAATTTTTTTTTTTTCAAATCCAAACTTGAGTTTTCACTCTCCCATTTTTCTCGTAAACAAAAAAGATATAAGGCAAAATAGATCGCAACAAAATGAAAATTTTAGAGTCCATGTATGCAAAAAAAAAAATTGAAAACCATAATAAATGTAAAAGTGAAGAAAATTATTTCACGCACTACAAAAATGAACTCAAAGGTTTTGTAAATTCCACTAGTACAACACCCTAATAATTAGCTTGGTGGAATTTTATAGGAAAGGGACTTCTAACTGATCTTAACATGCTTTAAATGTGATGTCCATGCATGCCAGAAACATGTTGAGGATGCAAGTGGCCCTAATGATGCCAAAAATCTCCGGGAGTAGAAAAAATCAAATCCTCAAGTGGTTGGATATTTAACAGAGCCAAACAACCCACTTTTTGCCTATCCTTAAAAATCACAGATACTTTTTGGAATTATCTCTCTCAACATTTGTGGATGTTCAACTTTTTTTTTTCAGATGCTAACTTGAGTTTTCACACTCCCATTTTTCTCGTAAACAAAAAAGATATAAGGCAAAATAGATCGTAACAAAATGAAAATTTTAGAGTCCATGAATGCAAAAAAAAAATTTGAAAACCATAATAAATGTAAAAGTGACGAAAATTATTTCACGCACTATAAAAAAAGAACTGCAAGGTTTTGTTATCCATGTTTGGGAAATTCCACTAGTACAACCCCCTAATAATTAGCTTGGTGGAATTTTATAGGAAAGGGACTTCTAACTGATCTTAACATGCTTTAAATATTATGTCCATGCATGCCAGAAACAAGTTGAGGATGCAAGTGGCCCTAATGATGCCAAAAATCTCTGGGAGTAGAAAAAATCAAATCCTCAAGTGGTTGGATATTTAACAGAGCCAAACAACCCAATTTTTTCCTAGCCATAAAAATCACAGATACTTTTTGGAATTATCACTCTCAGCATTTGTGGATATTCAACTTTTTTTTTTCAGACCCAAACTTGAGTTTTCACTCTCCCATTTTCTCGTAAACAAAAAAGATATACGGCAAAATAGATCGCAACAAAATGAAAATTTTAGAGTCCATGTATGCAAAAAAAAATTTGAAAACCATAATAAATGTAAAAGTGAAGAAAATTATTTCACGCACTATAAAAAATGAACTCCAAGGTTTTGTTACCCATGTTTGGGAAATTCCACTAGTACAACCCCCTAATAATTAGCTTGGTGGAATTTTATAGGAAAGGGACTTCTAACTGATCCTAACATGCTTTAAATGTGGTGTCCAAGCATGCCAGAAACATGTTGAGGATCCAAGTAGCCTAATGATGCCAAAAATCTCAATGAGTAGAAAAAATCAAATCCTCAAGTGGTTGGTTATTTACCAGAGCCAAACAACCCACTTTTTGCCTATCCTTAAAAATCACAGATAGTTTTTGGAATTATCTCTCTCAGCATTTGTCGATGTTCAACATTTTTATTTCAGATCCAAACTTGAGTTTTCACTCTCCCATTTTTCTCGTAAACAAAAAAGATATAAGGCAAAATAGATCGCAACAAAATGAAAATTTTAGAGTCCATGTATGCAAAAAAAAATTTGAAAACCATAATAAATGTAAAAGTGAAGAAAATTATTTCACGCACTATAAAAAATGAACTCCAAGGTTTTGTTATCCATGTTTGGGAAATTCCACTTGTACAACCTCCTTATAATTAGCTTGGTGGAATTTTATAGGAAAGTGACTTCTAACTGATCCTAACATGCTTTAAATCTAGTGTCCATGCATGCCAGAAACATGTTGAGGATGCAAGTGGCCTAATGATGCCAAAAATCTCAAGGAGTAGAAAAAATCAAATCCTCAAGTGGTTGGATATTTACCAGAGCCAAACAACCCACTTTTTGCCTATCCTTAAAAATCACATATAGTTTTTGGAATTATCTCTCTCAGCATTTGTGAATGTTCAACTTTTTTTTTTTCAGATCCAAACTTGAGTTTTCACTCTCCCATTTTTCTCGTAAACAAAAAAGATATAAGGCAAAATAGATCGCACAAAAATGAAAATTTTAGAGTCCATGTTTACAAAAAAAAAAAAAATTGAAAACCATAATAAATGTAAAAGTGAAGAAAATTATTTCACGCACTATAAAAAATGGACTCCAAGGTTTTGTTATCCATGTTTGGGAGATTCCACTAGCACAACCCCCTAATAATTAGCTTGGTGGAATTTTACAGGAAAGGGACTTCTAACTGATCTTAGCATGCTTTAAATGTGATGTCCATGCATGCCAGAAACATATTGAGGATGAAATTGGCCCTAATGATGCAAAAAATCTCTGGGAGTAGAAAAAATCAAATCCTCAAGTGGTTGGATATTTACCAGAGCCAAACAACCCACTTTTTGCCTATACTTAAAAATCACATATACTTTTTGGAATTATCTCTGTCGGCATTTGTGGATGTTCAACTTTTTTTTGTCATATCCAAACTAGAGTTTTCATTCTCCCATTTTTCTCGTAAACAAAAAAGATATAAGGCAAAATAGATCGCAACAAAATGAAAATTTTAGAGTCCATGTATGCAAAAAAAAATTTGAAAACCATAATAAAAGTAAAAGTGAAGAAAATTATTTCACGCACTATAAAAAATGAACTCCAAGGTTTTGTTATCCATGTTTGGGAAATTTCACTAGTACAACCCCCTAATAATTAGCTTGGTGGAATTTTATAGGAAAGGGACTTCGAACTGATCCTAACATGTTTTAAATGTGGTGTCCATGCATGCTAGAAACATGTTGAGGATGCATGTGGCCCTAATACTGCCAAAAATCTCAAGGAGTAGAAAAAATCAAATCCTCAAATGGTTGGATATTTACCAGAGCCAAACAACCCACTTTTTGCTTATCCTTAAAAATCACAGATACTTTTTGGAATTATCTCTCTCATCATTTGTGGATGTTCACCTTTTTTTTTTCAGATCCAAACATGAGTTTTCACTCTCCCTTTTTTCTCGTAAACAAAGAAGATATAAGGAAAAATAGATCGCACCAAAATGAAAATTTTAGAGTCCATGTATGCAAAAAAAAATTTGAAAACCATAATAAATGTAAAAGTGAAGAAAATTATTTCACGCACTATAAAAAATGAACTCCAAGGTTTTGTTATCCATGTTTGGGAAATTCCACTAGTACAACCCCCTAATAATTAGCTTGGGGGAATTTTATAGGAAAGGGACTTCTAACTGATCCTAACATGCATTAAAAGTGGTGTCCATGAATGCTAGAAACATGTTGAGGATCCAAGTGGCCTAATGATGCCAAAAATCTCAAGGAGTAGAAAAAATCCAATCCTCAAGTGGTTGGATATTTACCAGAGCCAAACAACCCACTTTTTGCCTATCCTTAAAAATCACATATACTTTTTGGAATTATCTCTCTCAGCATTTGTGGATGTTCAACTTTTTTTTTTCATATCCAAACTTGAGTTTTCATTCTCCCATTTTTCTCATAAACAAAAAAGATATAAGGCAAAATAGATCGCAACAAAATGAAAATTTTAGAGTCCATGTATGCAAAAAAAAATTTGAAAACCATAATAAATGTAAAAGTGAAGAAAATTATTTCACGCACTATAAAAAATGAACTCCAAGGTTTTGTTATCCTTGTTTGGGAAATTCCACTACTACAAACCCTTAATAATTAGTTTGGTGGAATTTATAGGAAAGGTACTTCTAACTGATCCTAACATGCTTTAAATGTGGTGTCCATGCTTGCCAGAAACATGTTGAGGATGCAAGTGGCCTAATGATGCCAAAAATCTCAAGGAGTAGAAAAAATCAAATCCTCAAGTGGTTGGATATTTACCTGAGTCAAACAACCCACTTTTTGCCTATCCTTAAAAATCACATATACTTTTTGGAATTATCTCTCTCAGCATTTGTGGATGTTCAACTTTTTTTTTTCATATCCAAACTTGAGTTTTCACTCTCCCATTTTTCTCGTAAACAAAAAAGATATAAGGCAAAATAGATCGCACCAAAATGAAAATTTTAGAGTCCGTGTATGCAAAAAAAAATTTGAAAACCATAATAAATGTAAAAGGGAAGAAAATTATTTCACGCACTATAAAAAATGAACTCCAAGGTTTTGTTATCCATGTTTGGAAATTCCACTAGTACAAACCCCTAATAATTAGCTTGGTGGAATTTTATAGGAAAGGGACTTCTAACTGATCCTAACATGCTTTAAATGTGGTGTCCATGCTTGCCAGAAACATGTTGAGGATTCAAGTGGCCAAATGATGCCAAAAATCTCTATGAGTAGAAAAAATCAAATCCTCAAGTGGTTGGATATTTACCAGAGCCAAACAACCCACTTTTTGCCTATCCTTAAAAATCACAGATACTTTTCAGAATTATCTCTCTCAGCATTTATGGATGTTCAACTTTCTTTTTTCAGATCAAAACTTGAGTTTTCACTCTCCCATTTTTCTCGTAAACAAAAAAGATATATGGCAAAATAGATCGCAACAAAATGACAATTTTAGAGTCCATGTATGCAAAAAAAATTTTGAAAACCATCATAAATGTAAAAGTGAAGAAAATTATTTCACGCATTATAAAAATGAACTCCAAGGTTTTGTTATCCATGTCTGGGAAATTCCACTAGTACAACCCCCTAATAATTAGCTTGGTGGAATTTTATTGGAAAGGGACTTCTAACTGATCCTAACATTCTTTAAATGTGGTGTCCATGCATGCCAGAAACATGTTGAGGATGCATGTGGCCCTAATACTGCCAAAAATCTCAAGGAGTAGAAAAAATCAAATCCTCAAATGGTTGGATATTTACCAGAGCCAAACAACCCACCTTTTGCTTATCCTTAAAAATCACAGATACTTTTTGGAATTATCTCCCTCATCATTTGTGGATGTTCAACTTTTTTTTTTCAGATCCAAACTTGAGTTTTCACTCTCCTTTTTTTCTCGTAAACAAAGAAGATATAAGGAAAAATAGATCCCACCAAAATGAAAATTTTAGAGTCCATGTATGCAAAAACAAATTTCAAAACCATAATAAATGTAAAAGTGAAGAAAATTATTTCACGCACTATAAAAATGAACTCAAAGGTTTTGTAAATTCCACTAGTACAACACCCTAATAATTGGCTTGGTGGAATTTTATAGGAAAGGGACTTCTAACATATCCTAACATGCTTTAAATGTGGTGTCCATGCTTGCCAGAAACATGTTGAGGATGCAAGTTGCCCAAATGATGCCAAATTTCTCAGGGAGTAGAAAAAATCAAATCCTCAAGTGGTTGGATATTTACCAGAGCCAAACAACCCACTTTTTGCCTATTCTTAAAAATCACAGATACTTTTTGGAATTATCTCTCTTAGCGTTAGTGGATGTTCAACTTTTTTTTTTCAGATCCAAACTTGAGTTTTCACTCTCCCATTTTGTCGTAAACAAAAAAGATATAAGGCAAAATAGATCGCAACAAAATGAAAATTTAGAGTCCATGTATGCAAAAAAAAAATTTGAAAACCATAATAAATGTAAAAGTGAAGAAAATTATTTCACGCCCTATAAAAAATGAACTGCAAGGTTTTGTTATCCATGTTTGGGAAATTCCACTAATACAACCCCCTAATAATTAGCTTGGTGGAATTTTATAGGAAAGGGACTTCTAACTGATCTGAACATGCTTTAAATATGATGTCCATGCATGCCAGAAACATGTTGAGGATTCAAGGGGCCCTAATGATGCCAAAAATCTCAGGGGGTAGAAAAAATCAAATCCTCAAGTGGTTGGATATTTACGAGAGCCAAACAACCCACTTTTTGCCTATCCTTAAAAATCACAGATACTTTTTGGAATTATCTCTCTCAGAATATTTGGATGTTCAACTTTTTTTTTTCAGATTCAAACTTGAGTTTTCACTGTCCCATTTTAATTGTAAACAAAAAAGATATAAGGCAAAATAGATCGCAACAAAATGAAAATTTTAGAGTCCATGTATGCAAAAAAAAATTTGAAAACCATAATAAATGTAAAAGTGAAGAAAATTATTTCACGCACTATAAAAAATGAACTCCAAGGTTTTGTTATCCATGTTTGGGAAATTCCACAAGTACAACCCCCTAATAATTAGCTTGGGGGAATTTTATAGGAAAGGGACTTCTAACTGATCCTAACATGCATTCAAAGTGGTGTCCATGAATGCTAGAAACATGTTGAGGATCCAAGTGGCCTAATGATGCCAAAAATCTCTAGGAGTAGAAAAAATCAAATCCTCAAGTGGTTCGATATTTACCAGAGCCAAACAACCAACTTTTTGCCTATCCTCAAAAATCACCGATACGTTTTGGAATTATCTCTCTCAGCATTTGTGAGTGTTCAACTTTTTTTTTTTCAGATCCAAACTTGAGTTTTCACTCTCCCATTTTTCTCGTAAACAAAAAAGATATAAGGCAAAATAGATCGCACCAAAATGAAAATTTTAGAGTCCATGTATACAAAATGAAAATTTTAGAGTCCATGTATACAAAAAAAAAAAATTTGAAAACCATAATAAATGTAAACTTGAAGAGAATTATTTCACGCACTTTAAAAAATGATCTCCAAGGTTTTCTTATCCATGTTTGGGAAATTCCACTAGTACAACCCCTATTAATTAGCTTGGAAAAATTTTATAGGAAAGGGACTTCTAACTGATCCTAACATGCTTTAAATGTGGTGTCCATGCATGCCAGTAACATGTTGAGGATGCAAGTGGCCTAATGATGCCCAAAATCTCAAGGAGTAGAAAAAATAAAATTCTCAAGTGGTTGGATATTTACCTGAGCCAAACAACCCACTTTTTGCCGATCCTTAAAAATCACAGATACTTTTTGGAATTATCTCTCTCAGCATTTGTAGATGTTGAAATTTTTTTTTCAGATCCAAACTTGTGTTTTCACTCTCCCATTTTTCTCGTAAACAAAAAAGATATAAGGCAAAATTGATCGCAACAAATTGAAAATTTTAGAGTCCATGTATGCAAAAAAAAAATTTGAAAACCATAATAAATGTTTAAAGTGAAAAAATTATTTCACGCACTATAAAAATGAACTCCAAGGTTTTGTTATCCATGTTTGGGAAATTCCACTAGTACAACCCCCTAATAATTAGCTTTCTGGAATTTTATAGGAAAGGGACTTCTAACTGATCCTAACATGCTTTAAATGTGGTGTCCATGCATGCAAGAAAAATGTTGAGGATGCAAGTGGCCTAATGATGCCAAAAATCTCAAGGAGTAGAAAAAATCAAATTCTCAAGTGGTTGGATATTTACCAGAGCCAAACAACCCACTTTTTGCCTATCCTTAAAAATCATAGATACTTTTTGGAATTATCTCTCTCAGCATTTGTGGATGTTCAATTTTTTTTTTTTTCAGATCCAAACTTGAGTTTTCACTCTCCCATTTTTCTCGTAAACAAAAAAGATATAAGGCAAAATAGATCGCAACAAAATGAAAATTTTAGAGTCCATGTATGCAAAAAAAAAAATTTGAAAACCATAATAAATGTTAAAGTGAAGAAACTTATTTCACGCACTATAAAAATGAACTCAAAGGTTTTGTAAATTCCACTAGTACAACACCCTAATAATTGGCTTGGTGGAATTTTATAAGAAAGGGACTTCTAACATATCCTAACATGCTTTAAATGTGGTGTCCATGCTTGCCAAAAACATGTTGAGGATGCAAGTTGCCCAAATGATGCCAAATTTCTCAGGGAGTAGAAAAAATCAAATCCTCAAGTGGTTGGATATTTACCAGAGCCAAACAACCCACTTTTTGTCTATTCTTAAAAATCACAGATACTTTTTGGAATTATCTCTCACAGCATTTGTGGATGTTCAACTTTTTTTTTTCAGATCCAAACTTCAGTTTTCACTCTCCCATTTTTCTCGTAAACAAAAAAGATATAAGGCGAAATATATCGCAACAAAATGAAAAATTTACAGTCCATGTATGCAAAACAAATTTTGAAAACCATAATAAATGTAAAAGTGAAGAAAATTATTTCACGCATTATAAAAATGAACTCCAAGGTTTTGTTATCCATGTCTGGGAAATTCCACTAGTACAACCCCCTAATAATTAGCTTGGTGGAATTTTATTGGAAAGGGACTTCTAACTGATCCTAACATTCTTTAAATGTGGTGTCCATGCATGCCAGAAACATGTTGAGGATGCATGTGGCCCTAATACTGCCAAAAATCTCAAGGAGTAGAAAAAATCAAATCCTCAAATGGTTGGATATTTACCAGAGCCAAACAACCCACTTTTTGCTTATCCTTAAAAATCACAGATACATTTTGGAATTATCTCTCTCATCATTTGTGGATGTTCAACTTTTTTTTTTCAGATCCAAACTTGAGTTTTCACTCTCCTTTTTTTCTCGTAAACAAAGAAGATATAAGGAAAAATAGATCGCACCAAAATGAAAATTTTAGAGTCCATGTATGCAAAAACAAATTTCAAAACCATAATAAATGTAAAAAAGTGAAGAAAATTATTTCACGCACTATAAAAATGAACTCAAAGGTTTTGTAAATTCCACTAGTACAACACCCTAATAATTGGCTTGGTGGAATTTTATAAGAAAGGGACTTCTAACATATCCTAACATGCTTTAAATGTGGTGTCCATGCTTGCCAGAAACATGTTGAGGATGCAAGTTGCCCAAATGACGCCAAATTTCTCAGGGAGTAGAAAAAATCAAATCCTCAAGTGGTTGGATATTTACCAGAGCCAAACAACCCACTTTTTGCCTATTCTTAAAAATCACAGATACTTTTTGGAATTATCTCTCTTAGCGTTTGTGGATGTTCAACTTTTTTTTTTCAGATCCAAACTTGAGTTTTCACACTCCCATTTTCTCGTAAACAAAAAAGATATAAGGCAAAATAGATCGCAACAAAATGAAAATTTAGAGTCCATGTATGCAAAAAAAAAAATTTGAAAACCATAATAAATGTAAAAGTGAAGAAAATTCTTACACGCACTATAAAAATTGAACTCCAAGGTTTTGTTATCCTTGTTTGGAAAATTTCTCTAGTACAACCCCCTAATAATTAGCTTGGTGGAATTTTATAGGAAAGGGACTTCAAACTGATCCTAAGATGCTTTAAATGTGGTGTCCATGCATTCCAGAAACATGTTGACGATGCAGGTGGCCTAATGATGCCAAAAATCTCAGGGAATAGAAAAAATCAAATCCTCAAGTGGTTGGATATTTACCAGAGCCAAACAACCCACTTTTTACCTATCCTTAAAAATCATAGATACCTTTTGGAATTATCTCTCTCAGCATTTGTGGATCTTCAACATTTTTTTTTCAGATCAAAACGTTAGTTTTCACTCTCCCATTTTTCTCGTAAACAAAAAAGATATATGGGAAAATAGATCGCAACAAAATGACAATTTTAGAGTCCATGTATGCAAAAAAAAATTTGAAAACCATAATAAATGTAAAAGTGATGAAAATTATTTCACACACTATAAAAAATGAACTCCAAGGTTTTGTTATCCATGTTCCAGAAATTCCACTAGTACAACCCCCTAATAATTAGCTTGGTGGAATTTTATAGGAATGGGACTTCTAACTGATCCTAACATGCTTTAAATGTGGTGTCCATGCATGCCAGAAACATGTTGAGGATGCAAGTGGCCTAATGATGCCAAATATCTCAGGGAGTAGAAAAAATCAAATGCTCAAGTGGTTGGATATTTACCAGAGCCAAACAACCCACTTTTTGCCTATCCTTAAAAATCACAGATACTTTTTGGAATTATCTCTCTCATCATTTGTGGATGTTTAACTTTTTTTTTTCAGATCCAAACTTGAGTTTTCACTCTCCCATTTTTCTCGTGAACAAAAAACATATAAAGCAAAATAGATCGCAACAAACTGAAAATTTTAGAGTCCATGTATGCAAAAAAAAATTTGAAAACTATAATAAATGTAAAAGTGAAGAAAATTATTTCACGCCCTATAAAAAATGAACTGCAAGGTTTTGTTATCCATGTTTGGGAAATTCCACTAATACAACCCCCTAATAATTAGCTTGGTGGAATTTTATAGGAAAGGGACTTCTAACTGATCTGAACATGCTTTAAATATGATGTCCATGCATGCCAGAAACATGTTGAGGATTCAAGGGGCCCTAATGATGCCAAAAATCTCAGGGGGTAGAAAAAATCAAATCCTCAAGTGGTTGGATATTTACCAGAGCCAAACAACCCACTTTTTGCCTATCCTTAAAAATCACAGATACTTTTTGGAATTATCTCTCTCAGAATATTTGGATGTTCAACTTTTTTTTTTCAGATTCAAACTTGAGTTTTCACTGTCCCATTTTAATTGTAAACAAAAAAGATATAAGGCAAAATAGATCGCAACAAAATGAAAATTTTAGAGTCCATGTATGCAAAAAAAAATTTGAAAACCATAATAAATGTAAAAGTGAAGAAAATTATTTCACGCACTATAAAAAATGAACTCCAAGGTTTTGTTATCCATGTTTGGGAAATTCCACAAGTACAACCCCCTAATAATTAGCTTGGGGGAATTTTATAGGAAAGGGACTTCTAACTGATCCTAACATGCATTAAAAGTGGTGTCCATGAATGCTAGAAACATGTTGAGGATCCAAGTGGCCTAATGATGCCAAAAATCTCAAGGAGTAGAAAAAATCAAATCCTCAAGTGGTTGGATATTTACCAGAGCCAAACAACCCAATTTTTTCCTATCCTTAAAAATCACATATACTTTTTGGAATTATCTCTCTCAGCATTTGTGGATGTTCAACTTTTTTTTTTCATATCCAAACTTGAGTTTTCATTCTCCCATTTTTCTCATAAACAAAAAAGATATAAGGCAAAATAGATCGCAACAAAATGAAAATTTTAGAGTCCATGTATGCAAAAAAAAATTTGAAAACCATAATAAATGTAAAAGTGAAGAAAATTATTTCACGCATTATAAAAAATGAACTCCAAGGTTTTGTTATCCTTGTTTGGGAAATTCCACTACTACAAACCCTTAATAATTAGTTTGGTGGAATTTATAGGAAAGGGACTTCTAACTGATCCTAACATGCTTTAAA
The DNA here is from genome assembly GCF_029961685.1 of Aristolochia californica. Taxonomy (NCBI): domain Eukaryota; kingdom Viridiplantae; phylum Streptophyta; class Magnoliopsida; order Piperales; family Aristolochiaceae; genus Aristolochia; species Aristolochia californica. The sequence goes on along the minus strand of NW_027182279.1, from coordinate 31,020,636 downwards.
TGTGGTGTCCATGCTTGCCAGTAACATGTTGAGGATGCAAGTGGCCTAATGATGCCAAAAATCTCAAGGAGTAGAAAAAATCAAATCCTCAAGTGGTTGGATATTTACCTGAGTCAAACAACCCACTTATTGCCTATCCTTAAAAATCACATATACTTTTTGGAATTATCTCTCTCAGCATTTGTGGATGTTCAACTTTTTTTTTTCATATCCAAACTTGAGTTTTCACTCTCCCATTTTTCTCGTAAACAAAAAAGATATAAGGCAAAATGGATCGCACCAAAATGAAAAGTTTAGAGTCCGTGTATGCAAAAAAAAATTTGAAAACCATAATAAATGTAAAAGGGAAGAAAATTATTTCACGCACTATAAAAAATGAACTCCAAGGTTTTGTTATCCATGTTTGGAAATTCGACTAGTACAAACCCCTAATAATTAGCTTGGTGGAATTTTATAGGAAAGGGACTTCTAACTGATCCTAACATGCTTTAAATGAGGTGTCCATGCATGCATGAAACATGTTGAGGATGCAAGTGGCCTAATGATGCCAAAAATCTCAAGGAGTAGAAAAAATCAAATTCTGAAGTGGTTGGATATTTACCAGAGCCAAACAACCCACTTTTTGCCTATCCTTAAAAATCATAGATACTTTTTGGAATTATCCTTCTCAGCATTTGTGGATGTTCAATTTTTTTTTTTTCAGATCCAAACTTGAGTTTTCACTCTCCCATTTTTCTCGTAAACAAAAAAGATATAAGGCAAAATAGATCGCAACAAAATGAAAATTTTAGAGTCCATGTATGCAAAAAAAAAAATTGAAAACCATAATAAATGTAAAAGTGAAGAAAATTATTTCACGCACTACAAAAATGAACTCAAAGGTTTTGTAAATTCCACTAGTACAACACCCTAATAATTAGCTTGGTGGAATTTTATAGGAAAGGGACTTCTAACTGATCTTAACATGCTTTAAATGTGATGTCCATGCATGCCAGAAACATGTTGAGGATGCAAGTGGCCCTAATGATGCCAAAAATCTCCGGGAGTAGAAAAAATCAAATCCTCAAGTGGTTGGATATTTAACAGAGCCAAACAACCCACTTTTTGCCTATCCTTAAAAATCACAGATACTTTTTGGAATTATCTCTCTCAACATTTGTGGATGTTCAACTTTTTTTTTTCAGATGCTAACTTGAGTTTTCACACTCCCATTTTTCTCGTAAACAAAAAAGATATAAGGCAAAATAGATCGTAACAAAATGAAAATTTTAGAGTCCATGAATGCAAAAAAAAAATTTGAAAACCATAATAAATGTAAAAGTGACGAAAATTATTTCACGCACTATAAAAAAAGAACTGCAAGGTTTTGTTATCCATGTTTGGGAAATTCCACTAGTACAACCCCCTAATAATTAGCTTGGTGGAATTTTATAGGAAAGGGACTTCTAACTGATCTTAACATGCTTTAAATATTATGTCCATGCATGCCAGAAACAAGTTGAGGATGCAAGTGGCCCTAATGATGCCAAAAATCTCTGGGAGTAGAAAAAATCAAATCCTCAAGTGGTTGGATATTTAACAGAGCCAAACAACCCAATTTTTTCCTAGCCATAAAAATCACAGATACTTTTTGGAATTATCACTCTCAGCATTTGTGGATATTCAACTTTTTTTTTTCAGACCCAAACTTGAGTTTTCACTCTCCCATTTTCTCGTAAACAAAAAAGATATACGGCAAAATAGATCGCAACAAAATGAAAATTTTAGAGTCCATGTATGCAAAAAAAAATGTGAAAACCATAATAAATGTAAAAGTGAAGAAAATTATTTCACGCACTATAAAAAATGAACTCCAAGGTTTTGTTACCCATGTTTGGGAAATTCCACTAGTACAACCCCCTAATAATTAGCTTGGTGGAATTTTATAGGAAAGGGACTTCTAACTGATCCTAACATGCTCTAAATGTGGTGTCCAAGCATGCCAGAAACATGTTGAGGATCCAAGTAGCCTAATGATGCCAAAAATCTCAATGAGTAGAAAAAATCAAATCCTCAAGTGGTTGGTTATTTACCAGAGCCAAACAACCCACTTTTTGCCTATCCTTAAAAATCACAGATAGTTTTTGGAATTATCTCTCTCAGCATTTGTCGATGTTCAACATTTTTATTTCAGATCCAAACTTGAGTTTTCACTCTCCCATTTTTCTCGTAAACAAAAAAGATATAAGGCAAAATAGATCGCAACAAAATGAAAATTTTAGAGTCCATGTATGCAAAAAAAAATTTGAAAACCATAATAAATGTAAAAGTGAAGAAAATTATTTCACGCACTATAAAAAATGAACTCCAAGGTTTTGTTATCCATGTTTGGGAAATTCCACTTGTACAACCTCCTTATAATTAGCTTGGTGGAATTTTATAGGAAAGTGACTTCTAACTGATCCTAACATGCTTTAAATCTAGTGTCCATGCATGCCAGAAACATGTTGAGGATGCAAGTGGCCTAATGATGCCAAAAATCTCAAGGAGTAGAAAAAATCAAATCCTCAAGTGGTTGGATATTTACCAGAGCCAAACAACCCACTTTTTGCCTATCCTTAAAAATCACATATAGTTTTTGGAATTATCTCTCTCAGCATTTGTGAATGTTCAACTTTTTTTTTTTCAGATCCAAACTTGAGTTTTCACTCTCCCATTTTTCTCGTAAACAAAAAAGATATAAGGCAAAATAGATCGCACAAAAATGAAAATTTTAGAGTCCATGTTTACAAAAAAAAAAAAAATTGAAAACCATAATAAATGTAAAAGTGAAGAAAATTATTTCACGCACTATAAAAAATGGACTCCAAGGTTTTGTTATCCATGTTTGGGAGATTCCACTAGCACAACCCCCTAATAATTAGCTTGGTGGAATTTTACAGGAAAGGGACTTCTAACTGATCTTAGCATGCTTTAAATGTGATGTCCATGCATGCCAGAAACATATTGAGGATGAAAGTGGCCCTAATGATGCAAAAAATCTCTGGGAGTAGAAAAAATCAAATCCTCAAGTGGTTGGATATTTACCAGAGCCAAACAACCCACTTTTTGCCTATACTTAAAAATCACATATACTTTTTGGAATTATCTCTGTCGGCATTTGTGGATGTTCAACTTTTTTTTGTCATATCCAAACTAGAGTTTTCATTCTCCCATTTTTCTCGTAAACAAAAAAGATATAAGGCAAAATAGATCGCAACAAAATGAAAATTTTAGAGTCCATGTATGCAAAAAAAAATTTGAAAACCATAATAAAAGTAAAAGTGAAGAAAATTATTTCACGCACTATAAAAAATGAACTCCAAGGTTTTGTTATCCATGTTTGGGAAATTTCACTAGTACAACCCCCTAATAATTAGCTTGGTGGAATTTTATAGGAAAGGGACTTCGAACTGATCCTAACATGTTTTAAATGTGGTGTCCATGCATGTTAGAAACATGTTGAGGATGCATGTGGCCCTAATACTGCCAAAAATCTCAAGGAGTAGAAAAAATCAAATCCTCAAATGGTTGGATATTTACCAGAGCCAAACAACCCACTTTTTGCTTATCCTTAAAAATCACAGATACTTTTTGGAATTATCTCTCTCATCATTTGTGGATGTTCACCTTTTTTTTTTCAGATCCAAACATGAGTTTTCACTCTCCCTTTTTTCTCGTAAACAAAGAAGATATAAGGAAAAATAGATCGCACCAAAATGAAAATTTTAGAGTCCATGTATGCAAAAAAAAATTTGAAAACCATAATAAATGTAAAAGTGAAGAAAATTATTTCACGCACTATAAAAAATGAACTCCAAGGTTTTGTTATCCATGTTTGGGAAATTCCACTAGTACAACCCCCTAATAATTAGCTTGGGGGAATTTTATAGGAAAGGGACTTCTAACTGATCCTAACATGCATTAAAAGTGGTGTCCATGAATGCTAGAAACATGTTGAGGATCCAAGTGGCCTAATGATGCCAAAAATCTCAAGGAGTAGAAAAAATCCAATCCTCAAGTGGTTGGATATTTACCAGAGCCAAACAACCCACTTTTTGCCTATCCTTAAAAATCACATATACTTTTTGGAATTATCTCTCTCAGCATTTGTGGATGTTCAACTTTTTTTTTTCATATCCAAACTTGAGTTTTCATTCTCCCATTTTTCTCATAAACAAAAAAGATATAAGGCAAAATAGATCGCAACAAAATGAAAATTTTAGAGTCCATGTATGCAAAAAAAAATTTGAAAACCATAATAAATGTAAAAGTGAAGAAAATTATTTCACGCACTATAAAAAATGAACTCCAAGGTTTTGTTATCCTTGTTTGGGAAATTCCACTACTACAAACCCTTAATAATTAGTTTGGTGGAATTTATAGGAAAGGTACTTCTAACTGATCCTAACATGCTTTAAATGTGGTGTCCATGCTTGCCAGAAACATGTTGAGGATGCAAGTGGCCTAATGATGCCAAAAATCTCAAGGAGTAGAAAAAATCAAATCCTCAAGTGGTTGGATATTTACCTGAGTCAAACAACCCACTTTTTGCCTATCCTTAAAAATCACATATACTTTTTGGAATTATCTCTCTCAGCATTTGTGGATGTTCAACTTTTTTTTTTCATATCCAAACTTGAGTTTTCACTCTCCCATTTTTCTCGTAAACAAAAAAGATATAAGGCAAAATAGATCGCACCAAAATGAAAATTTTAGAGTCCGTGTATGCAAAAAAAAATTTGAAAACCATAATAAATGTAAAAGGGAAGAAAATTATTTCACGCACTATAAAAAATGAACTCCAAGGTTTTGTTATCCATGTTTGGAAATTCCACTAGTACAAACCCCTAATAATTAGCTTGGTGGAATTTTATAGGAAAGGGACTTCTAACTGATCCTAACATGCTTTAAATGTGGTGTCCATGCTTGCCAGAAACATGTTGAGGATTCAAGTGGCCAAATGATGCCAAAAATCTCTATGAGTAGAAAAAATCAAATCCTCAAGTGGTTGGATATTTACCAGAGCCAAACAACCCACTTTTTGCCTATCCTTAAAAATCACAGATACTTTTCAGAATTATCTCTCTCAGCATTTATGGATGTTCAACTTTCTTTTTTCAGATCAAAACTTGAGTTTTCACTCTCCCATTTTTCTCGTAAACAAAAAAGATATATGGCAAAATAGATCGCAACAAAATGACAATTTTAGAGTCCATGTATGCAAAAAAAATTTTGAAAACCATCATAAATGTAAAAGTGAAGAAAATTATTTCACGCATTATAAAAATGAACTCCAAGGTTTTGTTATCCATGTCTGGGAAATTCCACTAGTACAACCCCCTAATAATTAGCTTGGTGGAATTTTATTGGAAAGGGACTTCTAACTGATCCTAACATTCTTTAAATGTGGTGTCCATGCATGCCAGAAACATGTTGAGGATGCATGTGGCCCTAATACTGCCAAAAATCTCAAGGAGTAGAAAAAATCAAATCCTCAAATGGTTGGATATTTACCAGAGCCAAACAACCCACCTTTTGCTTATCCTTAAAAATCACAGATACTTTTTGGAATTATCTCCCTCATCATTTGTGGATGTTCAACTTTTTTTTTTCAGATCCAAACTTGAGTTTTCACTCTCCTTTTTTTCTCGTAAACAAAGAAGATATAAGGAAAAATAGATCGCACCAAAATGAAAATTTTAGAGTCCATGTATGCAAAAACAAATTTCAAAACCATAATAAATGTAAAAGTGAAGAAAATTATTTCACGCACTATAAAAATGAACTCAAAGGTTTTGTAAATTCCACTAGTACAACACCCTAATAATTGGCTTGGTGGAATTTTATAGGAAAGGGACTTCTAACATATCCTAACATGCTTTAAATGTGGTGTCCATGCTTGCCAGAAACATGTTGAGGATGCAAGTTGCCCAAATGATGCCAAATTTCTCAGGGAGTAGAAAAAATCAAATCCTCAAGTGGTTGGATATTTACCAGAGCCAAACAACCCACTTTTTGCCTATTCTTAAAAATCACAGATACTTTTTGGAATTATCTCTCTTAGCGTTAGTGGATGTTCAACTTTTTTTTTTCAGATCCAAACTTGAGTTTTCACTCTCCCATTTTGTCGTAAACAAAAAAGATATAAGGCAAAATAGATCGCAACAAAATGAAAATTTAGAGTCCATGTATGCAAAAAAAAAATTTGAAAACCATAATAAATGTAAAAGTGAAGAAAATTATTTCACGCCCTATAAAAAATGAACTGCAAGGTTTTGTTATCCATGTTTGGGAAATTCCACTAATACAACCCCCTAATAATTAGCTTGGTGGAATTTTATAGGAAAGGGACTTCTAACTGATCTGAACATGCTTTAAATATGATGTCCATGCATGCCAGAAACATGTTGAGGATTCAAGGGGCCCTAATGATGCCAAAAATCTCAGGGGGTAGAAAAAATCAAATCCTCAAGTGGTTGGATATTTACGAGAGCCAAACAACCCACTTTTTGCCTATCCTTAAAAATCACAGATACTTTTTGGAATTATCTCTCTCAGAATATTTGGATGTTCAACTTTTTTTTTTCAGATTCAAACTTGAGTTTTCACTGTCCCATTTTAATTGTAAACAAAAAAGATATAAGGCAAAATAGATCGCAACAAAATGAAAATTTTAGAGTCCATGTATGCAAAAAAAAATTTGAAAACCATAATAAATGTAAAAGTGAAGAAAATTATTTCACGCACTATAAAAAATGAACTCCAAGGTTTTGTTATCCATGTTTGGGAAATTCCACAAGTACAACCCCCTAATAATTAGCTTGGGGGAATTTTATAGGAAAGGGACTTCTAACTGATCCTAACATGCATTCAAAGTGGTGTCCATGAATGCTAGAAACATGTTGAGGATCCAAGTGGCCTAATGATGCCAAAAATCTCAAGGAGTAGAAAAAATCAAATCCTCAAGTGGTTGGATATTTTCCAGAGCCAAACAACCCACTTTTTTCCTATCCTAAAAAATCACATATACTTTTTGGAATTATCTCTCTCAGCATTTGTGGATGTTCAACTTTTTTTTTTCATATCCAAACTTGAGTTTTCATTCTCCCATTTTTCTCATAAACAAAAAAGATATAAGGCAAAATAGATCGCAACAAAATGAAAATTTTAGAGTTCATGTATGCAAAAAAAAATTTGAAAACCATAATAAATGTAAAAGTGAAGAAAATTATTTCACGCACTATAAAAAATGAACTCCAAGGTTTTGTTATCCTTGTTTGGGAAATTCCACTACTACAAACCCTTAATAATTAGTTTGGTGGAATTTATAGGAGAGGGACTTCTAACTGATCCTAACATGCTTTAAATGTGGTATCCATGCTTGCCAGAAACATGTTGAGGATGCAAGTGGCCTAATGATGCCAAAAATCTCAAGGAGTAGAAAAAATCAAATCCTCAAGTGGTTGGATATTTACCTGAGTCAAACAACCCACTTTTTGCCTATCCTTAAAAATCACATATACTTTTTGGAATTATCTCTCTCAGCATTTGTGGATGTTCAACTTTTTTTTTTTCATATCCAAACTTGAGTTTTCACTCTCCCATTTTTCTCGTAAACAAAAAAGATATAAGGCAAAATAGATCGCACCAAAATGAAAATTTTAGAGTCCGTGTATGCAAAAAAAAATTTGAAAACCATAATAAATGTAAAAGGGAAGAAAATTATTTCACGCACTATAAAAAATGAACTCCAAGGTTTTGTTATCCATGTTTGGAAATTCGACTAGTACAAACCCCTAATAATTAGCTTGGTGGAATTTTATAGGAAAGGGACTTCTAACTGATCCTAACATGCTTTAAATGTGGTGTCCATGCATGCATGAAACATGTTGAGGATGCAAGTGGCCTAATGATGCCAAAAATCTCAAGGAGTAGAAAAAATCAAATTCTGAAGTGGTTGGATATTTACCAGAGCCAAACAACCCACTTTTTGCCTATCCTTAAAAATCATAGATACTTTTTGGAATAATCCTTCTCAGCATTTGTGGATGTTCAATTTTTTTTTTTTCAGATCCAAACTTGAGTTTTCACTCTCCCATTTTTCTCGTAAACAAAAAAGATATAAGGCAAAATAGATCGCAACAAAATGAAAATTTTAGAGTCCATGTATGCAAAAAAAAAAATTGAAAACCATAATAAATGTAAAAGTGAAGAAAATTATTTCACGCACTACAAAAATGAACTCAAAGGTTTTGTAAATTCCACTAGTACAACACCCTAATAATTAGCATGGTGGAATTTTATAGGAAACGGACTTCTAACTGATCTTAACATGCTTTAAATGTGATGTCCATGCATGCCAGAAACATGTTGAGGATGCAAGTGGCCCTAATGATGCCAAAAATCTCCGGGAGTAGAAAAAATCAAATCCTCAAGTGGTTGGATATTTAACAGAGCCAAACAACCCACTTTTTGCCTATCCTTAAAAATCACAGATACTTTTTGGAATTATCTCTCTCAACATTTGTGGATGTTCAACTTTTTTTTTTCAGATGCTAACTTGAGTTTTCACACTCCCATTTTTCTCGTAAACAAAAAAGATATAAGGCAAAATAGATCGTAACAAAATGAAAATTTTAGAGTCCATGAATGCAAAAAAAAATTTGAAAACCATAATAAATGTAAAAGTGAAGAAAATTATTTCACGCACTATAAAAAAAGAACTGCAAGGTTTTGTTATCCATGTTTGGGAAATTCCACTAGTACAACCCTCTAATAATTAGCTTGGCGGAATTTTATAGGAAAGGGACTTCTAACTGATCTTAACATGCTTTAAATATTATGTCCATGCATGCCAGAAACACGTTGAGGATGCAAGTGGCCCTAATGATGCCAAAAATCTCTGGGAGTAGAAAAAATCAAATCCTCGAGTGGTTGGATATTTAACAGAGCCAAACAACCCAATTTTTTCCTAGCCATAAAAATCACAGATACTTTTTGGAATTATCACTCTCAGCATTTGTGGATATTCAACTTTTTTTTTTCAGACCCAAACTTGAGTTTTCACTCTCCCATTTTCTCGTAAACAAAAAAGATATACGGCAAAATAGATCGCAACAAAATGAAAATTTTAGAGTCTATGTATGCAAAAAAAATTTGAAAACCATAATAAATGTAAAAGTGAAGAAAATTATTTCACGCACTATAAAAAATGAACTCCAAGGTTTTGTTACCCATGTTTGGGAAATTCCACTAGTACAACCCCCTAATAATTAGCTTGGTGGAATTTTATAGGAAAGGGACTTCTAACTGATCCTAACATGCTTTAAATGTGGTGTCCAAGCATGCCAGAAACATGTTGAGGATCCAAGTAGCCTAATGATGCCAAAAATCTCAATGAGTAGAAAAAATCAAATCCTCAAGTGGTTGGTTATTTACCAGAGCAAAACAACCCACTTTTTGCCTATCCTTAAAAATCACAGATAGTTTTTGGAATTATCTCTCTCAGCATTTGTGGATGTTCAACATTTTTATTTCAGATCCAAACTTGAGTTTTCACTCTCCCATTTTTCTCGTAAACAAAAAAGATATAAGGCAAAATAGATCGCAACAAAATGAAAATTTTAGAGTCCATGTATGCAAAAAAAAATTTGAAAACCATAATAAATGTAAAAGTGAAGAAAATTATTTCACGCACTATAAAAAATGAACTCCAAGGTTTTGTTATCCATGTTTGGGAAATTCCACTTGTACAACCTCCTTATAATTAGCTTGGTGGAATTTTATAGGAAAGTGACTTCTAACTGATCCTAACATGCTTTAAATCTAGTGTCCATGCATGCCAGAAACATGTTCAGGATGCAAGTGGCCTAATGATGCCAAAAATCTCAAGGAGTAGAAAAAATCAAATCCTCAAGTGGTTGGATATTTACCAGAGCCAAACAACCCACTTTTTGCCTATCCTTAAAAATCACATATAGTTTTTGGAATTATCTCTCTCAGCATTTGTGAATGTTCAACTTTTTTTTTTCAGATCCAAACTTGAGTTTTCACTCTCCCATTTTTCTCGTAAACAAAAAAGATATAACGCAAAATAGATCGCACAAAAATGAAAATTTTAGAGACCATGTTTACAAAAAAAAAAAAAAATTGAAAACCATAATAAATGTAAAAGTGAAGAAAATTATTTCACGCACTATAAAAAATGGACTCCAAGGTTTTGTTATCCATGTTTGGGAAATTCCACTAGCACAACCCCCTAATAATTAGCTTGGTGGAATTTTACAAGAAAGGGACTTCTAACTGATCTTAGCATGTTTTAAATGTGATGTCCATGCATGCCAGAAACATGTTGAGGATGAAAGTGGCCCTAATGATGCAAAAAATCTCTAGGAGTAGAAAAAATCAAATCCTCAAGTGGTTGGATATTTACCAGAGCCAAACAACCCACTTTTTGCCTATACTTAAAAATCACATATACTTTTTGGAATTATCTCTGTCAGCATTTGTGGATGTTCAACTTTTTTTTGTCATATCCAAACTAGAGTTTTCATTCTCCCATTTTTCTCGTAAACAAAAAAGATATAAGGCAAAATAGATCGCAACAAAATGAAAATTTTAGAGTCCATGTATGCAAAAAAAAATTTGAAAACCATAATAAATGTAAAACTGAAAAAAATTATTTCACGCACTATAAAAAATGAACTCCAAGCTTTTGTTATCCATGTTTGGGAAATTCCACTAGTACAAACCCCTAATAATTAGCTTGGTGGAATTTTATAGGAAAGGGACTTCTAACTGATCCTAACATGCTTTAAATGTGGTGTCCATGCTTGCCAGAAACATGTTGAGGATGCAAGTGGCCTAATGATGCCAAAAATCTCAAGGAGTAGAAAAAATCAAATCGTCAAGTGGTTGGATATTTACCAGAGCCAAACAACCCACTTTTTGCCTATCCAAAAAAATCACAGATACTTTTTGGAATTATCTGTCTCAGCGTTTGTGGATGGTCAACTTTTTTTTTTCAGATCCAAACTTGAGTTTTCACTCTCCCATTGTCTCGTAAACAAAAAAGATATAAGGCAAAATAGATCGCAACAAAATGAAAATTTTAGAGTCCATGTATGCAAAAAAAAATTTGAAAACCATAATAAATGTAAAAGTGAAGTAAATTATTTCACGCACTATAAAAAATGAACTCCAAGGTTTTGTTATCCTTGTTTGAGAAATTCCACTAGTACAACCCCCTAATAATTAGCTTGGTGGAATTTTATAGGAAAGGGACTTCTAACTGATCCTAACATGCTTTAAATCTAGTGTCCATGCATGCCAGAAACATGTTCAGGATGCAAGTGGCCTAATGATGCCAAAAATCTCAAGGAGTAGAAAAAATCAAATCCCCAAGTGGTTGGATATTTACCAGAGCCAAACAACCCACTTTTTGCCTATCCTTAAAAATCACATATAGTTTTTGGAATTATCTCTCTCAGCATTTGTGGATGTTCAACTTTATTTTTCAAGATCAAAACTTGAGTTTTCACTCTCCCATTTTTCTCGTAAACAAAAAAGATATATGGCAAAATCGATCGCAACAAAATGAAAATTTTAGAGTCCATGTATGCAAAAAAAAATTTGAAAACCATAATAAATGTAAAAGTGAAGAAAATTATTTCACGCACTATAAAAAATGAACTGCAAGGTTTTGTTATCCATGTTTGGGAAATTCCACTAATACAACCCCCTAATAATTAGCTTGGTGGAATTTTATTGGAAAGGGACTTTTAACTGATCTGAACATGCTTTAAATGTGATGTCCATGCATGCATGAAAGATGTTGAGGATGCAAGGGGCCCTAATGATGCCAAAAATCTCAGGGAGTAGAAAAATCAAATCCTCAAGTGGTTCGATATTTACCAGAGCCAAACAACCCACTTTTTGCCTATCCTTGAAAATCACTGATACTTTTTGGAATTATATCTCTCATCATTTGTGGATGTTCAACTTTTTTTTTTCAGATCCAAACTTGAGTTTTCACTCTCCCATTTTTCTCGTAAACAAAAAAGATATAAGGCAAAATAGATCGCACCAAAATGAAAATTTTAGAGTCCATGTATGCAAAAAAAATTTATGAAAACCATAATAAATGTAAAAGTGAAGAAAATTATTTGATGCACTATAAAAAGTGAACTCCAAGGTTTTGCTATCCATGTTTGGGAAATTCCACTAGTATAACCCCCTAATAATTAGCTTGGTGGAATTTTATAGGAAAGGGACTTCTAACTTATCCTAACATGCTTTAAATGTGGTGTCCATGCATCCCAGAAACATGTTGAGGATGCAAAGGGCCCTAATGATGCCAAATATGTCAGGGAGTAGAAAAAATCAAATCCTCAAGTGGTTGGATATTTACCAGAGCCAAACAACCCACTTTTTTCTATCCTTAAAAATCACCGATACTTTTTGGAATTATCTCTCTCAGCATTTGTGGATGTTCAACTTTTTTTTTTTAAATCCAAACTTGAGTTTTCTCTCTCCCATTTTTCTCGTAAACAAAAAAGATATAAGGCAAAATAGATCGCAATAAAATGAAAATTTTAGAGTCCATGTATGCAAAAAAAAAATTTGAAAACCATAATAAATGTAAAAGTGAAGAAAATTATTTCACGCACTATAAAAAATGAACTCGAAGGTTTTGTTATCCATGTTCGGGAAATTCCACTAGTACAACCCCCTAATAATTAGTTTGGTGGAATTTTATAGGAAAGGGACTTCTAACTGATCCTAACATGCTTTAAATGTGGTGTCCATGCATGGCAGAAACATGTTGAGGATCCAAGTGGCCTAATGATGCCAAAAATCTAAAGGAGTAAAAAAAATCAAATCCTCAAGTGGTTGGATATTTACAAGAGCCAAACAACCCACTTTTTGCCTATCCTTAAAAATCACATATACTTTTTGGAATTATCTCTCTCAGCATTTGTGGATGTTCAACTTTTTTTTTCATATCCAAACTTGACTTTTCATTCTCCCATCTTTCTCGTAAACAAAAAAGATATAAGGCAAAATAGATCGCAACAAAATGAAAATTTTAGAGTCCAAGTATGCAAAAAAAAAATTTTAAAACCATAATAAATGTTGAAAGTGAAGAAAATTATATCACCCACTATAAAAAATGGACTCCAAGGTTTTGTTATCCATGTTTGGGAAATTCCACTAGCACAACCCCCTAATAATTAGCTTGGTGAAGTTTTATAGGAAAGGGACTTCTAACTGATCTTAACATGCTTTAAATGTGATGTCCATGCATGCCAGAAACGTGTTGAGGATGCAAGTGGCCCTAATGATGCCAAAAATCTCTGGGAGTAGAAAAAATCAAATCCTCAAGTGGTTGGATATTTAAATGAGCCAAACAACCCACTTTTTGCCTATTCTTAAAAATCACAGATACATTTTGGAATTATCTATGTCAACATTTGTGGATGTTCAACTTTTTTTATTCAGATCCAAACTTGAGTTTTCACTCTCCCATTTTCTCGTAAACAAAAAGATATAAGGCAAAATAGATCGCAACAAAATGAAAATTTCAGAGTCCATGTATGCAAAAAAAAAATTTTGAAACCATAATAAATGTTAAAAGTGAAGCAAAATTATTTCACGCACTATAAAAAATGAACACCAAGGTTTTGTTATCCATGTTTGGGAAATTCCACTAGGACAACCCCCTAATAATTAGCTTGGTGGAATTTTATAGGAAAGGGACTTCTAACTGATCTTAACATGCATTAAATGTGATGTCCATGCATGCCAGAAACATGTTGAGGATGCAAGTGGCCCTAATGATGCCAAAAATATCAGGAAGTAGAAAAAATCAAATCCTCAAGTGGTAGGATATTTAACAGAGCCAAACAACCCACTTTTTGCCTATCCTTAAAAATCACAGATACTTTTTGGAATTTTCTCTGTCAACATTTGTGGATGTTCAACTTTTTTTTTTCAGATTCAAACTTGAGTTTTCACTCTCCCATTTTTCTCATAAACAAAAAAGATATAAGGCAAAATAGATCGCAACAAAATGAAAATTTTAGAGTCCATGTATGCAAAAAAAAATTTGAAAACCATAATAAATGTAAAAGTGAAGAAAATTATTTCACGCACTATAAAAAATGAACTCCAAGGTTTTGTTATCCATGTTTAGGAAATTCCACTACAACCTCTTAATAATTAGCTTGGTGGAATTTTATAGGAAAGGGACTTCTAACTGATCTTAACATGCTTTAAATGTGATGTCCATGCATGCTAGAAACATGTTGAGGATGCAAGTGGCCCTAATGATGCCAAAAATCTCCGGGAGTAGAAAAAATCAAATCCTCAAGTGGTTGGATATTTAACAGAGCCAAACAACCCACTTTTTGCCTATCCTTAAAAATCACAGATACTTTTTGGAATAATCCTTCTCAACATTTGTGGATGTTCAACTTTTTTTTTTCAGATGCAAACTTGAGTTTTCACACTCCCATTTTTCTCGTAAACAAAAAAGATATAAGGCAATATAGATCGTAACAAAATGAAAATTTTAGAGTCCGTGTATGCAAAAAAAAATTTGAAAACCATAATAAATGTAAAAGTGAAGAAAATTATTTCACGCACTATAAAAAAAGAACTGCAAGGTTTTGTTATCCATGTTTGGGAAATTCCACTAGTACAACCCCCTAATAATTAGCTTGGTGGAATTTTATAGGAAAGGGACTACTAACTGTTCTTAACATGCTTTAAATATGATGTCCATGCATGCCAGAAACATGTTGAGGATGCAAGTGGCCCTAATGATGCCAAAAATCTTTGGGAGTAGAAAAAATCAAATCCTCAAGTGGTTGGATATTTAACAAAGCCAAACAACCCACTTTTTGTCTTTCCTTAAAAATCATAGATACTTTTTGGAATTATCTCTCTCAGCAGTTGTGGATGTTCAACATTTTTTTTTCAGATCCAAACTTGAGTTTTCACTCTCCCATTTTCACGTAAACAAAAAAGACATACGGCAAAATAGATCGCAACAAAATGAAAATTTTAGAGTACATGTATGCAAAAAAAATTTGAAAACCATAATAAATGTAAAAGTGAAGAAAATTATTTCACGCACTATAAAAAAATGAACTCCAAGGTTTTGTTATCCATGTTTGGGAAATTCCACTAGTACAACCCCCTAAGAATTAGCTTGGTGGAATTTTATAGGAAAGGGACTTCTAACTGATCCTAACATGCTTTAAATGTGGTGTCCTTGCATGCCAGAAACATGTTGAGGATGCAAGTGGCCCTAATTATGCCTAAAATCTCGGGGAGTAGAAAAAATCAAATCCTCAAGTGGTTGGATATTTAACAGAGCCAAACAACCCACTTTTTGCCTATCCTTAAAAATCACATATACTTTTTGGAATTATCTCTCTCAGCATTTGTGAATGTTCAACTTTTTTTTTTTCAGATCCAAACTTGAGTTTTCACTCTCCCATTTTTCTCGTAAACAAAAAAGATATAAGGCAAAATAGATCGCACAAAAATAAAAATTTTACAGTCCATGTTTACAAAAAAAAAATTTGAAAACTATAATAAATGTAAAAGTGAAGAAAATTATTTCACGCACTATAAAAAATGGACTCCAAGGTTTTGTTATCCATGTTTGGGAAATTCCACTAGTACAACTCCCTAATAATTAGCTTGGTGGAGTTTTATAGGGAAGGGACTTCTAACTGATCCTAACATGCTTTAAATGTGGTGTCCATGCATGCCAGAAACATGTTCAGGATGCAAGTGGCGCTAATGATGCCAAAAATCACAGGAAGTAGAAAAAATCAAATCCTCAAGTGGTTGGATATTTACCAGAGCCAAGCAACCCACTTTTTGCCTATCCTTAAAAATCACAGATACTTTTTGGAATTATCTCTCTCACAATTTGTGGATGTTCAACTTTTTTTTTTTCAGATCCAAACTTGAGTTTTCACTCTCCCATTTTTCTCGTAAACAAAAAAGATATAAGGCAAAATAGATCGCAACAAAATGAAAAATTTAGAGTCCATGTTTGCAAAAAAAAATTTGAACACCATAATAAATGTAAAAGTGAAGAAAATTATTTCATGCACTATAAAAAATTAACTCCAAGGTTTTGTTATCCATGTTCGGGAAATTCCACTAGTACAACCCCCTAATAATTAGCTTGGTGGAATTTTATAGGAAAGGGACTTCTAACTGATCCTAACATGCTTTAAATGTGGTGTCTATGCTTGCCAGAAACATGTTGAGGATGCAAGTGGCCTTAATGATGCCAAATATGTCAGGGAGTAGAAAAAATCAAATCCTCAAGTGGTTGGATATTTACCAGAGCCAAACAACCCACTTTTTTCCTATCCTTAAAAATCACCGATACTTTTTGGAATTATCTCTCTCAGCATTTGTGGATGTTCAACTTTTTTTTTTCAGATCCAAACTTCAGTTTTCTCTCTCCCATTTTCTCGTAGACAAAAAAGATATAAGGCAAAATAGATCGCAACAAAATGAAAATTTTAGAGTCCATGTATGCAAAAAAAAATTTGAAAACCATAATAAATGTAAAAGTGAAGAAAATTATTTCACGCACTATAAAAAATGAACTCCAAGGTTTTGTTATCCATGTTCGGGAAATTCCATTAGCACAACCCCCTAATAATTAGCTTGGTGGAATTTTATAAGAAAGGGACTTCTAACTG
Source organism: Aristolochia californica (assembly GCF_029961685.1). Taxonomy (NCBI): domain Eukaryota; kingdom Viridiplantae; phylum Streptophyta; class Magnoliopsida; order Piperales; family Aristolochiaceae; genus Aristolochia; species Aristolochia californica. The sequence goes on along the minus strand of NW_027182279.1, from coordinate 31,003,879 downwards.
ATCCTAACATGTTTTAAATGTGGTGTCCATGCATGCCAGAAACATGTTGAGGGTGCAAGTGGCCCTAATGCTGCCAAAAATCTCAAGGAGTAGAAAAAATCAAATCTTTAAGTGGTTGGATATTTACCAGAGCCAAACAACCCACTTTTTGCCTATCCTTAAAAATCACAGATACTTTTTGGAATTATCTATCTCATCATTTGTGAATGTTCAACTTTTTTTTTTCAGATCCAAACTTGAGTTTTCACTCTCCCTTTTTTCTCGTAAACAAAAAAGATATAAGGAAAAATAGATCGCAACAAAATGAAAATTTTAGAGTCCATGTATGCAAAAAAAAATTTGAAAACCATAATAAATGTAAAAGTGAAGAAAATTATTTCACGCACTATAAAAAATGAACTCCAAGGTTTTGTTATCCTTGTTTGGGAAATTCCACTAGTATAACCCAATAATAATTAGCTTGGTGGAATTTTATAGGAAAGGGACTTCGAACTGATCCTAACATGCTTTAAATGTGGTGTCCATGCATTCCAGAAACATGTTGACGATGCAGCTGGCCTAATGATGCCAAAAATCTCAGGGAATAGAAAAAATCAAATCGTCAAGTGGTTGGATATTTACCAGAGCCAAACAACCCACTTTTTGCCTATCCTTAAAAATCACTTATACTTTTTGGAATTATCTCTCTCAGCATTTGTGGATCTTCAACTTTTTTTTTTCAAATCAAAACTTGTGTTTTCACTCTCCCATTTTTCTCGTAAACAAAAAAGATATATGGCAAAATAGATCGCAACAAAATGACAATTTTAGAGTCCATGTATGCAAAAAAAAAATTTGAAAACCATAATAAATGTAAAAAGTGAAGAAAATTAATTCACGCACTATAAAAAGTGAACTCCAAGGTTTTGTTATCCATGTTTGGGAAATTCCACTAGTACAACCCCCTAATAATTTGCTTGGTGGAATTTTATAGGAAAGGGACTTCTAACTGATCCTAACATGCTTTAAATGTGGTGTCCATGCTTGCCAGGAACATGTTGAGGATGCAAGTGGCCGAATGATGCCAAAAATCTCAAGGAGTAGAAAAAATCAAATCCTCAAGTGGTTGGATAGTTACCAGAGCCAAACAACCCACTTTTTGCCTATCCTTAAAAATCACAGATACTTTTTGGAATTATCTCTCACAGCATTTGTGGATGTTCAACTTTTTTTTTTCAGATCCAAACTTGAGTTATCACTATCCCATTTTTCTCGTAAACAAAAAAGATATAAGGCAAAATATATCGCAACAAAATGAAAATTTTTGAGTCCATGTACGCAAAAAAAAATTTGAAAACCATAATAAATGTAAAAGTGAAGAAAATTATTTCACTCATTATAAAAAATGAACTCCTAGGTTTTGTTATCCATGTCTGGGAAATTCCACTAGTACAACCCCCTAATAATTAGCTTGGTGGAATTTTATAGGAAAGGGACTTCTAACTGATCCTACCATGCTTTAAATGTGGTGTCCATGCATGCTAGAAACATGTATAGGATGCAAGTGGCCCTAATGCTGCCAAAAATCTCAAGGAGTAGAAAAAAATCAAATCCTCAAGTAGTTGGATATTAACCAGAGCCAAACAACCCACTTTTTGCCTATCCTTAAAAATCACAGATACTTTTTGGAATTATCTATCTCATCATTTGTGGATGTTTAACTTTTTTTTTTCAGATCCAAACTTGAGTTTTCACTCTCCCATTTTTCTCGTAAACAAAAAAGATATAAGGCAAAATATATCGCAACAAAATGAAAATTTTAGAGTCCATGTATGCAAAAAAAAATTTGAAAACCATAATAAATGTAAAAGTGAAAAAATTTATTTCACGCATTATAAAAAATGAACTCCAAGGTTTTGTTATCCAAGTCTGGCAAATTCCACTAGTAGAACGCCCTAATAATTAGCTTGGTGGAATTTTATAGGAAAGGGACTTCTAACTGATCCTAAAATGCTTTAAATGTGGTGTCCATGCATGCCAGAAACATGTTGAGGATGCAAGTGGCCTAATGATGCCAAATATCTCAGGGAGTAGAAAAAATCAAATCCTCAAGTGGTTGGATATTTACCAGAGCCAAAAAACCCACTTTTTGCCCATCCTTAAAAATCACAAATACTTTCTGGAATTATCTCTCTCTGCATTTGTGGATGTTCAACTTTTTTTTTCAGATCCAAACTTGAGTTTTCTCTCTCCCATGTTTCTCGTAAACAAAAAAGATATAAGGCAAAATAGATCGCAACAAAATGAAAATTTTAGAGTCCATGTATGCAAAAAGAAATTTGAAAACCATAATAAATGTAAAAGTGAAGAAAATTATTTCACGCACTATAAAAAATGAACTCCAAGGTTTTGTTATCCATGTTTGGGAAATTCCACTAGTACAACCCCGTAATAATTGGCTTGGTGGAATTTTATAGGAAAGGGACTTCTAACTGATCCTAACATGCTTTAAATGTGGTGTCCATGCTTGCCAGAAACATGTTGAGGATGCAGGTGGCCAAATGATGCCAAAAATCTCTAGGAGTAGAAAAAATCAAATCCTCAAGTGGTTGGATATTTACCAGAGCCAAACAACCCACTTTTTGCTTATCCTTAAAAATCACCGATACTTTTTGGAATTATCTCTCTCAGCATTTGTGAATGTTCAACTTTTTTTTTTCAGATCCAAACTTGAATTTTCGCTCTCCCATTTTTCTTGTAAACAAAAAAGATATAAGGCAAAATAGATCGCAACAAATAGAAAATTTTAGAGTCCATGTATGCAAAAAAAAATTTGAAAACATAATAAATGTTTAAAGTGAAAAAATTATTTCACGCACTATAAAAATGAACTCCAAGGTTTTGTTATCCATGTTTGGGAAATTCCACTAGTACAACCCCCTAATAATTTGCTTTGTGGAATTTTATAGGAAAGGGACTTCTAACTGATCCTAACATGCTTTAAATGTGGTGTCCATGCATGCAAGAAACATGTTGAGGATGCAAGTGGCCTAATGATGCCAAAAATCTCAAGGAGTAGAAAAAATCAAATTTTCAAGTGGTTGGATATTTACCAGAGCCAAACAACCCACTTTTTGCCTATCCTTAAAAATCACAGATACTTTTTGGAATTATCTCTCTCAGCATTAGTGGATGTTCAATTTTTTTTTTCAGATGCAAACTTGAGTTTTCACTCTCCCATTTTTCTCGTAAACAAAAAAGATATAAGGCAAAATAGATCGCAACAAAATGAAAATTTTAGAGTCCATGTATGCAAAAAAAAAATTTGAAAACCCTAATAAATGTAAAAGTGAAGAAAATTATTTCACGCACTATAAAAATGAACTCCAAGGTTTTTGTAAATTCCACTAGTACAACCCCCTAATAATTAGCTTGGTGGAATTTTATAGGAAAGGGACTTCTAACTGATCCTAACATGCTTTAAATGTGGTGTCCATGCATGCCATAAACATGTTGAGGATGCAAGTTGCCCTTATGATGCCAAAAATCTCAGGGAGTAGAAAAAATCAAATCCTCAAGTGGTTGGATATTTAATAGAGCCAAACAACCCAGTTTTTGCCTATCCTTAAAAATCACAGATACTTTTTGGAATTATCTCTCTCAGCATTTGTGGATGTTCAACTTTTTTTTTTCAGAACCAAACTTGAGTTTTCACTCTCCCATTTTCTCGTAAACAAAAAAGATATAAGGCAAAATAGATCGCAACAAAATGAAAATTTTAGAGTCCATGTATGCAAACAAAAAATTTGAAAACCATAATAAATGTAAAAGTGAAGAAAATTATTTCACGCACTATAAAAAATGAACTCCAATGTTTTATTATCTATGTTTGGGAAATTCCACTAGTACAACCCCATAATAATTAGCTTGGTGGAATTTTATAGGAAAGGGACTTCTAACTGATCCTAACATGCTTTAAATGTGGTGTCCATGCATGCCAGAAACTTGTTGAGGATGCAAAGGGCCCTAATGATGCCAAATACGTGAGTGAGTAGAAAAAATCAAATTCTCAAGTGGTTGAATATTTACCAGAGCCAAACAACCCACTTTTTTCAATCCTTAAAAATCACCGATACTTTTTGGAATTATCTCTCTCAGCATTTGTGGATGTTCAACTTTTTTTTTTCAGATCCAAACTTGAGATTTCTCTCTCCCATTTTTCTCGTAAATAAAAAAGATATAAGGCAAAATAGATCGCACCAAAATGATAATTTTAGAGTCCATGTATGCAAAAATAAATTTCAAAACCATAATAAATGTAAAAGTGAAGAAAATTATTTCACGCACTATTAAAAATGAACTCCAAGGTTTTATTATCCATGTTTGGGAAATTCCACTAGTACAAACCCCTAATAATTAGCTTGGTAGAATTTTAGTGGAAAAGTGACTTCTAACTGATCCTAACATGCTTTAAATGTGGTGTCCATGCTTGCCAGAAACATGTTGAGGATGCAAGTGGCCTAATGATGCCAAAAATCTCTAGGAGTAGAAAAAATCAAATCCTCAAGTGGTTGGATATTTACCAAAGCCAAACAACCCACTTTTTGCCTATCCTTAAAAATCACAGATACTTTTTGGAATTATCTCTCTCAGCGTTTGTGGATGTTCAACTTTTTTTTTTTCAGATCCAAACTTGAGTTTTCACTCTCCCATTTTCTTGTAAACAAAAAATATATAAGGCAAAATAGATCACAACAAAATGAAAATTTTAGAGTCCATGTATGCAAAAAAAAATTTGAAAACCATAATAAATGTAAAAGTGAAGAAAATTATTTCACGCACTATAAAAAATGAACTCCAAGGTTTTTTTATCCTTGTTTGGGAAATTCCACCGGTACAACTCCCTAATAATTAGCTTGGTGGAATGTTATAGGAAAGGGACTTCTAACTGATCCTAACATGCTTTAAATGTGGTGTCCATGCATTCCAGAAACATGTTGAGGATGCAGGTGGCCTGATGATGCCAAAAATCTCAGGGAATAGAAAAAATCAAATCCTCAAGTGGTTGGATATTTACCAGAGCCAAACAACCCACTTTTTGCCTATCCTTAAAATCACAGATACTTTTTGCAATTATCTCTCTCAACATTTGTGGATGCTCAACTTTTTTTTTTCAGATCAAAACTTGAGTTTTCACTCTCCCATTTTTCTCGTAAACAAAAAAGATATATGGCAAAATAGATCGCAACAAAATGACAATTTTAGAGTCCATGTATGCAAAAAAAAATTTGAAAACCATAATAAATGTAAAAGTGAAGAAAATTATTTCACGCACTATAAAAAATGAACTCCAAGGTTTTGTTATCCATGTTTGGGAAATTCCACTAGTACAACCCCCTAATAATTAGCTTGGTGGAATTTTATAGGAAAGGGACTTCTAACTGATCCTAACCTGCTTTAAATGTGGTGTCCATGCATGCCAGAAACATGTTGAGGATGCAAGTAGCCCTAATGCTACCAAAAATCTCAAGGAGTAGAAAAAATCAAATCCTCAAGTGGTTGGATAGTTACTAGAGCCAAACAACCCACTTTTTGCCTATCCTTAAAAATCACAGATACTTTTTGGAATTATCTCTCTCAGCATTTGTGGATGTTCAACTTTTTTTTTTCAGATCTAAATTTGAGTTTTCACTCTCCCATTTTTCTCGTAAACAAAAAGGATATAAGACAAAATAGATCGCAACAAAATGAAAATGTTAGAGTCTATGTATGCAAAAAAAAATTTGAAAACCATAATAAATGTAAAAGTGAAGAAAATTATTTCACGCATTATAAAAAATGAACTCCAAGGTTTTGTTATCCATGTTTGGGAAATTCCACTAGTACAACCCCCTAATAATTAGCTTGGTGGAATTTTATAGGAAAGGGACTTCTAACTGATCCTAACATGCTTTAAATGTGGTGTCTATGCATGCCAGAAACATGTTGAGGATGCAAGAGGCCTAATGATGCCAAAAAACTCAAGGAGTAAAAAAAATCAAATCTTCAAGTGGTTGGATATTTACCAGAGCCAAACAACCCACTTTTTGCCTATCCTTAAAAATCACAGATACTTTTTGGAATTATCTCTCTCAGCATTTGTGGATGTTCAAATTTTTTTTTTTTCAGATGCAAACTTGAGTTTCACTCTCCCATTTTTCTCGTAAACAAAAAAGATATAAGGCAAAATAGATCACAACAAAATGAAAATTTTACAGTCCATGTATGCAAAAAAAAAATTTCAAAACCATCATAAATGTAAAAGTGAAGAAAATTATTTCACTCGTTATAAAAAATGAACTCCTAGGTTTTGTTATCCATGCCTGGGAAACTCCACTAGTACAACCCCCTAATAATTAGTTGGTGGAATTTTATTGGAAAGGGACTTCTAATTGATCCTAACATGCTTTAAATGTGGTGTCCATGCATGCCAGAAACATGTTGAGGATCCAAGTGGCCTAATGATGCCAAAAATCTCAAGGAGTAAAAAAAATCAAATCCTCGAGTGGTTGGAAATTTACCAGAGCCAAACAACCCACTTTTTGCCTATCCTTAAAAATCACATATACTTTTTGGAATTATCTATCTCATCATTTGTGGGTGTTCAACTTTTTTTTTTCAGATCCAAACTTGAGTTTTCACTCTCCCTTTTTTCTCGTAAACAAAAAAGATATAAGGAAAAATAGATCGCACCAAAATGAAAATTTTAGAGTCCATGTATGCAAAAAAAATTTCATAACCATAATAAATGTAAAAGTGAAGAAAATTATTTCACGCACTATAAAAAATGAACTCCAAGGTTTTGTTATCCATGTTTGGGAAATTCCACTAGAACAAACCCCTAATAATCAGCTTGGTCGAATTTTATAGGAAAGGGACTTCTAACTGATCATAACAAGCTTTAAATGTGGTGTCCATGCTTGCCAGAAACATGTTGAGGATACAAGTGGCCTAATGATGCCAAAAATCTCAAGGAGTAGAAAAAATCAAATCCTCAAGTGGTTGGATATTTACCAGAGCCAAACAACCCACTTTTTGTGTATCCTTAAAAATCACAGATACTTTTTGGAATTATCTCTCTTAGCGTTTGTGGATGTTCAACTTTTTTTTTTCAGGTCCAAACTTGAGTTTTCACTCTCCCATTTTCTCGTAAACAAAAAAGATATAAGGCAAAATAGATCGCAACAAAATGAAAATTTTAGAGTCCATGTATGCAAAAAAAAATTTGAAAACCATAATAAATGTAAAAGTGAAGAAAATTATTTCACGCACTATAAAAAATGAACTCCAAGGTTTTGTTATCCTTGTTTGGGAAATTCCACTAGTACAACCCCCTAATAATTAGCTTGGTGGAATTTTATAGGAAAGGGACTTCGAACTGATCCTAACAAGCTTTAAATGTGGTGTCCATGCATTCCAGAAACATGTTGACGATGCAGGTGGCCTAATGATACCAAAAATCTCAGGGAATAGAAAAAATCAAATCCTCAAGTGGTTGGATATTTACCAGAGCCAAACAACCCACTTTTTGCCTATCCTTAAAAATCACAGATACTTTTTGGAATTATCTCTCTCAGCATTTGTGGATGTTCAACTTTTTTTTTTAAGATCCAAATTTGAGTTTTCACTCTCCCATTTTTCTTCTAAGCAAAAAAGATATAAGACAAAATAGATCGCAACAAAATGAAAATTTTAGAGTCCATGTATGCAAAAAAAAAATATAAAACCATAATAAATGTAAAAGTGAAGAAAATTATTTCACGCACAATAAAAATGAACTCCAAGGTTTTGTTATCCATGTTTGGGAAATTCCACTAGTACAACCCCCTAATTATTAGCTTGGTGGAATTTTATAGGAAAGGGACTTCTAACTGATCCTAACATGCTTTAAATGTGGTGTCCATGCATGCCAGAAATATGTTGAGGATGCAAGTTGCCCTAATGATGCCAAAAATATCAGGGAGTAGAAAAAATCAAATCCTCAAGTGGTTGGATATTTAACAGAGCCAAACAACCCACTTTTTGCCTGTCCTTAAAAATCACAGATACTTTTTGGAATTATCTCTCTCAGCATTTGTGGATGTTCAACTTTTCTTTTTCAGGTCCAAACTTGGGTTTTCACTCTCCCATTTTCTCGTAAACAAAAAAGATATAAGGCAAAATAGATCGGAACAAAAAAAATTTGAAAACCACAATAAATGTTTAAAGTGAAAAAATTATTTCACGCACTATAAAAATGAACTCCAAGGTTTTGTTATCCATGTTTGGGAAATTCCACTAGTACAACCCCCTAATAATTAGCTTGGTGGAATTTTATAGGAAAGGGACTTCTAACTGATCCTAACATGCTTTAAATGTGGTGTCCATACATGTCAGAAACATGTTGAGGATCCAAGTGGCCTAATGATGCCAAAAATCTCAAGGAGTAGAAAAAATCATATCTTCATGTGGTTAGATAATTACCAGAGCCAAACAACCCACTTTTTGCCTATCCTTAAAAATCACAGATACTTTTTGGAATTATCTCTCTCAGTATTTGTGGATGTTCAACTTTTTTTTTTCAGATCTAAACTTGAGTTTTCACTCTCCCATTTTTCTCGTCAGTAAAAACGATATAAGGCAAAATAGACCGCAAAATAATGAAAAATTTAGAGTCCATGTATGCAAAAAAAAAATTGAAAACCATAATAAATGTAAAATTGAAGAAAATTATTTCACGCACTTTAAAAAAATGAACTCCAAGGTTTTCTTATCCATGTTTAGGAAATTCCACTAGTACAACCCCCTAATAATTAGCTTGGTGGAATTTTATAGGAAAGGGACTTCTAACTGATCCTAACATGCTTTAAATGTGGAGTCCCTGCATGCCAAAAACATGTTGAGGATGCAAGTGGCCTAATGATGCCAAAAATCTCAAGGAGTAGAAAAAATCAAATTCTCAAGTGGTGGGATATTTACCTGAGCCAAACAACCTACTTTTTGCCGATCCTTAAAAATCACAGATACTTTTTGGAATTATCTCTTTCAGCATTTGTGAATGTTCAAATTTTTTTTTTCAGATCCATACTTGAGTTTTCACTTTCCCTTTTTTCTCGTAAACAAAAAAAATATAAGGCAAAATAGATGTCAACAAATTGAAAAATTTAGTGTCCATGTATGCAAAAAAAAAATTTGATAACCATAACAAATGTTTAAAGTGAAAAAAATATTTCACGCACTATAAAAATGATCTCCAAGGTTTTGTTATCCATGTTTGGGAAATTCCACTAGTACAACCCCCTAATAATTAGCTTGGTGGAATTTTATAGGAAAGGGACTTCTAACTGATCCTAACATGCTTTAAATGTAGTTTCCATGTATGCAAGAAACATGTTGAGAATGCAAGTGGCCTAATGATGCCAAAAATCTCAAGGAGTAGAAAAAATCAAATCCTCAAGTGGTTGGATATTTACCAGAGCCAAACAACCCACTTTTTGCCTATCCTTAAAAATCACAGATACTTTTTGGAATTATCTCTCTCAGCATTTGTGGATGTTCAAATTTTTTTTTTCAGATGCAAACTTGAGTTTTCACTCTCCCATTTTTCTCGTAAACAAAAAAGATATAAGGCAAAATAGATCGCAACAAAATGAAAATTTTACAGTCCATGTATGCAAAAAAAAAATTTGAAAACCATAATAAATGTAAAAGTGAAGAAAATTATTTCACGCATTATAAAAAAGAACTCCAAGGTTTTGTTATCCATGTTTTTGAAATTCCACTAGTACAACCCCCTAATAATTAGCTTGGTGGAATTTTATAGGAAAGGGACTTCTAACTGATCCTAACATGCTTTAAATGTGGTGTCCATGCATGCCAGAAACATGTTGAGGATGCAAGTAGCCCTAATGATGCCAAATATCTCAGGGAGAAGAAAAAATCAAATCCTCAAGTTGTTGGATATTTACCAGAGCCAAACAACCCACTTTTTGCCTATCCTTAAAATTTACGGATACTTTTTGGAATTATCTCTCTCAGCATTTGTGGATGTTCAACTTTTTTTTTTCAGATCCAAACTTGAGTTTTCACTCTCCCATTTTTCTCGTAAACAAAAAAGATATAAGGACAAATAGATCGCAACAAAATGAAAATTTTAGAGTCCTTGTATGCAAAAAAAAAATTTGAAAACCATAATAAATGTTAAAAGTGAAGAATATTATTTCACGCACTATAAAAATGAACTCCAAGGTTTTGTTATCCATGTTTGGGAAATTCCACTAGTACAACCCCCTAATAATTAGCTTGGTGGAATTTTAAAGGAAAAGGGACTTCTAACTGATCCTAACGTGCTTTAAATGTGGTGTCCATGCATGCTAGAAACATGTTGAGGATGCAAGTGGCCCTAATGCTGCCAAAAATCTCAGGGAGTAGAAAAAATCAAAACCTCAAGTGGTTGGATATTTACCAGAGCCAAACAACCCACGTTTTTGCCTATCCTTAAAAATCACAGATACTTTTTGGAATTATCTCTCTCAGCATTTGTGGATGTTCAACTTTTTTTTTTAAGATCCAAATTTGAGTTTTCACTCTCCCATTTTTCTTCTAAGCAAAAAAGATATAAGACAAAATAGATCGCAACAAAATGAAAATTTTAGAGTCCATGTATGCAAAAAAAAAATTTGAAAACCATAATAAATGTAAAAGTGAAGAAAATTATTTCACGCACTATAAAAAATGAACTCCAAGGTTTTGTTATCCATGTTTGGGAAAAATGAACTCCAAGGTTTTGTTATCCATGTTTGGGAAATTCCACTAGTACAACCCCCTTATAATTAGCTTGGTGGAATTTTATAGGAAAGGGACTTCTAACTGATCCTAACATGCTTTAAATGAGGTGTCTATGCATGCCAGAAACATGTTGAGGATGCAAGTGGCCTAATGATGCCAAAAATCTCAAGGGGTAGAAAAAATCAAATTTTCAAGTGGTTGGATATTTACCAAAGCCAAACAACCCACTTTTTGACTATCCTTAAAAATCACAGATACTTTTTGGAATTATCTCTCTCAGCATTTGTGGATGTCATTTTTTTTTTTCAGATCCAAACTTGAATTTTCACTCTCCATTTTTCTCGTAAAGAAAAAAGATATAAGTCAAAATAGATCACAACAAAATGAAAATTTTAGAGTCCATGTATGCAAAAAAAAAAAATTTGAAAACCATAAAAAATGTAAAAGTGAAGAAAATTATTTCACGCACTATAAAAATGAACTCCAAGGTTTTGTTATCCATGTTTGGGAAATTCCACTAGTACAACCCCCTAATAATTAGCTTGGTGGAATTTTATAGGAAATGGACTTCTAACTGATCCTAACATGCTTTAAATGTAGTTTCCATGTATGCAAGAAACATGTTGAGAATGCAAGTGGCCTAATGATGCCAAAAATCTCAAGGAGTAGAAAAAATCAAATCCTCAAGTGGTTGGATATTTACCAGAGCCAAACAACCCACTTTTTGCCTATCCTTAAAAATCACAGATGGAATTATCTCTCTCAGCATTTGTGGATGTTCGAATTTTTTTTTTTCAGATGCAAACTTGAGTTTTCACTCTCCCATTTTTCTCGTAAACAAAAAAGATATAAGGCAAAATAGATCGCAACAAAATGAAAATTTTAGAGTCCATGTATGCAAAAAAAAAAATTTGAAAACCATAATAAATGTAAAAGTGAAGAAAATTATTTCACGCATTATAAAAAAGAACTCCAAGGTTTTGTTATCCATGTTTTTGAAATTCCACTAGTACAACCCCCTAATAATTAGCTTGGTGGAATTTTATAGGAAAGGGACTTCTAACTGATCCTAACATGCTTTAAATGTGGTGTCCCTGCATGCCAGAAACATGTTGAGGATGCAAGTAGCCCTAATGATGCCAAATATCTCAGGGAGAAGAAATAATCAAATCCTCAAGTTGTTGGATATTTCCCAGAGCCAAACAACCCACTTTTTGCCTATCCTTAAAATTTACGGATACTTTTTGGAATTATCTCTCTCAGCATTTGTGGATGTTCAACTTTTCTTTTTCAGATCCAAACTTGAGTTTTCACTCTCCCATTTTTCTCGTAAACAAAAAAGATATAAGGACAAATAGATCGCAACAAAATGAAAATTTCAGAGTCCTTGTATGCAAAAAAAAAATTTGAAAACCATAATAAATGTTAAAAGTGAAGAATATTATTTCACGCACTATAAAAATGAACTCCAAGGTTTTGTTATCCATGTTTGGGAAATTCCACTAGTACAACCCCCTAATAATTAGCTTGGTGGAATTTTAAAGGAAAAGGGACTTCTAACTGATCCTAATGTGCTTTAAATGTGGTGTCCATGCATGCTAGAAACATGTTGAGGATGCAAGTGGCCCTAATGCTGCCAAAAATCTCAGGGAGTAGAAAAAATCAAAAACTCAAGTGGTTGGATATTTACCAGAGCCAAACAACCCACGTTTTTGCCTATCCTTAAAAATCACAGATACTTTTTGGAATTATCTCTCTCAGCATTTGTGGATGTTCAACTTTTTTTTTTAAGATCCAAATTTGAGTTTTCACTCTCCCATTTTTCTTCTAAGGAAAAAAGATATAAGACAAAATAGATCGCAACAAAATGAAAATTTTAGAGTCCATGTATGCAAAAAAAAAATTTGAAAACCATAATATATGTAAAAGTGAAGAAAATTATTTCACGCACTATAAAAAATGAACTCCAAGGTTTTGTTATCCATGTTTGGGAAATTCCACTAGTACAACCCCCTAATAATTAGCTTGGTGGAATTTTATAGGAAAGGGACTTCTAACTGATCCTACCATGCTTTAAATGTGGTGTCCATGCATGCTAGAAACATGTATAGGATGCAAGTGGCCCTAATGCTGCCAAAAATCTCAAGGAGTAGAAAAAATCAAATCCTCAAGTAGTTGGATATTAACAAGAGCCAAACAACCCACTTTTTGTCTATCCTTAAAAATCACAGATACTTTTTGGAATTATCTATCTCATCATTTGTGGATGTTCAACTATTTTTTTTCAGATCAAAACTTGAGTTTTCACTCTCCCATTTTTCTCGTAAACAAAAAAGATATTAGGCAAAATAGATCGCAACAAAATGAAAATTTTAGAGTCCATGTAAGCAAAAAAAAATTTGAAAACAATAATAAATGTAAAAGTGAAGAAAATTATTTCACGCACTATAAAAAATGAACTCCAAGGTTTTGTTATCCATGTTTGGGAAATTCCACTAGTACAACCCCCTAATAATTAGCTTGGTGGAATTTTATAGGAAAGGGACTTCTAACTGATCCAAACATGCTTTAAATGTGATGTCCATGCATGTCAGAAACATGTTGAGGATCCAAGTGGCCTAATGATGCCAAAAATCTCAAGGAGTAGAAAAAATCAAATCTTCAAGTGGTTGGATAATTACCAGAGCCAAACAACCCACTTTTTGCCTATCCTTAAAAATCACAGATACTTTTTGGAATTATCTCTCTCAGCATTTGTGGATGTTCAACTTTTTTTTTTCATATCCAAACTTGAGTTTTCTCTCTCCCATTTTTCTCGAAAACAAAACAGATATAAGGCAAAATATATCGCAACAAAATAAAAATTTTACAGTCCATGTATGCAAAAAAAAATTTGAAAACCATAATAAATATAAAAGTGAAGAAAATTATTTCACGCACTATAAAAAATGAACTCCAAGGTTTTGTTATCCATGTTTGGGAAATTCAACTAGTACAACCCCCTAATAATTAGCTTGGTGAAATTTTATAGGAAGGGCCTTCTAACTGATCGTAACATGCTTTAAATGTGGTGTCCATGGATGCCAGAAACATGTTGAGGATGCAAGTGGCCCTAATGATGCCAAAAATCTCAAGGAGTAGAAAAAATCAAATCCTCAAGTGGTTGGATATTTACCAGAGCCAAACAACCTACTTTTTGCCTATCCTTAAAAATCACAAATACTTTTTGGAATTATCTCTCTCAGCATTTGTGGATGTTCAACTTTTTTTTTCAGGTCTAAACTTGAGTTTTCACTCACCCATTTTTCTCGTCAACAAAAACGATATAAGGCAAAATAGACCGCAAAATAATGAAAAATCTAGAGTCCATGTATGCAAAAAAAAATTTGAAAACCATAATAAATGTAAACTTGAAGAAAATTATTTCACGCACTTTAAAAACATGAACTCCAAGGTTTTCTTATCCATGTTTAGGAAATTCCACTAGTGCAACCCCTATTAATTAGCTTGGTGGAATTTTATAGGAAAGGGACTTCCAACTGATCCTAACATGCTTTAAATGTGGTGTCCCTGCATGCCAGAAACATGTTGAGGATGCAAGTGGCCCTAATGGTTCCAAATATCTCAGGGAGTAGAAATAATCAAATCCTCAAGTTGTTGGATATTTACCAGAGCCAAACAACCCACTTTTTGCCTATCCTTAAAAATCACATATACTTTTTGGAATTATCTCTCTCAGCATTTGTGGATGTTCAATTTTTTTTTCTGATCCAAACTTGAGTTTTCACTCTCCCATTTTTCTCGTAAACAAAAAAGATATAAGGACAAATAGATCGCAACAAAATGAAAATTTTAGAGTCCATGTATTTTGAAAAAAAAATTGAAAACCATAATACATGTTAAAAGTGAAGAAAATTATTTAACGCACTATAAAAATGAACTCCAAGGTTTTGTTATCCATGTTTGGGAAATTCCACTAGTATAACCCCCTAATAATTAGCTTGGTGGAATTTTATAGGATAAGGGACTTCTAACTGATCCTAACATGCTTTAAATGTGGTGTCCATGCGTGCAAGAAACATGTTGACGATGCAAGTGGCCCTAATGCTGCCAAAAATCTCAGGGAGTAGAAAAAATCAAATCCTCAAGTGGTTGGATATTTACCAGAGCCAAACAACCCACTTTTTGCCTATCCTTTAAAATCACAGATACTTTTTGGAATTATATCTCGCAGCATTTGCGGATGTTCAACTTTTTTTTTTTAAGATCCAAATTTGAGTTTTCACTCTCCCATTTTTCTCGTAAGCAAAAAAGATATAAGACAAAATAGATCGCAACAAAATGAAAATTTTAGAGTCCATGTATGCAAAAAAAAAATTGAAAACCATAATAAATGTAAAAGTGAAGAAAATTATTTCACGCACTATAAAAAATGAACTCCAAGGTTTTGTTATCCATGTTTGGGAAATTCCACTAGTACAACCCCCTAATAATTAGCTTGGTGGAATTATATAGGAAAGGGACTTCTAACTGATCCTAACATGCTTTAAATGTGGTGTCCATGCATGCCAGAAACATGTTCAGGATGCAAGTGGCCTAATGATGCCAAAAATCTCAAGGAGTAGAAAAAATGAAATCCTCAAGTGGTTGGATATTTACCACAACCAAACAACCCACTTTTTGCCTATCCTTAAAAATCACAGATACTTTTTGGAATTATCTCTCTCAGCATTTGTGGATGTTCAACTTTTTTTTTTCAGATCCAAACTTGAGTTTTCACTCTCCCATTTTCTCGTAAACAAAAAAGATATAAGGCAACATAGATCGCAACAAAATGAAAATTCTAGAGTCCATGAATGCAAAAAAAAAATTGAAAACCATAATAAATGTAAAAGTGAAGAAAATTATTTCACGCACTATAAAAAATGAACTCCAAGGTTTTGTTATCCATGTTTAGGAAATTCCACTAGTACCACCCCCTAATAATTAGCTTGGTGGAATTTTATAGGAAAGGGACTTCTAACTGATCCTAACATGCTTTAAATGTGGTGTCCATGCATGCCAGAAACATGTTGAGGATGCAAGTGGCCTAATGATGCCAAAAATCTCAAGGAGTAGAAAAAATCAAATCGTCAAGTGGTTGGATATTTACCACAACCAAACAACCCACTTTTTGCCTATCCTTAAAAATCACAGATACTTTTTGGAATTATCTCTCTCAGCATTTGTGGATGTTCAACTTTTTTTTTTCAGATCCAAACTTGAGTTTTCACTCTCCCATTTTTCTCGTAAACAAAAAAGACATGAGGCAAAATAGATCGCAACAAAATGAAAATTTTAGAGTCCAAGTAGGCACAAAAAAAATTTGAAAACCATAATAAATATAAAAGTGAAGAAAATTATTTCACGCACTATAAAAATAAACTCCAAGGTTTTGTTATCCTTGTTTGGGAAATTCCACTAGTACAACCCCCTAATAATTAGCTTGGTGGAATTTTATAGGAAAGGGACATCTAACAAATCCTAAAATGCTTTAAATGTGGCGTCCATGCATGCCAGAAACATGTTGAGGATGCAAGTGGCCTAATGATGCCAAAAATCTCAAGGAGTAGAAAAAATCAAATCCTCGAGTGGTTGGATATTTACCATAGCCAAACAACCCACTGTTTGCCTATCCTTAAAAATCACAGATACTTTTTGGAATTATCTCTCTCAGCATTTGTGGATGTTCAACTTTTTTTTTTCAGATACAAACTTGAGTTTTCACTCTCCCATTTTTCTCGTAAACAAAAAAGACATGAGGCAAAATAGATCGCAACAAAATGAAAATTTTAGAGTCCATGTATGCAAAAAAAAATTTGAAAACCATAATAAATGTAAAAGTGAAGAAAATTATTTCACGCACTATAAAAACGAACTCCAAGGTTTTTTTATCCATGTTTGGGAGATTTCACTAGTAACCCCCTAATAATTAGCTTGGTGGAATTTTTTAGGAAAGGTTCTTGTAACTGATCCTGACATGCTTTAAATGTTGTGTCCATGCATGCCAGAAACATATTGAGGATGCAAGTGGCCTAATGATGCCAAAAATCTCAAGGAGTAGAAAAAATCAAATCCTCAAGTGGTTGGATATTTACCATAGCCAAACAACCCACTTTTTGCCTATCCTTAAAAATCACTGATACTTTTTGGAATTATCTCTCTCAGCATTAGTGGATGTTAACCTTTTTTTTTTCAGATCCAAACTTGTGTTTTCTCTCTCCAATTTTTCTCGTAAACAAAAAAGACATGAGGCAAAATAGATCGCAACAAAATGAAAATTTTAGACTCCATGTATGCAAAAAAAAATTTTAAAAACATAATAAATGTAAAAGTGAAGAAAATTATTTCACGCACTATAAAAATGAACTCCAAGGTTTTGTTATCCATGTTTGGATAATTCCACTAGTACAACCCCCTAATAATTAGCTTGGTGGAATTTTATAGGAAAGGGATTTCTAACTGATCCTATCATGCTTTAAATGTGGTGTCCATGCATGCCAGAAAGATGTTGAGGATGCAAGTGGCCTAATGATGCAAAAAATCTCAAGGAGTAGAAAGAATCAAATCTTCAAGTGGTTGGATATTTACCAGAACCAAATAACCCACTTTTTGCCTATCCTTCAAAATCACAGATACTTTTTGGGATTTTCTCTCTCAGTATTTGTGGATGTTCAACTTTTTTTTTTTCAGATCCAAACTTGAGTTTTCACTCTCCCATTTTTCTCGTAAACAAAAAAGATATAAGGCAAAATAGATCGCAACAAAATAAAAATTTAAGAGTCCATGTATGCAAAAAAAATTTTGAAAACCATAAGAAATGTAAAAGTGAAGAAAATTATTTGACGCACTATAAAAATGAACCTCAAGCTTTTGTTATCCATATTTGGGAAATTCCACTAGTTCAAACCCCTAATAATTAGCTCTGTGGAATTTTTTAGGAAAGGGACTTCTAACTGATCCTAACATGCTTTAAATGAGGTGTCCATGCATGCCAGAAACATGTTGAAGATGCAAGTGGCCTAATGAAGCCAAAAATCTCAAAGAGTAGAAAAAATCAAATCCTCAAGTGGTTGGATATTTACCAGAGCCAAACTACCCACTTTTTGCCTATCCTTAAAAATGACAGATACTTTTTGGAATTATCTCTCTCAGCATTTGTGGATGTTCAACTTTTTTTTTTCATATCCAAACTCGGGTTTTCACTCTCCCATTTTTCTCGTAAACAAAAAAGACATGAGGCAAAATAGATCGCAAGAAAATGAAAATTTCGAGTCCATGTATGCAAAAAAAAATTTGAAAACCATAATAAATGTAAAAGTGAAGAAAATTATTTGACGCACTATAAAAAATGAACTCCAAGGTTTTGTTATCCATGTTTGGGAAATTCCACTAGTACAACCCCCTAATAATTAGATTGGTGGAATTTTATAGGAAAGGGACTTCTAACTGATCCTAACATGCTTTAAATGTGGTGTCCATGCCTGCCAGAAACATGTTGAGGATGCAAGTGGCCTAATGATGCTAAAAATCTCAAGGAGTAGAAAAAATCAAATCCTCAAGAGGTTGGATATTTACCAGAGCCAAACAACCCACTTTTTGCTTGTCTTTAAAAATCACATATACTTTTTGGAATTATCTCTCTCTGCATTTGTGGATGTTCAACTTTTTTTTTTCAGATCAAAACTTGAGTTTTCACTCTCCTATTTTTCTTGTAAACAAAAAAGACATAAGGCAAAATAGATCGCAACAAACTGAAAATTTTCGAGTCCATGTATGCAAAAAAAAATTTGAAAACCATAATAAATGTAAAAGTGAAGAAAATTATTTGACGCACTATAAAAATAAACTCCAAGGTTTTGTTATCCATGTTTGGGAAATTCCACTAGTACAACTCCATAATAATTAGCATGGTGGAATTTTATAGGAAAAGGACTTCTAACTGATCCTAACATGCTTTAAATGTGGTGTCCATGCATGCCAGAAACATGTTGAGGATGCAAGTGGCCTAATGATGCCAAAAATCTCAAGGAGTAGAAAAAATAAAATCCTCAAGTGGTTGGATATTTACCAGAGCCAAACAACCCACTTTTTGCCTATCCTTAAAAATCACAGATACTTTTTGGAATTATCTCTCTCAGCATTTGTGGATGTTCAACTTTTTTTTTTCAGATCCAAACTTGAGTTTTCACTCTCCTATTTTTCTTGTAAACAAAAAAGACATAAGGCAAAATAGATCGCAACAAAATGAAAATTTTCGAGTCCATGTATGCAAAAAAAAATATGAAAACCATAATAAATGTAAAAGTGAAGAAAATTATTTCACGCACTATAAAAACGAACTCCAATGTTTTGTTACCTTGTTTGGGAGATTCCACTAGTACAACCCCCTAATAATTAGCTTGGTGGAATTTTATAGGAAAGGGACTTCTAACTGATCCTAATATGCTTTAAATGTGGTCTCCATGCATGCCAGAAACATGTTGAGAATGCAAGTGGCCTAATGATGCCAAAAATCTCAAGGAGTAGAAAAAATCAAATCCTCATGTGGTTGGATATTTACCAGAGCCAAACAACCCACTCTTTGCCTATCCTTCAAAATCACAGATACTTTTTGGAATTATCTCTCTCAATATTTGTGGGTGTTCAACTTATTTTTTTCAGATCCAAACTTGAGTTTTCACTCTCCCATTTTTCTCGTAAATAAAAAAGATATAAGGCAAAATAGATCGCAACAAAATGAAAATTTTAGAGTCCATGTGTGCAAAAAAATATTTGAAAACCATAATAAATGTAAAAGTAAAGAAAATTATTCCACGCACTATAAAAACGAACTCCAAGGTTCTGTTATCCATGTTTGGGAAATTCCACTAGTACAACCCCCTAATAATTAGCTTGGTGGAATTTTATAGGAAAGGGATTTCTAAATGATCCTAACATGCTTTAAATGTTGTGTCCATGCATGCCAGAAACATGTTGAGGATGCAAGTGGCCTAATGATGCCAAAAATCTCAAGGAGTAGAAAAAATCAAATTCTCAAGTTGTAGGATATTTACCAGAGCCAAACAACCCACTTTTTGCCTATCCTTAAAAATCACAGATACTTTTTGGAATTATCTCTCTCAACATTTGTGGATGTTCAACTTTTTAATTTCAGATCCAAACTTGAGTTTTCACTCTCCCATTTTTCTCGTAAACAAAAAAGACAAAAGGCAATATAGATCGTAACAAAATGAAAATTTTTGAGTCCAAGTATGCAAAAAAAAATTTGAAAACCATGATAAATGTAAAAGTGAAGAAAATTATTTCACGCACTATAAAAACGAACTCCAAGGTTTTGTTATCCATGTTTGGGAGATTCCACTAGTACAACCCCCTAATAATTAGCTTGGTGGAACTTTTTAGGAAAGGGGCTTCTAACTGATCCTAACATGCTTTAAATGTGGTGTCCATGCATGCCAGAAACATATTGAGGATGCAAGCCCTAATGATGCCAAAAATCTCATGGAGTAGAAAAAATCAAATCCTCAAGTGGTTGGATATTTACCAAAGCCAAATAACCCACTTTTTGCCTATCCTTCAAAATCACAGATACTTTTTGGAATTATCTCTCTCAGTATTTGTGGATGTTCAACTTTTTTTTTTCAGATCCAAACTTGAGTTTTCACTCTCCCATTTTTCTCGTAAACCAAAAAGATATAAGGCAAAATAGATCGCAACAAAATAAAAATTTAGGAGTTCATGTATGCAAAATAAAATTTGAAAACCATAAGAAATGTAAAAGTGAAGAAAATTATTTGACGCACTATAAAAATGAACCTCAAGGTTTTGTTATCCAAGTTTGGGAAATTCCACTAGTACAACCCCCTAATAATTAGCTATGTGGAAATTTTTAGAAAAGGGACTTCTAACTGATCCTAACATGCTCTAAATGTGGTGTCCATGCATGCCAGAAACATGTTGAGGATGCAAGTGGCCTAATGATGCTAAAAATTTCAAGGAGAAGAAAAAATCAAATCCTCAGGTGGTTGGATATTTACCAGAGCCAAACTACCCACTTTTTGCCTATCCTTAAAATCACAGATACTTTTTGGAATTATCTCTCTCAGCATTTGTGGATGTTCAACTTTTTTTTCAGATCCAAACTTGAGTTTTCACTCTCCCATTTTTCTCGTAAACAAAAAAGACATGAGGCAAAATAGATCGCAACAAAATGAAAATTTTTGAGTCCATGTATGCAAAAAAAAATTTGAAAACCATAATAAATGTAAAAGTGAAGAAAATTATTTGACGCACTATAAAAATGAACTCCTAGGTTTTGTTATCCATGTTTGGGAAATTCCACTTGTACAACCCCCTTATAATTAGCTTGGTGGAATTTTATAGGAAAGGGACTTCTAATTGATCCTAACATGCTGTAAATGTGGTGTCCGTGCATGCCAGAAACCTGTTGAGGATGCAAGTGGCCTAATGATGCTAAAAATCTCAAGGCGTAGAAAAAATCAAATCCTCAAGTGGTTGGATATTTACCAGAGCCAAACAACCAACTTTTTGCCTGTCCTTAAAAATCACATATACTTTTTGGAATTATCTCTCTCTGCATTTGTGGATGTTCAACTTTTTTTTTTCAGATCCAAACTTGATTTTTCACTCTCCTATTTTTCTCGTAAACAAAAAAGGCATAAGGCAAAATAGATCGCAACAAAATGAAAATTTTCGAGTCCATGTATGCAAAAAAAATTTTGAAAACCATAATAAATGTAAAAGTGAAGAAAATTATTTGCGCGCTATAAAAATGAACTCCAAGGTTTTGTTATCCATGTTTGGGAAATTCCACTAGTACAACCCCCTAATAATTAGCTTGGTAGAATTTTATAGGAAAGGGACTTCTAACTAATCCTAACATGCTTTAACTGTGGTGTCCATGCGTGCCAGAAACATGTTGAGGATGCAAGTGGCCTAATGATGCTAAAAATCTCAAGGAGTAGAAAAAATTAAATCCTCAAGTGGTTGGATATTTACCAGAGCCTTACAACCCACTTTTTGCCTATCCTTAAAATTCACATATACTTTTTTGAATTATCTCTCTCTGCATTTGTGGATGTTCAACTTTTTTTTTTTCAGATCCAAACATGAGTTTTCACTCTCCTATTTTTCTCGTAAACAAAAAAGACATAAGGCAAAATAGATCGCAACAAAATGAAAATTTTCGAGTCCATGTATGCAAAAAAAAATTTGAAAACCATAATAAATGTAAAAGTGAAGAAAATTATTTGACGCACTATAAAAATGAACTCCAAGGTTTTGTTATCCATGTTTGGGAAATTCCACTAGTACAACTCCCTAATAATTAGCTTGGTGCAATTTTATAGGAAAGGGACTTCTAACTGATCCTAACATGCTTTAAATGTGGTGTCCATGCATGCCAGAAACATGTTGAGGATGCAAGTGGCCTAATGATGCTAAAAATCTCAAGGAGTAGAAAAAATCAAATCCTCAAGTGGTTGGATATTTACCAGAGCCAAACAACCCACTTTTTGCCTATCCTTAAAAATCATAGATACTTTTTGGAATTATCTCTCTCAGCATTTGTGGTTGTTCAACTTTTTTTTTTCCGATCCAAACTTGAGTTTTCACTTTCCCATTTTTCTCGTAAACAAAAAAGACATGAGGCAAAATAGATCGCAACAAAATGAAAATTTTCGAGTCCATGTATGCAAAAAAAAATTTGAAAACCATAATAAATGTAAAAGTGAAGAAAATTATTTCACGCAAAATAAAAACGAACTCCAAGGTTTTGTTATCCATGTTTGGGAAATTCCACTAGTACAACTCCCTAATAATTAGCTTGGTGGAATTTTATAGGAAAGGGACTTCTAACTGATCCTAACATGCTTTAAATGTGTTGTCCATGCATGCTAGAAACATGTTGAGGATGCAAGTGGCCTAATGATGCCAAAAATCTCAAGGTGTAGAAAAAATCAAATCCTCAAGTGGTTGGATATTTACTAGAGCCAAACAACCCACTTTTTGCCTATCCTTAAAAATCACAGATACTTTTTGGAATTATCTCTCTCAGCATTTGTGGATGTTCAAATTTTTTTTTCAGATCCAAACTTGAGTTTTCACTCTCCCATTTTTCTCGTAAACAAAAAAGACATGAGGCAAAATAGATCGCAACAAAAATAAAATTTTTGAGTCCATGTATGCAAAAAAAAAATTTGAAAACCATAATAAATGTAAAAGTGAAGAAAATTATTTCACGCAAAATAAAAACAAACTCCATGGTTTTGTCATCCATGTTTGGGAAATTCCACTAGTACAACCCCCTAATAATTAGCTTGGTGGAATTTTCTAGGAAAGGGACTTCTAACTCATCCTAACATGCTTTAAATGTGGTGTCCATGCATGCCAGAAACATGTTGAGGATGCAAGGGGCTTAATGATGCTAAAAATCTCAAGGAGTAGAAAAAATCAAATCCTCAAGTGGTTGGATATTTACAAGAGCCAAACAACCCACTTTTTGCCTATCCTTGAAAATCACATATACTTTTGTGAATTATCTCTCTCTGCATTTGTGGATGTTCAACTTTTTGTTTTCAGATCCAAACTTGAGTTTTCACTCTCCTATTTTTCTCGTAAACAAAAAAGACATAAGGCAAAATAGATCGCAACAAAATGAAAATTTTTGAGTCCTTGTATGCAAAAAAAAATTTGAAAACCATAATAAATGTAAAAGTGAAGAAAATTATTTGACGCACTATAAAAATGAACTCCAAGGTTTTGTTATCCATGTTTGGGAAATTCCACTAGTACAACTCCCTAATAATTAGCTTGGTGGAATTTTTTAGGAAAGGGACTTCTAACTGATCCTAACATGCTTTAAATGTGGTGTCCATGCATGCCAGAAATATGTTGAGGATGCAAGTGGCCTAATGATGCCAAAAATCTCAAGGAGTAGAAAAAATCAAATCCTAAAGTGGTTGGATATTTACCAGAGCCAAACAACCCACTTTTTGCCTATCCTTAAAAATCACAGATACTTTTTGGAATTATCTCTCTCAGTATTTTTGGATGTTCTACTTTTTTTTTCTGATCCAAACTTGAGTTTTCACTCTCCCATTTTTCTCGTAAACAAAAAAGACATGAGGCAAAATAGATCGCAACAAAATTAAAATTTTTGAGTCCATGTATGCAAAAAAAAATTTGAAAACCATAATAAATGTAAAAGTGAAGAAAATTATTTCACGCAAAATAAAAACGAACTCCAAGGTTTTGTCATCCATGTTTGGGAAATTCCACTAGTACAACCCCCTAATAATTAGCTTGGTGGAATTTTATAGGAAAGGGACTTCTAATTGATCCTAACATGCTTTAAATGTGGTGTCCATGCATGCCAGAAATATGTTGAGGATGCATGTGGCCTAATGATGCCAAAAATCTCAAGGAGTAGAAAAATTCAAATCCTCAAGTAGTTGGATGTTTACCAGAGCCAAACAACCCACTTTTTGCCTATCCTTAAAAATCACAGATACTTTTTGGAATTATCTCTGTCAGCATTTGTGGATGTTCAACTTTTTTTTTTTCAGATCCAAACTTGAGTTTTCACTCTCCTATTTTTCTCGTAAACAAAAAAGACATAAGGCAAAATAGATCGCAACAAAATGAAAATTTTAGAGTCCATGTATGCAAAAAAAAATTTGAAAACCATGATAAATGTAAAAGTGAAGAAAATTATTTCACGCACTATTAAAAAGAACTCCAAGGTTTTATTATCCATGTTTGGGAGATTAAGACCTAAAATAAAGTCTACTTGAAGTTCTAGGTCTCTAACCCATGTTAATGGTAAAGAATAAGATCCAGAAAAGGTAGAGCAATTAGTAAAAAATTGGATCTTGCCTTCATCGAAATAGGTGGTGTAAGGGTTATAAGTACCATATACCTGTTGGCTACATACTTGCTTAGTTGTTTTCTTAAGAAACTGAGGGGGAAATAGTCTCCGGTGAATAATACATTTTGTTCAGCCAGAGTCTACGAGAGCATCTAATATGAGGGATTGTTTATTAGGGAAAAGGATCTTAGCCCTAACAAGTATGCTGGAAAAAGATTTATCTTTACAGACGTAAGAGGTTTCTGGGTCTTCGATGCCTATAGTAATCCCATCGTAGGAGTCTTTTTCGATTGTATCTAATCTATGTTTGAGGAGAGTAATTTCTGCTTCACAATTTTCTATTTTTCTAGCCATGATATCGAGTTTAGTGTTATGTATCCTATTATGGATAGTCTGGTCGACGGGTTCTATTCCTAAGATTTTGAGGCAAGGGATACAGGCTTCTAAGAAACATTGATTTCACTTTGCTCGTTGTTTCTTACTGGGATACTAGGCACACTTAAAACAAGGGTTGTTGTCTAACCCAGTATTCCAAGACCAGGTATGTGTGCATTCTGAAGTTGTATCCATAAGATCAAGGTTTCCTTCTATGTCTAAGACTAAGTCTTCATCGGAATCTGATAAGTCTAGAGGAGCATTTTGTATGCTTACAATGATGTAAATGGATTCTGTGTCTGACATATATTCGTCAACTTCTATAAGGTCTTATTGGACATTCACTACAAGGTTAGATCTTCTAGAGTTAATATTTTGTCTTTTAGGCAGGTGTTGGCTAAATGTTCAGTTTGTCCGCAAATATAGCAAGATAATTTATTCTTATAGGTTCTTTTTGGGTTAAATCTTCTAACATGTCTATCTTTATTTAAATATGGTTTTCTACTTTTCAATCTTCGGATAAAATATCCTTTTTTGAAATATCTTTTGTTTTTTCTAGGTCTTTGTCCTGAGTCTTTTAAACCATAAGCTTGGGTGGTATATATCTGTTTACATAACCCAAAGTCATCTCCTTTGAGTTGTCTTTGTATTTGGATATCTGTACATTTTTCTTGAAGGATAGTTATTATGAATTTTGTTCTTTGTCCTATTGCATAAACTGTTGTAGGATTTGCAATTTCTAAGTTTTGCCATTTATCATAAATTTCCTTTCCTAATGCTCCTGGTAATTTTCTAAACAGTTTAGTACCTAAATCTCTATTGAATACATTTCTTGAAATGCAGGTATAGTTGAAGTAATCTTGGAGAAATTTCTTCACATATTTGTAATTGTGTAAACTAAGTTGTTCTAGATAAACTACCACATCTTTTTGTAATGTAACAAATCCTAGATTAGGATCATCTCCTATTACTAATTGATAGACTTTGTTAACAAAGTTATATGGGTTAGATCCTAAACTCATTAAATGACCAAATTCTTCGGGATTACTTCTTTTATAGCCTTCCCATAAAGCTTTTACACTTTCTCCTAAAAATGTTTCTAAGTACCTATACATTTCTTCTACATCTTGGGATTGAAAGTTCTGAATGTAGTCTGAAACTACTTGGCTTTTCCAGAGGTCTAGGACTATTGTCCACTCTTGAGGGTCATGGGCTGAAAGATTAAGAATTTTTCCTTTGCCCAATTCTTGGAATTTTATAGGTCTTTCTATTTCTTTTCTTTTTCCTTTGGGATGTATCTTTTGATCATAAGTTACTGGTTCACTATAAGGAATCCTTGGCATATTACCTGAGTAATATACTTCCCTAGGAGGGGTTATTGGGTAAGTTGTATAGCTACTTCTGGGAATAGTGTTAGAATTTTCTTCAACCATATATTCTTTAATACTTAAGGTTTCTTCTCTTTCTATTTTTTCATCTTCTTTTGGTTCTAGGGGCATTTTTCCTATTCTAATATTAGCTTCATTATCATAATATAGGTATTCTTCTTCTTTTATTCTTCTATTTTTTATCAGATCTTCTTCAAGATGAAGAAGTTCTCTTTCTGATAATTTTAATTCTAATTCTTTAGGATATATTATCTCATCTATGTCTAATTCTATATTGAGTAGAAATTGATTCAGCATCTTCTATATTCTTTTGGCCATAGCTATTAAATCTAATATTGATGTTACCCTTTGTATCTGTGTACATAATACTTTATTCAGGACTAATTATTTTTTCTTCTCTAAATTTAATATTCCATTCTAAGCCTGCTAAAATGTCTAGGGAATACTTAATAGGTTTGATTAATTTAATTCCTTTATTCCCTATTAAATTAACAACATCATCTATTTTAACTTTGAACTTAGTAGTACTAGAACAAGTACTTCTCCCTAAGAATCCAATACATAGTAAAAGATTATTTCCTACAAAGGATTCGTATCCTTTTGTCTGAATGCCTATTTTTATATATTTTCTAAAACTTGTAATCCAATAAGGAAGTCTGGGGAGCAATAAAATATTCCTCCATTCTGATTCATATCTACTTCAGTAATTCCTAACATTGCTTTTTTAGGATCTGCGCATCTATCATCGTAAATGCTAAGTAAAGTTTTGGTTCCTAGATGTTTTCGTCCTAATCCTTTTACGCCTATTACAATTAAACCTAAATGAATTAAAGTATTTAATTTTTTAATTCCTCTAAAAGCTTGTTTTGCTAGTAGGTTAATGTTAACAGAATCTTGTCCTACACAACTAATCTGGATTTCTTTGTAATGTCTGAATAATCCTGTATTAAAGTTTAATGGTCCTGTTCGATATAATTGTCTAGGGTTAAGGAGGTTTAATTGATTATTGCTGAATAAGGTAATGTCTTGGTCTATATCTATGATTTCATCTAATTGTATATCTCTTTGGTGTATACTTCTTCTTCCTGTTCTTCCTTATCAATGTTCTGTTGGGATCCTTTACTAGTTTTTAGATAGTCTAAATTTTTGGCTAATTTGTCTGTTTTTATTCTTAAGTTTCTTATTTCTTCTTGTGTTTTACTTATACTAACTTCTATTTCTGTTATTTTACTCTGCAGATTATTTCCTAAACTTATAATAAGATCGATAATACTCTTGAGTTGAGGGTTATTTCCGTGTAGACAATGTTCTTCACTATTAAAGTGACACCTAAGAGTATTAGGTCCTATGTATTTTATGTCAAATCTTGTAAGAAGTCTAAAGTCTAAATAATCTATTTTTCTAAAGGGTTCCGGGTCTTATGGCTTTGATACCAAAATGAGAGGGGTACTAATTAAGGTTCTAATTAATCTAGAGTATTTAAAGATGAAATATTTGCAGGTCTCCTTACTATTTGTCTTTTGGGTATAAAGATTTGCCTAGGAGTCTCGACAAATCTTCTATAAGAATATAAAGACAAAGTGAAACAGATAAAACTAAAAATAACCAGATTACAGAAAACTATTATTAAGGCTATAAAGACAAAGATCATGTATCTATAATTCTGACTAAAATATTAATAATTAAGAATATATAGGAAACTAAAAGATTCTCTAGTTGTTCTGGGAGGGACACAAAATAGCTGAATAATTCTACTGCTATTACTAATAAAAACAGAATGTAAGTATATGTTCCTATAGCTTTAATCTTAAGGTGTTGTAAAATAGACCTAGATTTAAGTAATATATGGGTAATATGCGTAGGATAATTCTAAAAACCTGTCTTAATATTCTATTTACTAACCAAATAAACATAAAAGTATTGCGGCATCGTGGCTTCCGGGAGCAACAATTGGCTCCGAAGAGGTAGAGGCGTTTGACTAAATCGTCATCTGAATCTAAAGGTGCACTTTGGATACTTACTATGCTATAAATAGATTCCGTATCTGACATGTATTCATCTACTTCTATGAGATCTTGTTGGACATTTTCTACAAGGGTGGATCTCTTAGAGTTAATGTTTTGTCTTTCGGTACAGGTGTTGGCTAAGTGTTCTGTTTGGCCGCAAATATAGCAAGAAAGTTTATTCTTATAGGTTCATTTTGGGTTAAATCTTCTAATATGTCTATGTTTTTTAAAATATGGTTTCTTACTTTTGGATCTACGAATAAAGTATCCTTTCTTGAAGTATTTTTTATGTTTTCTTAGTTTCTGTCCTGAGTCTTTTAGACCATAAGCTTGGGTAGTATATATCTGCTTACAGAACCCATAATCATCTCCTTTAAGTTGTCTTTGTATTTGAATGTCTGTACATTTTTCTTGAAGGATAGTCATAATAAACTTGGTTCTTTGTCCTATTGAATACACTCCTGTAGGATTTGTTGTTTCTACGTTTTGCCATTTATCATATATTTCTTTTCCTAGAGCTCCTGGTAATTTCCTAAATAACTTTGTGCCTAAGTCTTTGTTGAAAGCATTTCTTGAAATACAGGTATAATAAAAGTAGTTTTTTAGAAATTTCTTAACATATTTATAATTATGTAAACTAAGTTGCTCTAAATAAACTACTGCGTCTTTTTGTAATGTTACAAATCCTTGATTTGGGTCATCTCTTGTTACTAATTGATAAACTTTATTAACAAAATTATAGGGATTTGATCCTAGGCTAATTAGATGGCCAAATTCTTCTGGATTCCCTCTTTTATAACTTTCCCATAAAGCTTTTACGCTTTCTCCTAAAAATGTCTCTAAGTATCTGCACATTTCTTCTACATCTTGAGACTGAAAGTTCTGAATATAGTCTGACACTACCTGATTTTTCCAAAAGTCTAATATTGTTGTCCATTCTTGGGGATCATGGGCTGAAAGATTAAAAAAATTTCCTTTGCCCATTTCTTGAAACTTTATAGGTCTTTCTATATCTTTTCTTTTTCCTTTGGGACATATCTTGTGATCAAAAGTTACTGGGTCACTATAAAGAATCCTTGACATATTACCAGAATAATATACTTCCCTAGGAGGAGTTCGTGGATAAGTGGTATAACTATTTCGGGGAATAGTATTAGAGCTTTTTTCATTCATGTATTCTTTGATACTTATAGTTTCTTCATCTTTTGTTGGCTCTAGAGGCATTTTTCCTATTCTGATGTTAGTTTCTTAGTCATAGTACATATATTCTTCCTCTTGGATTTTTCCATTTTTAATTAAGTGTTCTTCTAAATGAAAAAGTTCTTTTTCTGTTAATTTTAATTCTAGTTCTTTAGGGTATATTATTTCATCTGTCTCTGATTCTCCTTCTATGTGAACTAAATCGTAATTTTTGCTAGAAATTGATTTTGTGTCCTCTGTATTCTTTTGTTTATAACTATTAAATCTAATATTTATATTACCTTTTGTATCTGTATACATAATACTTTCTTCAGCACTAATTATTTTTTCTTCTTTGAATTTAAGGTTCCATTCTAATCCTGCTAAGATATTGGGGAATATTTGATAGGCTTAATTAATTTAATTCCCTTGTTACCTATTAAATTAACTACATCATCTATTTTAACTTTAAACCTAGTAGTACTGGAGCTAGTACATCTTCCTAAAAATCCAATACATAATAAAATATTGTTTCCTACAAAGGATTCATATCCTTTTGTCTAAATACCTATTTTAATATATTTTCTGAAATCTTATAGTCCTATGAGGAAATCAGGGGAGCAATAAAATATTCCTCCATTCTGATTCATATCTACTTCGGTGATTCCTAACATAGCTATTTTAGGATCGGCCCATCTATCATCATAGATGCTGAGCAGAGTTTTGGTTCCTAGATGTTTTCGTCCTAATCCTTTTACCCCTATGACAATTAAACCTAAATGAATTAAAGTATATAATTTCTTAATTTCTTTGAAAGCTTGTTCTGCTATTAAGTTTATGTTGACGGAATCATGTCCTACACAACTAACTTGAATTTCCCTCTAGTGTCTGAATAATCAAGTATTAAAATTCAAAGGTCCTGTTCTATATAACTGTCTAGGATTAAGGAGAATTAATTGATTATTACTGAAGAAAGTAATATCTTGGTCTATGTCGATTATTTCGTCTAACAGAATATCTCTTTGGTCTACACTTCTTCTTCCTGTTATTCTATCTATTATATTAAGATTTCTAGAAGAACTTCCTTTTTCTGAGGTAAATCCTTCACCTCGCTGTGAAAGTGCCATGGTTTTGCTGATGATGAAGTTCTAGGTTCTATTTTGACAGCTTTTAATTTTTGAGTTGTTAAATTTATTTCTTTATCAATATTTTGTTGCGATCCTTTACTAGTTTTTAGATAATCTAAATTTCCAGAGAGTTTTTTTGTTTTTAATCTTAAGGTTCTTAATTCGTCTTGTAGTTTGTTCAAAGTAAATTCTATTTCTGTTACTTTGCTTTGTAGATTATTGCCTAAACTTGCGCTAGTATTTAATTGTGAATTATTTCCGTGTAATATGTGTTCTTCACTATTAAAATGACACCTAAGACAATTAGGTCCTAAGTATTTTATATCAAATCTTGATGAAATTCTTATGTCTAAATAATCTACTTTTTTAAAAGGTTCTAGGTCTTAAGGCTCTGATACCAAATTTAGGGGGTACTAATTTAATTTATTCTTGACTATTTAAAGGAGAATTATTAGGAGATCTTCTTATTACTTGCCTTCTGGGAATAAAAACTTGCCTAGGGGTTTCTACTATTCTCCTACGAGAATAGAGGGATAAAGTGAAATAGATAATACTAAATATGAAAAAGTTACAAATAACTATTGTTAATGCTATAAAAACAAAGATCATGTACCTAGGATTCTCCAGCCAAATAAACATCAAAGTACGGCGGCGTTGTGGCTTCCGGGAGCAACGCTTGGCTCCGAAAAGGCAAAGACGTTTGTCAGGGCTTAGCCATCACCCAGCATTTTCCAGCCTAATATACCTTTATGTATAAGCACAAAAAACAAACACAAGCACACAATCTATAAAACTTAGCAAACAATAAAAGCGGTAAGTATTAAACAGATAAGAACAATACCTAAAGTTATAAAGAGCACAAACATGGAGAGGATTTCGAAAAATAAGTAAGAAATATAATTCCCGAGGGGTTTGACTTTAGATCAAAGCTGTTTAGATCTTTATGCTTACTCCTTCAGGTATGGGGAACCCAAGACATAGTGAGGTGTGCAGTTTCCTAGCATTAAGCTTCTGCCACGAGCTCCAGCATTTAGTCCCAAGAAAAATAAAGCCTTGAAACCTCCTTGGGTATAAACAGGTAGAAACAAGGGACGCATGGACCGTGAAGCATCAGAGGAATACCACAATGCTTTTACTCTGGGCTTGGGATTAACCCCGGGTTAGAGGAGGAAGGTACAGATCTAAACAGACATAGATCTAAAGCTTCCCCTTAGGGAAGTCCCGAAAACTAAACGAAAATGGTAGAGAGTAACACTTATTGTTTAAAACAGGGGTGTTAGTGAGGAACGCTTAGGTTAGAAGAAGATGGAACTCATGGGTGGAAGACGAAGGATGCTCTGAAAGACACTCTTTCATTCATATGGTTTAAATGTACACAAGGCTATTTATAGCCAAGAGCTGCTGACACTAGGAGACAATGAGAATCACCTGGGTGCTCATTGGGCCCCATCGTCAGTGATGTGTCTCATGATGCTTTCCAAGTGTGCGGTTTACAAAATAATCTTTACAAAAGAGGTACAAAAAGTCAAAAAGTACAAGATATTATCTTGAAAAACCATGTGTTGTCTTGAAAACTGTGTGCCAAAACTGGGTGCTGGAGAAACTGCTTCTGGAAACCTGTGTGCCAAAACTGGGTGCTAGAAAAACTGCTTCTGGATACCGTGTGCTTAGTGGTCTTTTGAATAATCTTTTGTGTTGTTTTTTTTTTTATTATCTTGTCTCTTTTCTAAGTTTTTCTTTTTAGTCTTTTCTATCCTGTCTCTTTTTTATAGTACAGTCTTACTGCTTTATCTATTTGCCATCAAGTGTTATTAAATTATGGATGGCCTCTGAGTCATAATCAAAGTCTTCATCTTCTTCTTGGGAATAACATTGGAGAGTGTGAGTATCAGTTCTGGTGGAGCCGGTTTTACTAGAAGTGTCTGAATTATTCTTCTCATAACCTTGTTCTTTCTACCGTTTGTCTTTTTTCTTTTCATTTGACATTTTTGGCAAATGTCCAGCCATCAACGGACTTGATTTGTCTTTACCGGCTACCGTTTGAACTGGACTAGCTAGTGAAAACCCTTCACTAGTAGGGATCTGGGTACAAATAGTACCTGTGGTCTTGGCTTTGATCCTTCTATTTTCTTCTTCCAAAGTCTTAATATATTCTTTTTGAAAGTCATTCTTTTCTTCGAGCAGTCTTTTTTCTTCATTAAGTCTTTGAATGGTCTTGGCTAGAGTATCACAATGGTCACAAAATATAATTCTTTTATTATCGTTGGCAACACCATAGGATACTTGGTCTTCTCTCATATGTCTCAAAGAAGGAGCTATGTAATAATTGATGCCAATAGTTAACTTGGCTGCCTCTAGTGCTTCTTGAAGATTATTAAAGCCTTTGTAAATAGGTCTGTTGAAATTTTGAATATTTTTGACAACTTCTGTCCAAGAATGAAAAACTCCTGGAGTGTGACCTTGGAAAACTACATAAAAATTAAAACTTTTCTTTTTCTATGAAAAATATTCTGAAAGTCCGTTAATACTGGCTAAAAAGTATTTCTGATCTTTGGGAATTCTTTGGTAAGAAAGCCATAAGTTATCTAATAAACACCGTTCTTCTTTTGTAACTGAAATGCTAGGTAAAGTCTAAAAAGTAATATTAGATTTTGGAAAAACTACTAATTTCTGATTGCCAAAACTAAGAAATTCTTGTCCATAATTATTGAATCTGAAGGGCGTTGGTCTGGAAGAGTCGTGGTCTGGAAAATCCATCTGTTCAATTAATCATAATATTTGTGTCAAAAAATCTTCTACTTAGAGTATCTGCAAGACTATTATTTTTACCTTTAATATGTTCAAATTCAATCTTGTACCCATTTCCTGTAATAATGTCTACAAGATTTAACCATCTTCTTCTACTTATCTTATTTTCTTTGCTTCTTTGGAAATATTTTACTATAGCCTCACAGTCTGTTCTTAAAGTAAAATTCTTGTTTATTAATAATAAACAGTCTAAAAGATTCTAGGGAATAAATTACTGCTAGAATCTCAGAATCTATGCTACTCATGTTTCCTTTTTCTTTAAATTTTCCACTAGCATAACTACAAATTTTTTCTTGTTCTTTCTCACTATATTTGTGGGGTTTGGCTATAAGAACTCCACCCCATCCTAGATTACTCCCATTTGTTTCAATGATTAGATAATCAGAATCTAAGGGCATTTGTAATTTTGATAATGTTTGAATTTTTTCTTTAACTTTTTTAACCAAATTCTTATCTTCATTGGTTAAAGAATTTTTGGCCAGTTGGAGAAGTTTTTCTGTATAGAGGGCCAATAATTTTTCCTATGTCTTTAATAAAAGGTCTGGCATAATTGACCAATCCTAAAAATCTTTGGAGTTGTTTTGTATCTGATAAATCATCTAGCATTTCTAATATTTTCTTAGAAATATGATCTTGTAGTTCTATCTGACCTTGTCCTATATTTACTCCTAAGAATTTTATGTATTCTTTAAATAGTTCAATTTTTGTTTTACTAATAATGATTCCTTCTTGCATAAAGGTGGCTAATACTAATTGTAAGTGACCTAAATGTTCTTCAATGGTTTTGCTAAACATTAAGATATCATCTATGTATACTAGTACAAATGTATCATATTTCTTGAATATATTATCCATTTTTCTCTAAAAAATAGCTGGTGCATTTTTTAACCCAAAAGGCATTACTAACCATTCAAAATGTCCTTCTGGACATGTGAATGTTGTCCATTCTATACTATCTGGATGCATTTTTACCTGCCAAAATCCTGATTTGCAATCAAACTTACTAAATATCCTTTTATCTTGAATCCTATTAATTAGCTGAGACTTATCTGGTATGTTATAACTATATATAACTGTATTATCATTTAGTCTTTTGTAATTAATAACCATTCTAGATTTTCCCCTTTTCTGTTTGCTATTTTTCTAACTATAAAGGTTGCAGATCTATGGGGGTTTATGGATTTTCTAATAATTCCAAAATTTAATAATTCTGTGATATGAAGTTTAAAGTCTTCTTTGTCTAAATTTGTAGCTTCTATGTTGGCTGTTTTCACTATGTAATTAGGATTTAATAATTCTAACCTGCACTGTATGTGATTATTATCCCAGTGTTTTAAGGGATTTTCTCCAAAATATTCTGATTGGTCTAATTTGTCTATAATTTGTTGTAAGTGTTGTTTATCTTTATGTTGAACATTAATTATTTCTAAATAAAGTTTTTCAGTATCTAAAAAGGTATATTCTAAATCTATCATTCTTTCTATCCAATCATCAAAGTCTTCATTTTCTCCCATTACTTCTTCTAGATAATCATGGGGACTTGGTAATGGTTGGATATAAGGTTCTGGTTGGACGGAAACTTGAACTAAGCCTGTATGTGTTACTGCTTTAGGAAAAGTCTAGGAGTGGTGTATAGGAAGTTCCGTTGAAGCTTCATCTATTTCTTCATAACATAATAACTTATTATCTAATTTAACAATATTGGTTTCTATTTGTTTTTCTAAGGCTAGGATTGTAGGATGATGTATTTGTTTGCAGCTACCTGGAACCGGACATTGACAACTAGTGGTTTCTTTGTCTTTTGCTTCTAGGGGACCACCACGCTCCGCTGAAGAGGTGAGAGTAGGAGAATAGGTGGTTTAGACAGGAATAGTACTAGAATTCTTATGAAATTGAAGATAATCTCGGGAAATGGTAAGGGAGCCATTATTATGTAAAATGAAATTAAGGCCTAGGATGAAGTCTACTTTAAGTTTAAGGTCTCTAACCCATGTTAAGGGCAACGGATAAGATCCAGAAAAGGTAGAACAGTTGGTATAGAATTGGATCTTGCCTTCGTCAAAATAAGTAGTATATGGGTTATAAGTACCATCTACTTGTTGACTAAATACTTGTTTAGTAGTCTTCTTTAGGAACTGAGGAGGGACTAAGCGTATGTGGATAATGCATTTAGTACATCCAGAGTCTACTAGGGCATCTAAAATTAAAGAGTGTTTATTAGGGAAAATGATTTTGGCTCGAACAAGGATACTAGAAAATGATTTGTCTTGATTACAGACACAAGAAGTTTCTGGGTCTTCTAAACCTACAGTAATCCCATCATAGGAATATTTTTCTATTGTATCTAATCGGTGTTTTAGGAGGCTAATTTTTGCTTCACAATTTTCTATAAAAAGAGTGATAGTGACATTCTTTTGTCGGCATACAGGCCAACTGTCCACTAGTTGTGGAAAAGACTTTTGCTTTTTCTCTTGAGAGAGAGAGAGAGAGAGGGGTTTGGCTATAAGAACTCCACCCCATCCGAGATTACTACCGTCTATTTAAATGATTAGATAATCAGAATCTAAAGACATCTAATGGTTGGATGTAAGGTTCTATTTGGACGAAAACTTGAACTAAGCCTGTATGTACTACTGCTTCAGGCAAAGTCTGGGAGTGTTGGATAGGAACTTTTGTTAAGGCTTCATCTATTTCTTCGTAGCATAACAATTTATTATCTAATTTGACTGAGTTGTCTATCTATTGTTCAAGGGCAAGAATTGTAGAATTATTGAGTTGTTTACAACTTCCTGGAACTTTACAGGGACAAGATGTTGATTCTGATACCAATTTGAAGGGGGTACTAATTTAATTTAATCTTGTCTGGAGTATTTAAAGGTGAATTATTAGGAGATCTTCTTATTACTTGCCTTCTAGGTATAAATATTTGACAAGGGGTTTCTACTACTCTTCTGTAGGAATAAAGGATAATGTAAGACAGATAATACTAAATATGAAAAGATTACAGATAACTATTGTTAATGCTATAAAAACAAAGATCATGTATCTAATATTCTACCTATAATATTAGCAATTAAAAATATATAAGAAACTAAAAGGTTTTCTAATTGTTCTGGCAGGAAAACAAAGTAATTAAATAATTCAACCACTAATATAAATAAAAACAGGATACTAGTATAAGTTCCTATATTTTAAATCTTCTACCGTAATATATGGAGTTGTAAAAAAGAGCTAGATATATATAGCATATAGGTAATATGCGTAAGATTATTCTAAAAAACTGTCTTAATATTTTATTAACTAACCAAATAAACATAAAAGTACAGCGGCGTTGTGGCTTCTGGGAGCAACGATTGGCTCCGAAGAGGCAGAGGCGTTTGTCAGGGGTTAGCCCTCACCCAGCAGTTTCTAGCCTAATATACCTTTATATATAAATACAAAAACAAACACCAAGCCACACAATCTATAAAACTTAGCAAACAAGAAAAGCAGTAAGGATTAAACAGATAAGAACAATACCTAAAGTTATAAAAAGCACACGCATGGAGATGATTACAGAAAATAAGTAAGAAGTGTAATTCCCGAGGGGTTTATCTTTAGATCAAAGTTGTTTAGATCTTTATGCTTACTCCTTCAGGTATGGGAAACCCAAGACACAGAGAGGTGTGCAATTTCCTAGCATTAAGCTTCTGCCACGGGCTCCAGCATTTAGTCCCAAGAAAAACAAAGCCCTGAAACCTCCTTGGGCATAAACGGGCAAAAACAAGGGACGCATGGACCGTGAAGCATCAGAGGAATACCGCAATGCTTTTACTCTGTGCTTGGGATTAACCTCGGGTTAGAGGAGGAAGGTACAGATCTAAACAGACAGAGATCTAAAGCTTCCCCTTAGGGAAGTCCCGAAAACTAAACGAAAATGGCGGAGAGTAACACTTACTTTTTTAAAACAGGGGTGTTCATGAGGAATGCTTAGGTTGAGAAGAAGAGGGAACTCATGGGTGAACAACAAAGGATGCTCTGAAAAACACTCTTTCATTCATGTATTCTTTGATACTTATAGTTTCATCTTTTGTTGGTTCTAGAGGCATTTTTCCTATTCTGATGTTAGTTTCTTGGTCATAGTACAGATATTCTTCCTCTTGGATTTTTCCATTTTTAATTAAGTCTTCTTCTAAATGAAGAAGTTCTCTTTCTGTTAATTTTAATTCTAGTTCTTTAGGGTATCTTATTTCATCTGTCTCTGATTCTCCTTTTATGTGGACTAAATCGTAATTTTCTCTAGAAATTGATTATGTGTCCTCTGTATTCTTTTGTTCATAACTATTAAATCTAATATTTATATTACCTTTTGTATCTGTATACATAATACTTTCTTCAGGACTAATTATTTTTTCTTCTCTAATTATTGTAGAACTAGAATTAAACTAATTAGAGAAGAAAAAATAATTAGTCCTGAAGAAAGTATTATGTATACAGATACAAAAGGTAATATAAATATTAGATTTAATAGTTATGAACAAAAGAAAACAGAGGACACATAATCAATTTTTAGCAAAAATTACGATTTAGTCCACATAGAAGGAGAATCAGAGACAGATGAAATAAGATACCCTAAAGAACTAGAATTAAAATTAACAGAAAGAGAACTTCTTCATTTAGAAGAAGACTTAATTAAAAATGGAAAAATCCAAGAGGAAGAATATTTATACTATGACCAAGAAACTAACATCAGAATAGGAAAAATGCCTCTAGAGCCAACAAAAGATGAAACTATAAGTATCAAAGAATACATGAAAGAAAGAGTGTTTTTCAGAGCATCTTTTGTTGTTCACTCGTAAGTTCCCTCTTCTTCTCAACCTAAGCATTCCTCACAAACACCCCTGTTTTAAAAAAGTAAGTGTTACTCTCCGCCATTTTCGTTTAGTTTTCGGGACTTCCCTAAGGGGAAGTTTTAGATCTCTATCTGTTTAGATCTGTACCTTCCTCCTCTAACCCGGGGTTAATCCCAAGCACAGAGTAAAAGCATTGCGGTATTCCTCTGATGCTTCACGGTCCATGCGTCCCTTGTTTTCTGCCTGTTTATACCCAAGGAGGTTTCAGGGCTTTGTTTTTCTTGGGACTAAATGTTGGAGCCCGTGGCAGAAGCTTAATGCTAGGAAATTGCACACCTCTCTGTGTCTTGGGTTTCCCATACCTGAAGGAGTAAGCATAAAGATCTAAACAGTTTTGATCTAAAGATAAACCCCTCGGGAATTACACTTCTTACTTACTTTCCGTAATCATCTCCATGCTTGTGCTTTTTATAACTTTAGGTATTGTTCTTATCTGTTTAATCCTTACTGCTTTTATTGTCTGCTAAGTTTTATAGATTGTGTGGCTTGGTGTTTGTTTTTGTGTTTATACATAAAGGTATATTAGGCTGGAAACTGCTGGGTGAGGGTTAAGCCCTGACAAACGCCTCTGCCTCTTCGGAGCCAATCGTTGCTACCGAAAGCCACAACGCCGCTGTACTTTTATGTTTATTTGGCTAGTTAATAAAATATTAAGACAGTTTTTTAGAATAATCTTACGCATATTACCTATATACTATATATATCTAGCTCTTTTTTACAACTCCATATATTACGGTAGAAGATTTAAAATATAGGAACTAATACTAGTATCCTGTTTTTATTTATATTAGTGGTTGAATTATTTAATTACTTTGTTTTCCTGCCAGAACAATTAGAAAACCTTTTAGTTTCTTACATATTTTTAATTGCTATTATTATAGGTAGAATATTAGATACATGATCTTTGTTTTTATAACATTAACAATAGTTATCTGTAATCTTTTCATATTTAGTATTATCTGTCTTACATTATCCCTTCATTCCTACAGAAGAGTAGTAGAAACCCCTAGGCAAATATTTATACCTAGAAAGCAAGTAATAAAAATATCTCCTAATAATTCACCATTAAATACTCCAAACTAGATTAAATTAAATTAGTACCCCCTCTAAATTAAATCAGGCCAACTGTCCACTAGCTGTGGATAAGATTTTTTCTTTTTCTCTTGCGAGAGAAAGAGAGAGAAAGAGTGAGATCCTTAGATACACCAGGTTAAGTAGGTATCCCCCTGAATTGGTATTATTCAGAGCCAAAACGATCAACAAAGGCACATGTCAGGGCTTCGCCCTCACCCAAGCCAAATAAACATAAAAGGTACATTGGCGTTGTGGCTTCCGGGAGTGACGCTTGGCTCAGTAGAGGCGCCTATCAGGGCTTAGCCCTCACCCAAGCCAAATAAACATAAAAGGTACATTGGCGTTGTGGCTTCCGGGAGTGACGCTTGGCTCAGCAGAGGCGTCTATCAGGGCTTAGCCCTCACCCAATAGTTTCCAGCCTAAAATACCCTTTGTTTTTTTTTTTTTTGTAACAAACTATAAAAGCTATAAGAGTAAGACTAACAAATACAATAGCAATTATGACTAATAAGATAAGCATAGCAAGAGGAAAGACAAGAAGGGTGTAAAATCGATTTGTAAAAACTTCCAGAAGGTAGCTCCAAAAACATTTACTGTTTAGATCTTTGTCTGGTTTTCGACAAGTCTCAAACACTCAAGACACGCAGAGGTGTGTGCTTCCCTAGCATATAGCTTCAGCCACGGGCTCCGTCTATGTTCCGAAAATTCAAGAATCCCTAACGTCTTTGTGGACAACAACGGGCATATAATCGGAACTCTGGACCAAGCAACTTCAGAGGGTTACACAATGCTTTTTCTAAGCACTTGAAATGAATCCAAAGTAAGGGAAAACCATTACAAATCTAAACAGAAAAAGTTTGAGGAGTTCCCTTTGGGAAGACCCCTAAACTGTAGAAATTAAAAGAGAAACAAAAGACTTACTTTGAAAACGTTGTAGCTAAAGTGTTTAGGAGAGTTTCAGGATGGAAAAGGTAGAAGACATCGGAAGCAAGGAGTTTGGAAAGCTCACTCTTTCATTCATATCCTTTGTAATGTACAAGGGGGGCTATTTATAAGCAAACTCTGCTGACACACTTGGAGAAAGAGGTGTTTATCCGGTTGCTCATTGGGCCCCATCGACAATAAACTTTCCCCATAATCTTCCAGGTGGACGGTGAGAGTTATGCAAAGCCAAAAAAAGAAAAGTACACTCCTTTTTACAAGTCAAAAACCAGTGCCCAAAACAGCGGGCAAAAATCAAAACCACAACCTTTTACAAAACCATGGGTATAAACTATGGGTGTCTAATGATTTGGAAAGCGGTCTTCTCAAACCGTGTGCTTGTCTTGTCGTTTGGAATTTTCTATCCTTGTGCTGAAACCATAGTTTTGTCGGGATGAAAGCATGGTGTTGTTGAGATTATTCTATGTTATCATAGTCTTTTGTATTTTCTAACTTTATTATTCTTTTTGAAAATAATCTTCTTTTCTATTTTAGTCTTCTCATTGCTTTTGTCTATTTGCCAGCCAACGTTGTGAGATTATGAATGGCTTCTGAGTCAAAATCAAAATCTTCATCTTCTTCTTGGGAATAACACTGAATGGTCTGAGTACCTGTAGATCCAGTCTTACTAGATGTTTCTGAGTCATTCTTCTCATATCCTTGGTCTTTGAGATATTCTTCAAAATATTCTTTCAACATTCTTTTAATTTCGTCAGGGTCTGTCTGCTGATTTTCTTTCTTTTTATCATCTGACATTTTTGGCAAATGTCCAGCCATCAACGGATTTGTTTTGTCTTTACCAACTACCGTTTGAGCTGGACTAGCTAGTGAATGACCAACACTAGTAGGTATCTAGGTAGAGAAACTACCTGTCAATCTTGCTCTGAGTTGGCGATTTTCTTCTTCCAAAGTGCCAATATATTCTTTCTGGAAGGCATTCTTTTCTAAGAGGAATCTTCTCT
Organism: Aristolochia californica; assembly: GCF_029961685.1. Classification (NCBI taxonomy): domain Eukaryota; kingdom Viridiplantae; phylum Streptophyta; class Magnoliopsida; order Piperales; family Aristolochiaceae; genus Aristolochia; species Aristolochia californica. The sequence goes on along the minus strand of NW_027182279.1, from coordinate 30,962,372 downwards.
TTTCATTTAATCTTTGAAATAGTCTTGGATAAAGTCTCAAAATGCTCACAGAAAATAATCTTTGTAGGAGTATCTTTGGCGACTCCATAAGATACTTGGTCTTCTTTGATAAATCTTAGTGAAGGGGCTATGTAGTAATTAGTACCAATAGTTAGTTTTGCTGCTTCTAAAGCTTCTTGTAAATTATTGAATCCTTGGTAAACCGGTCTTTGAAAATCTTGAATACTTGCTACTACTTCTGTCTAGGAATGAAAAACTCCTAGAGTTTTACCTTTAAAAGCTACTTAAAAGTTAAAACGTTTCTTTTTCTGGCAAAAATATTCTGATCGGCTATTATTACTGGCTAAAAAATATTTTTGGTCTTTTGGAATTCTTTGGTAAGAAAGCCATAAATTATCTAACAAACATTGTTCTTGTGTTAAGTCTTAAATGTAATGTTAGATCTAGGAAAAACTACTAACTTCTGATTACCAAAATTTAAGAATTCTTGACCATAATTATTCAATCTGGAAAAGGATGGCCTTGAGGACGTCTGGTCTGGAGGATCGATCTGTTCAATTGACAAGGAAAGAATAAAAAAATCGTCTACTTAATGTATCTACAAGACTATTATTTTTACCTTTAATATGTTCAAATTCTATTATATATCCATTTCTTGTAATAATATCTACTAAATTTAACCACCTTCTTCTGCTTATTTTATTCTCCTTACTTCTTTGAAAATATTTGACTATTGCTTCGCAATCTGTTCTTAAAGTAAATTCTAGTTTATTAATAATGAATATTCTAAAAGACTCTAAAGAATACATTACTGCTAGGATTTCTGAGTCTATGCTACTCATATTTCCTTTTTCTTTAAATTTTCCACTAGAATAGCTACAAATTTTTTCTTGCTCTTTTTCACTGTACTTAGCGGTTTGGAGATAAGAACACCACCCCATCCTAAGTTACTTCCATCAGTTTCTATTATAAGGTAATCAGAGTCTAAAGACATTTGTAATTTGGACAAAGTTTGAATTTTTTCTTGGACTTTTTTTACCAAATTTTTGTCTTCTTGATTAAAGAATTTTTGGCCTGTAGGGGAAGTTTTTCCATACAAAGGACCAATGATTTTTCCTATGTCTTTAAGGAAGGGTCTAGCATAATTTACTAATCCTAAAAATCTTTGAAGTTGTTTTGTATACGATAGGTCATCTCGCATTTCTAGAATTTTCTTGGAAATGTGTTCTTGTAATTCTATCTGTCCTTGACCTATATTAACTCCTAAGAATTTAATGTATTCTTTAAATAATTCTATTTTTGTTTTACTAATAATGATTCCTTCTTGCATGAATGTGGCTAGTACTAATTGTAAGTGTCCTATATGTTCTTCAATGGTTTTTTTGAAGACTAAAATATTGTCTATATAAACTAAAACAAAAGTATCATATTTACTAAATATGTCATCCATTTTCCTTTGGAAAATAGTAGGTGCATTCTTTAAATAAAACGGTATGATTAACCATTCAAAATGTCCATCAGGGCATGTAAATGCCCTCATAGATCTGCTGCTTTTATAGTAAAAAAACATAGTGAACAAAAAAGAGGCAATTCTAGAATGGTTATAAATTATAAAAGATTAAATGATAATACTATTACTGACAGTTATAACATACCAGACAAATCACAGTTAATTAATAGGATTCAAGATAAGAAGATATTTAGTAAAAGAGAGAGAGAGACAGAGAGACAGAGAGATTCCATTATTGTACCTTTTGACTTTGTATACTTTTTGTACAGTTTATTTTTTGTAACCGCACATCTGGAAAGCAGTAAGAGAAAACTCACTGACGATGGGGCCCAATGAGCACCTGGGTGATTCCCTTTTGTCTCCAAGTGTCGGCAACCCTTGGCTATAAATAGCCTTATGTATGTTTCACAAGATATGAATGAAAGAGTGCAGTTTGTTTCCTCCTTGATCTTCCACCCATGAGCTTCCTTTTCTTTTCTTTCTGAGTTCACCTACGACCAACTCCTGCTTCCAAAGTAAGTGTGCATCCCAGTTATTTTCTTTCAGTCTTCAGAACTTCCCTAAGGGAAAACTTTAGATCTTTGTCTGTTTAAGTCTGTACCTCTCTCCTCTAATCCAGGGTCAATCCCAAGCACAGAGTAAAAATATTGTTGTATTCCTCTAATGTTTCACGGTCCATGCGTCCCTTGTTCCTACCCGTTTATACCCAAGGAGGTTTGAGGGCTTTGTTTATCTTGGGACTAAATGTTGGAGCCCGTAGCAGAAGCATTACAGTGCTAGGAAATTGCACACCTCTCTGTGTCTTTGGTTCCCTATACCTGAAGGAGTGAGAATAAAGATTTAAACAGCTTTGATCTAAAGTATGCCTCTCGGGAATTACACATCCTATTTGATTTCAAAAATCCTTTCTATGCTTGTGCTTTTGATTACCCTAGGAATTGTTCTTACATGTTTAATCCATACTGTTTTTATTGTCTGTTAAGAATATCTATATATATTGTGTGTCTATACATAAAAGGTATATTAGGCTGGAAACTACTGAGTGAGGGCTACGCCCTGACAGACGCCTCTGCCTCTTTTGAGCCAAGCGTCGCTCTCGGAAGTCACAACGTCGTCGTACCGTTTATGTTTTTTTTGCTAGTTTATAATTTAATCAAACAGTTTTCTAGAATAATTTTACTCTTCCTACCTATCTTTTACTTATACTTAGCCCTGTTTTACAAAGCTTTACATTACGGTAAAAGATTTAAACTATAGGAACTTATTCTAGCATCCTGTTCTTAGGAATCATAGTAATAGAGTTATTTGGATATTTTGTCTTTCTGCCAGAAAAATTAGAAAATTTTCTAGAATCTTATATATTTTTAATTGCTAATATTATAGTCAGAATTTTAGACGCATGATATTTGTTCTAATAGCTTTAGTGATAGTTATTTGTAATCTTTTCATTTTTAATTGTATCTGTTTTACTTTATCTTTATATTCCTATAGAAGGTTTGTAGAAACCCCTAGACAAGTTTTTACACCCAGAAGACAAAGACTTCAAACACAAAGACCTTCAAATACTCCAGATTTAAATACTCCTGATTTAAATAATCCTGATTAATTTAAATAGAGTACCCCCTTCAATTTGGTATCAGAGCCTATAAGATCTGGAACCTTTCAGAAAAATAGATTATTTAGACCTTAGACTTCCTACAAGATTTGATACAAAATATATAGGACCTAATACTCTTAGGTGTCATTTTAATAGTGAAGAACATATTCTACACAAAAATAACCCTCAGCTCAATAGCATTATAGACCTTATTATAAGTCTAGGAAATAATCTACAAAGTAAATTAACAGAAATAGAAATCAATTTAAACAAAATACAAGAATAAACAAGAAACTTAAGAATAAGAACAGACAAATTAGTAGGAAACCTAGATTATCTTAAAACGAGTAAAGGATCCCAGCAAAACATAGATAAAGAAATAGATTTAATTACCCAAAAATTAAAATTTGTCAAAATAGAACCTAGAATATCAGCAACTACAAAATCATGACACTTTCACAGCGAGGTGAAGGAATCACCTCAGAAATAGGAAGTTCCTCTAGAAACCTTAATATAATAGATAGGATAACAGGAAGAAGAAGTGTAGATCAACGAGACATACAATTAGATGAAATAATAGATATATATCAAGATATTACTTTATTCAGTAACAATCAAGTTAACCTTCTTAATCCTAGACAACTATATAGAACAGGACCTTTAAATTTCAACACTGGATTATTTAGACATTATAGAGAAATTCAAATTAGCTGTGTAGGAAAAGATTCAGTAAACATAAATTTAATAGTAGAACAAGCCTTCAAAGAAATTAAGAAATTATATACTTTGATTCATTTAGGTTTAATCGTCATAGGAGTTAAAGGATTAGGGAGAAAACATTTAGGAACTAAAACTCTTCTTAGCATCTATGATGATAGATGGGCAGATCCTAAAAAGGCTATGTTAGGGATTACCGAAGTAGACATGAACCAGAACGGAGGAATATTTTATTGCTCCCCTGATTTTCTTATAGGATTACAAGATTTTAGGAAATATATTAAAATAGGTATTCAGACAAAAGGATATGAATCCTTTGTAGGAAACAATCTTTTATTATGCATTGGATTTTTAGGGAGATGCACTTGTTCTAGTACTACTAGGTTTAAAGTCAAGATAGACGATGTAGTAAATCTAATAGGTAAGGGAATTAAACTAATTAAGTCCATCAAATATTCCCCAGATGTCTTAGCAGGATTAGAATGGAACCTGAAATTTAGAGAAGAAAAAATAATTAGTCCTGAAAAAAGTATTATGTACACTGATACAGAAGGTAATATAAATATTAGACTTAATAGTTATGAACAAAAGAGTACAGAAGATACAAAGTCAATTTCTAGTGAAAATTATGACTTAGTTGATATACAATTAGAAACAGATGAAATAATATACCCTAAAGAATTTGAATTAAAACTGACAGAAAGAGAACTTCTTCATCTAGAAGAAGACTTAATAAAAAATGGAAAAATCCAAGAAGAAGAATATCTCTATTATGACCAAGAAGCCAACATCAGAATAGGAAAAATGCCATTGGAACCTAAAGAAGATGAAAAAATAGAAACAGAAGAAACTCTTAAGTATCAAAGAATATATGGATGAAGAAAGCTCTAATTCTATTCCTCGTAATAGCTATACCACTTACCCAAGAACTCCTCCTAGAGAAGTATATTACTCAAGAAATATGCCAAGGATTCCTTATAGTGATCCAGTAAACTTTGATCATAGGATACGTCCTAAAGGAAAAAGAAAGGAGACAGAAAGACCTATAAAGTTTCAAGAAATGGACAAAGGAAAAATTCTTAATCTTTCAGCCCATGATCCTCAAGAATGGACAACAATATTAGATCTTTGGAAAAACCAGGTAGTCTCAAACTATATCCAAAACTTTCAATCCCAAGATTTAGAAGAAAAGTATAGATACTTAGAAACATTTTTAGGAGAAAGTGTAAAAGAAACATTTTTAGGAGAAAGTGTAAAAGACTTATGGGAAAGCTACAAAAGAGGAAATCTAGAAGAATTTGGTCATTTAATGAGTCTTGGATCCAATCCATATAATTTTGTTAATAAAGTTTATCAATTAGTAACAGGAGATGATCCCAACTTAGGATTCATTACATTACAAAAAGATGCAGTAGTTTACTTAGAACAACTTAGTCTCCATAATTACAAATATGCTAGGAAATTCCTTCAAGATTACTTTTATTATGCATGCATATCAAGGAATGCATTTAATAAAGATTTAGGTACAAAGTTATTCAGGAAATTACCAGGAGCCTTAGGAAAAGAAATTTATGATAAATGGCAAAATCTAGAAACAGCAAACCCAACAGCAGTTTACTCTATAGGGCAAAGAACTAAATTCATTATGACCATTCTTCAAAAAAATGTACAGACATCTATAGGGCAAAGAACTAAATTCATTTTGATGAGGATCGTCGTGAAGGTATTACTTTTATTCGTTTTTTCGTTTTGTTATAGCTTTTTGTTTTTAGTTTACTTTAGGTGCTTGAATTGTGTTTATGGGTACGGAATATGGATCATGAAGATGAAAGCGAACTGACGAAGAGGGGATTTTCTAAACTTGAATTAAAGCCTGATCATGCAAACCGCCCTTTATGGGCTTGCGCGGATGGCCGGATCTTTCTTGAGACATTATCACCGTTGTATAAGCAAGCCAATGATTTCCTCATTGCAATTGCTAAGCCCGTTTGCCGGTATTTAAGATGTCCTTCTATTTTCTTCTACTTAAAACTCTGTGTGGTTGCTCATTTTCATTTTGTTGGAAAAATGTTGTGCAGGCCAGAGTCTATGCATGAGTATAACTTGGCGCCTCATTCCTTGTATGGTGCTGTTTCTGTTGGGCTCGAGACTGAAACTATAATTACTGTTTTGAACAAGCTATCAAAGACTAAGCTCCCTAAAGAAATGATTGATTTCATTTATGCTTCAACTTCTAATTATGGGAAAGTAAAACTTGTACTTAAGAAGAACCGGTACTTTGTGGAGTCCCCTTTCCCAGAGGTGCGAATCTGGTCTCGTATTCTATCACAAGTGGTTTATTATTATTATTGATGTTGTTATTATCATTATTATTATTCTTATGGTGATGAGGGGAATTTGGAACTTATGCTTTAAATGATACTTGCAGGTGCTGAAGACTTTGCTGAAGGACGAGGTTATATCTAAAGAGAGAATTTATTCCAATGAGGTAATTTAGTTTGCTGTTATTTTCTTCATGCATGTCCACTATATTTTTCTGAGGTGTTATTCTTGAGTTGTGCCTTTTTTTTTTAGTCTTTTCTCTTATCTTTTTGGCGAGTGACATAAAATTTACATAGGAGTTTCTATGGATTCATCTATATGCCTATTCTTTACATATTTTACTATTATTCAAAATGGTTGAATTTACCATTTAAATCATGAAGTTGTTTGCTTGTTACAGTGGAAGAAAATAACTTCTGCTCTTGTTCTTTTTCATAGAAGGGAAGTGGAGTTTGAACATCTCTTTTGAAAAAAAAAATTGTGTTGTTAAATAATTTAATCATTTTTTGCCTGCATAGTGAATCAAAACTATCATCTCCAAAGCCACTATCACACTGCAGCATGGAGAGATTATTTGTCACTATGGCTAAACCTTCAGATAAATGGTTAAATTTCTATGATAGATCATGAGAACTTTGACACAATTCTGATGGTGATGCAAACTCTTGATCTACTGTTTAGGGTTCACAAGGAAGTGATGTATTTACAGTTAGCAAAGCTTTGAGTGAAATGGATGGTGGTGGTCATCAGAAGTTGTTCACTGATGCTGATGTGGCAGCAGTAGCTGAAGAGAAAGAAACCCATTCTTTTGAAATAGATCATGCTCAGGTAGGGTGGTCTATGAATGATGATGTATATTTAAGTGATTAGTGGTTATAATTTTTTTGACCTAACTTAAACATTTACAGGTTGAAAGTGTCAAGCAAAGGTGCTTTCCAAATGCATTAAATTATCCCATGTTGGAGGAGTATGACTTCAGAAATGATACAGTAAGCTTTATTTCTCACAAATGCTTGATGTTCTGCCAGTTTTGTTCCTTGTCACACATCATGGGTATGTTGTTGACTTGATGTTGCTAACTGTAGGTGAACCCTGAGTTAAACATGGAATTGAAGGCTCAGCCACGCCCATACCAGGAAAAGAGTCTTAGTAAAATGTTTGGAAATGGTGAGGCCTATTGTAAGACAATATTTTTCATGTCAATATAACTCTCCAGAAAATAGTTGAGACTGTTGAAGACATTGTGTAGAATTCTCAGAGAGGCTACATTGGCTAGTGCACTAGAACTAGATATTACACACATTGGTTATCCATGATTTTTTCCAATTTCATGTATAATCTTACTTCATCTTGGTACTGATTGTCACATAGGCCAAACATAATCATGCTTACCAGTGGACATCTCCATCATGATAGGTGCAATTTCAACTGATTTTTCTATTACCAAAAATTTAAAGAATCATGTAGTTGGAAGTAGGCTGCTCTCTTCTGTAGTGTGGAATACCAAATGTCTGACATGGTCTATTTAAAGTAACTTATCAGGAACTTTGGTGGTGATGCTATTGGATGAAAAAATTTAAATTTCAGAACTTCCGTTGTGGTTGCCAGTCATTTGGAGTTGTTGTACTGACATAGTGCTTGGTGATATCTTATATCGCGATCTATATCATATAAGATTCTATATTAAGAATATGTTAATGAAGCATAATATTATCATATCCATTCTTGATAATCCTTTTCTACATTTTCTTTCATTTTCTCCTATCAAATAGTCTGGCTGTTCCATGTATTTCTTAATAAATTCTTTCTTTTTACTTGTTGTCGTTGAAAAAAAATTCTTGTTGTGCCTTGGTTTTTGTGTTTTCTGCCACAAATTAGTTGGAACTACATTTTACTGATTGGTGTTCTGCATCTTGTCCAAGCATATTGATTTGTTGTACGTTTATATTTGAACTTTTCTTCTTATATTACTTGACCTTGTAGATGCAATGTCGAGAACCTGTGTTCGATTATTTGCTATTTTGAGGGTGCCAGCTTTGGATGTACCACCCAAGAGGTGGCCTAGAGTTGGTTGGTCAATGCTACCACATGCTTGCACTTGCAAAGACATCATGCTGCTGAGTTATGTAGGAGTTTGTCCTATGTAGAGGATTGAATAATGTGGCAATGTTGAGGCTGTCAATTTGCTCTAACATGAGCGAGCCTCTTCATGGTATGAGCCCTCAATTGGTGGGTGCAAGCTGTCGATTGTCAGTCACTTGTTAGAAATAATGCTGGTTTTGAAGAAGACCACCTTGGATGTGTATACCCAGAGGCTTTCATTTATGAAATGATCTCTTAAATAGGATGCTAGGTTCACACCTTTCTTTAAACATTTGTGTCTTAAAGTTGAGATTTGATTATTTTGTTTACTTCTCTGTGTAGCTTGGTCTTTTCTGTTTTGATTATAGATTTTTCAGCAAGAGGGTGAACTTGTAGTAAATTGTAGGAAGAGCAAGATCAGGAATTATAGTTCTTCCTTGTGGGGCCGGGAAGTCTCTTGTTGGTGTCTCTGCAGCCTGTCGAATACGAAAGAGTTGCCTCTGTTTAGCAACAAATGTTGTTTCTGTAGACCAGTGGGCCTTCCAATTCAAGTTGTGGTCTACTATTCGAGATGATCAGATATGTCATTTCACTTTTGATAGTAAAGAGAGATTTCGTGGTAATGCTGGTGTGGTTGTACAACTTATAACATGGTTGCTTTTGGCGGGAAAAGGTCTCAAGAGTCTGAGAAGATAATTGAGGAGATAAGAAATCGAGAATGGGGTTTGCTTCTCATGGATGAGGTACATTTCTTGTGTAAAGCTATATTTTAGTTATGTGTGTATGCTTTGGACTTATAGTAGGTGTTTAATGGAAGAAAGGAAAAATTGATGTCAATGGCAAAAAGCGACATAAAATATGAAATAGAGTATGGGCTATGATCCAAAACTCTCACCTATTAGATAATTTTAGTTGTTAGACCATGAGGGAAAACTATTTTGAACTATGAGCTAGACCCTCTTGCTGAGTACAGGTTCTTAAGTGGATGATTTTCGGAGCAACTGCTTCAGCGTAGCTAAGTTGTTTGTTGTATATACAAAGTGCATTTATGCAGCATCATTTCTTGATCATTTTGGTTAGCGAATTATGTGTTGTCACTATTGGACGTGGATTGCACACTAGGCTTGTGAGGTTAAGCAGTTCCTGACATGGATATATGATCTTGGTGCTCTTGAATAAAGATTTCACTAAATTTAAACTCTTTCACACTGTTGATTTACACATTTTTTACTTCGGAGATTATCTACCTGCTTCTTGTGCTTTCTAATTGAATTTTTCTTACTGTTTCCTTTTATTTGGGTTTCAAACGGTGTTTTTAGGTGCATGTTGTCCCTGTACATATGTTTCAGAAGGTCATTAGTATCACTAAATCTCATTGTAAACTTGGGCTAACTGGTCAGTATTGGTGTTTGATGGATTTTGGATCTGCCCTTCTTAAAGAATGTTGTCTTCACTCTTCATATTTGCTAGGAACTGACTTTCGAACTTCATACCACAGCAACCCTCGTGAGAGAGGATGAACGTATCACAGATTTGAACTTCCTTATTGGCCCTAAATTATATGAATCAAACTGGTTGGATCTTGTAAAAGGAGGGTTCATTGCAAATGTCCAGTGTGCTGAAGTATGGTGTCCAATGACAAAAGAGTTTTTTTTAGAATATTTGAAGAAAGAAAATTCTAAAAAAAAATAGGTTAGTTACATATGCTCTCTGCACTCGTTTGTATTTTCACCTTTCTAGATTATTCATAAATTTGGTTATGTAAAAAAACAGTTTGTGATTTTGATTGCCTTAACTATGAAATATGTTATGTCCTATTTTTCTTATTGACAACTGTTATGCATTGTGAGAGCTTGTGCCTTTTAGCATATAGTAATTTTACATCTTTAAGTGTATATCAATTGACAATGCAATTTTTAGTGACATTACAATTTTCCAACAATTTCGAGGTGTTAATAGTCCTGTTCCTAGACTAAATTAAGTGAATTTACATTTTAAAATGACTAGCTAAATGTACTTTATTTTTTCAAGTGGATGGGTTTATTAATTTAATCTGCATGAAGCTGACTTCGTTAATGAATTGCCCATAGTGTTGAAGTAACTTGATTTTGACTTCAACCAACTTAGATCTCTCTTTTGGTAGGAGTCAGCATATGTAGAAGTTCACCCTTCAGATGAGTATGCCATGATTTTGGTATTGAACAAGTACAATCTTTGCAGTTTTATTTGTTGTACTGGGGAATTTCACACTGAAATCATGGAAATGCACCATCATAAACTAATTGGATTGTTATTAAAAAATACATAGATACTATGTTTATGTCATCATGCTCTTATTTTTAGGATGTTAACAGTCTGCTTCACCCAAAGAGTATTTCTATTAGTTACTCTTCTTTCCTGCTTAACTGTTCTTATATTTTATTTTTTGAATAAAATTGTGGTCTTATTTATTTCTTTGCAATGGTCTTTATTCTTTCAGGCTTTATATATAATGAACCCAAATAAATTTAGGGCATGTGAGTTTCTTATCCGGTTTCATGAACAACAGCGCGGTGATAAGATCATTGTGTTTGCTGATAATCTTTTTGCACTTACTGAGTATGCTATGAGAGAGAGAGAGAGAGAGAGAGAGAGAGAGAAAGAAAGGAATTTCAGAAGGGAGCAGACAGTAGAGGTGGGGTAGAAGAAGAAAGAGACAAGTCCCCCACCACTGAAAGCCTAGGGAAAAGAGCCATCACAGAAGCTAGCTCTGCATATTTCGGGTGAATTTTGCAACTGGATCAAGAAAATCGACAGTTCAGCTTTTAGGGATTTTTAGTTCTTCCGATGAAAACCAAAAATAAAACCCACATCCCAAAAACTCACTCTCCAGTCAAATTATGCGAAGTAAAGCCCAAAGTCGTCTCAACTTTTCAGTTGCAGAAGATTTTAACTCTCAGAGCAGGGGCGGGTAACAGATAATCCATCAAAGTCTCCTCTCGCTCTTGTTCTCACTCTCTCAGCCAAAGAAGAAGAAGAATTAAAAAAACAAGGAGAAGAGGAGAAGATATAGGACGGAGAGGCTGCAGAAGAGGGGAAGATATAGGATTGAAGAGACTGCAGAAGATTACAGAGGAGGAGTCTGGTTTTGTTTCTGGTTTTGGTGGCAAGTGAGGTGGCCGGCCTTGCAATTGTCCTGACATGGGTGTTGGATTTTGTCTTGTAATGAAAGGGAAGAAGGGGATTGGAAGTCTGTTTAGCTCACGGGCCAGGCCATATCATGAGCAAATCATTTGTAATTACTTTTAAGACTCTTAGGGTTCCGCCGCTTTTGGGGCTGGATGGAGTTTATTCCACCATTTTGGAGTCTTCCATCTTTAAGCTCGTTTAGGTATCAATAGAGAAATCAGCCTCCCCTAGCTTGATTCAATTTTTTTTATTGACTAATCATATGAAGATGAAATTTATTTATCTAAATATACAATACAACCCTCTTAAAATGTCATGTTGTAAAAAATCAACTTTGTGCATAAATAATTGATATTGAAACAATCAAGACCACATGTAGGACTTACATGAAATAGAAAAGGAGGTAGGCCCCTCCTCTCTTTGCGTGTTGACGAGAACATTGTCGATAGATGGGGTTGGCCTTCCCCTTCCTTATTTGAGGGTTGGGGTAGGGGAACCCCCCCTAATGCTCGTTTGCGCCTATAAAGCCAATTGGAGGGGAAGGTCTCCTTTTTTGGAATGTGATAATCAAGTAACATAACGGAATTTTATGAGAAAATAATTTTTTCTTCTTCTAAATTCCATTAGTAAAGTTATTTTAGTAGGTATATTATTTTGTTATCATATTCTTGCAATATATTTATTTCTCAAGACTAAAAATTCTCCTTTATTTCTTAAGTCAATTTATTATGATTTTGATTTAAAAGCTTCAAAACACATTTGAAATGAGTCAAATATTACTTTTTATTTTAAAATTCTTATATTAGATGCATATTTGAAATGTGATACTTATCTCTAAAATCGGTTTTAGAGATAAGGCATGGAGTGTTTAGGGAGAACGAATGATCCATTGGGCAACCTAGAAAGAAGGTTCCCAAGGAAAATTGAATTCAGATAAAAACTCCATAGAAATCACTTATGATTGTTTATCATTATAAACAGGGGGAGATTGTAGATCTCAAGATCTTCATTGAGATATTTTTTTATTATAACAAATACTCAAGTTACTAATCATATACATAAAGTATGCCTCTTACCTCAAAAGGCCTCAAAAGAGATTTCTGGTAACATATCCTTTTGATCGGCCATGGTCTTTCCAAATGGCTCATACAAAAAGGGTTAGCAAGCAGTTCATCGTTAAACAGCCTGCAACACCATTTGTCCAAATAAGAGAGAGAAGAGACTCTACTGAGGAATGTTTGCCCAAACTTCAGGATGACCAACCCAAAAGAGGGTAAAAGAGTAAAAATGATCAAAAAAGTTGACCACTGCAAAGATCAAGTTTAAGGTACAAAGGAGTCAAACTCTTCAATAGGAGGAAGTGAAAACATCATAAGAGGTCAAACACAATGAAAGAAGTTGGCCACATTCTAAAATTGTTGTTGTGTTGCACAAAAAATATATTCTACAATATTTCAAGCTCAGTTTTAGGAGCTTTAAGTTTCAAAATTTTACTAGTGACCTATTATTGTGTTCAACATCAAAAAAAGAATTTAATATATTTAAAAAAAATTAACCTTTGTTAACCCATTATTTCTAAAATACAAAAAAATTCATTTTCTAGCCATAATAACTAATTTTTTAAATGTTGGAACTCGTGCTATTTAACCCAAACACACCCCGAACAAACTTTCTCTCTCATCACAATGAAAACCAAACCTCCTAAGCCCTCCCGCATGATTCAAGGAGTTTTTTAGCTCCTCTAAAGCTTGAAAGGAAGCCAAACTCGATAATTTTTTTCATTGACCTATGTATTTTTTTACTTGATCATTTAAATCCTTATCGAATGCTTATATTTCAGCTTTTTAAATGTGTGCCAAGTAATTTTAAGTTCATATTTGAATCAATCATAACATTGTGAATAGTTGTGCGGTTGACAACCATTTGAAATCAATTTTGGAGCATCAATAATATCAATACATGTTTGTATGTTGTTTTAGTGGGGTATTTGAAAGGGCCTTTCATAAGTATTAAAATGTGGATCAAATCTAAGTATTTGACATGCATATACTTTGAGATATTTCAATCATTACATTAAGTAGTTGTATGTGCATTACCCAATTTGCAATTAAAACCAATCTCGAATTTACATGGAGACTACACTTTTTAATCAAGTCATTGAAGATTATATTGACTTGATTATATTTTTAAATCTGTCATTAATGGATATTTTAAGTTGCTAATTACATGGGTAAGTACTTAGAGTTGGTGTACTTATTTGCTTGTGTTTAGATTGTTAAAATCTATCTATTCACTTGTAATTTACATTGGACTATATTCTAAGCAAGTAATCATTTGCAATTGGGTCAAACTTTGAATAGGTAAAATCGTCCTAATTCCAAAATTATTTGAACAAAATTATCGTGGTTGAGAATAGAAGTTGGAAAGTTGTGTTTGTTGTTGTGTGAGCCATAAGACCTTGTAGGTAGGCGGTGTTGAAAATCTTTTTGTAGGTTTAAGTTGATGTGCCTAGTGAGTTGTTGCAAATTTGTGAAAGTCTAGGCTAGACCACCCTAGTTAGCTATTGGAAAAACCCTTTGCGGGTTAGGCTAGTGAGCTTAGTGAATTGTTGTAAGTCCTTGCATGGCTAGTATTATAATTGGCCTTAAAGACGATTTATTGTAAATATCATAGGCCAACCCCAACTTAACGGAGTTTCAAGGTGCCAAAACATCTTGGGAGGGGGACTAGCAATCTATGAAAGAATTATGAACTACCTAAAAATATTGTATATGTGTACTTTCTATGTGATTACTCCGGCTTGTACCTTGATCACTATGCATAAATGTAAACTGTGAAATTGGTTTTAAACTATATATTTAGTTTTACACATTGGATTAATTGAAAGTAAAACCATTTAAAATTAAAAGCAAAAGTTAACGAACTTATTCACCACCTGATAGATGCCATATTCTGACATGAGAACTAGGTTAATTATAATAGAATAACCTTTATAATTGTGTTATAGGTGGTTATTTATCGGTTTTCAAATGAAATGAGCATTTATTGAATTTAGCATTAATCACTGTCGATATTGCATATTTTCTCTCATGAATTATATTTCATTATTTTTAAGATTTATTTCTTCCTGAAATGCTTTTTATAGATTCAATTATGGAATTTCAGGAGAATTTTGGTGGAGAAGGAGATATTTACCAAAATGCCCGTAGTGAAATGGAGGTGATTTTTAGGGCAAATCGTTTTAAAACAAATAAGATGGTATTAAAGGAAAAGAGGAGTGTCGAAGGCGAGAGGAGAGCGCCAAGAGAAAACAAGGGGCATCGACCAACACAGAGGACCTTGAACCGGAAACAGGGGAAGACCCGAGAGGAGTTTCCCACAGTCGTTTGCCGCCCCACCGCCGTCCACCGCCGTCCAGCAACTGAGAACAAACCCGAGGAGAGCTCGAGAGAGTCTCCGTCGAGGTGAGTTCGACAGTGCTAGTTTCCGCTCGCCAGGCCGGGAGGTGATCCGAGAGGGCTTCTCCGGTGCCAATTCCGCATTTCGACCATCCTCCGACGTCTATTACATATTTCTGACCATTCCTGGAGCTATTCTGACTCCGATTGAGACTCGAGAGAGCCGGTTAGAGGACTTTAGCTTTGTTTCATTCTTCGCCGGATGTCAACTTCGTTCGTCGGCTTCTATCCTTCGTCGCCGGCGTTGTCTCTACGTCCGGCCACTCACTCTTGCTACCCGAAGCCATCAATTTCAGGAAATTGCAGCACCCGTGAGAACGAGTTGCTGCCTGAGCGAGAGGAAGGAGAAGGGGAGTAATTCGTCATTTTTTAATTTAATTTTTTATATAGTTTGAACTTAGGTTTTGAATGTTTATTGAATCTGATTTGATAATTAATGTTTATTGAATATTTGTTTTCTGGATATTTGGTTAAATTAGCTAATTAGGGTATGATTATAATTGAGGTTGGATTTTGGTATTTTAATCCGATTTTTGTCTTTCACTCTATGCGCCCGAGAGGGGCTAGACTCAAGGATTGAGAAATTGGATCTGTGGTTACGTGGCGCTCGAGAGAGGCACGAATCACCGTAAAATCCAAAATTGACGTTTCCTGTTGTGCAAGTAGTTAACCAGATGATTGCTTGATAATTTAGGATATAATTAGTGTTTAGTTAATATTAATTCATCATATTTGGTTAGGCTAGTTGACTGAAGAATACACAAAATTCAGTCCTCCCTGTGGATATGACCCTCGGTTCCCGCTAAATTACATGAACGATTCGTACGCTTGCGAGGTATTAAAGCCGATGTAACTAAATTCTACATCAAGTTTTTGGCGCCGTTGCCGTTGATCACTATGAATAAATGTAAACAGTGAAATTGGTTTTAAACTATATATTTAGTTTTACACATTGGATTAATTGAAGAAACAAATACATACATAGGAATTAAGCAAAATCATTTAAAATTAAAAGCAAAAGTTAACAAACTTATTCACCACCCTTCTAAATTTGTTCCTTGTCAACCTTACAAACTATGCCTAATATATACAAAGCATGTGAGAGCATGTAACATATTGTGGCCTTTTATCTCCAACTCAGTTTTTTTCTAAATTTCACATCTATTAAAATCCCAACCCCAAAGTTAGGAGTCTCACAATGAGAATCTGCACCAGATAGAAAAAGGAACTGTTGGCCATCTCTATGTAGGATCCCTTTTGTTCCTCGTAATAGACTACTCAGTCCCTCCCCCACTCCCCACCAAACACAAAAACCCTAGTTTCGATTTCCACGCTTTGATCCTCAGATCATCATTCCCATCATCATCGTCATCTTCAATATCATCTGCGACTGAGTCCTGGGCCCAGACTGACATCTTCTTGTCGCTATCAGCCACCATCGCCAACCAGTGCTTGCATGCCTGGCCATGTGTGCGCCAAAGGGCACGTCCATGTCTTCTCACAGTTCTTCATTTCAGCTGCACTTAGAACGAATTAGACACTCCATCTTCAGTTGTTTTAAGTTCAGTAAATCCATATCTGAGCTCTCAGTGGGTACATCTATGTCTGCATGGATATGGTAAACCTTGGGAATTGACGTAGTCAATATAACAAACACATGCAGAAGCAGCATATACTGATCAACAAACCCAGATGCATCGCTAGCTCCGACTCCCGTGAGGGGTTCGGTTCTGGCATGCCATGTCCATGTCGACGATTCTGCTTTCACGGTGGGGTTGTTTCCAGCTATGTTTCAGTTCCCCTCTACTTCCTTTTGTAGGCAGTAGAGTTATTGCTACTATTCCATTCTTGACCAGTTCTTACAATGGATGCCTGAAACAGCATCGTTCCTTGCTCTGCTGCAGTAGGTACATAGACACCTCTGTTGGCATTTCACCATTACAAGAAAGAGAAAAAAAGGGGTCTTGATTCCATTTCCATGGAGATTACATTTTCCTTCTTTTGAGTGGCTGCTCAACAAAATTCACATGTGAGACTGTCTTCCACTATCAAACAGTTGTTCAGAGAGAGCGTGGTCCCAACAAAATTACTGGGAGACCCAAATGATCTGTCTGATGAAAAAAAAGGAGGGTTTACAGTTCTTTCCATGAAGATCCAAGTCAAGGAGGACGACAAAGGACAGAGATGTTGTTTTCTAACGTGGGTTATTCACACTGTAGAGATTGGCATATGTATCAAGTCGAGACAAAAAGCCAAAACATGAATGGTCAAGGAAGACAGGATTTCTTGATATCTGAAACGCATGGAGCTCAAGGACAGTATAAGAAGAATCTCAAGCAAAGCATATAATGAGAACGAGGTAAGTTAAAGCTGGAGAGTTTTTTTACTCTCTGTGAGAATTTTGAGGGTTTCTAATCTTTTAGAAACAAGAGCTATTCTGGATTTTCTTCAATGGGATTCTCCTGAATTTTATTTTAAAAGCCCCTGATGGGAGTAAGGAATGTTAGCATGTGCTCTCATAATGCCCTTACTCAATTTGAATTGTGAACAAACTCGGGGCCTTATTTAAATGTGTTTTTGGAGTTCAACCAGTAGAGATGAAAGCCAAATAGTAGGACATTTTTATCAAATTTTGAGCTTTTGGGGTTTGGAGAAGGAGACTCTCTCTCTCTCTCTCTCTCTCTCTGTCTCTCTCTTTCTCTCTCTCTCTCTCTCTCTCCCGACTATATTTGTTTTAAATTCATGCAAGTTAAAATGTCAGTGAGGAGAACCCAATCATTGCAAGAGATTGGACTTTCTAATGTGGGTAGGAGGGGCTGTTCGAGGCACCTGAGGGTCCCAAGGAGGTGAATTCATTCCAAAGAATCTCATGTGGTACTAACTTAAAAGGCTCTATTATTGGAAAGATTTTTTTTTTAATTGGTTTTCTGCTGTTAATTTTGCTGGCACTGGGCTAATAGAGGCATGGCTTGTTAATAGACATTATATTTGGAAAACTTCAGATGACAAAATAAAGTTATGATCTTTTTTTAATTAAGAACATAAAAAAAATGAAGTAAGAGAGATGAAGATAAGGAAAAAGAAAGAAGTAAAGTAGTAGAAGACAAAGGAAGAAGAAGAAAGAAAAGAGAAACATTTAAAGAGGGCAAACTTGAAAAATTCGACTACACCTCACTCATGCATTGCATTTACTTAAATATGAGAGTGATTACATGATTACAAAATTACCCCCAAGGTTCTCAATAAACTACACTCGTACATATTTTAATTAACTTTTAACACTCCTCCTCAAGCTAAGAAATATGCATCAAATAATACCAGTTTGGAGCACGAGGTATCACACTAAACTCCATGCAATGCCTTAGTAAATATATTTGTCAATTGATGTTCAATTCTCATATGAGGGGTTATGATTCTTCCACTTAGTACACTTAATATTTGGTGAAATGACCATATAATTTGATGAACTTCGTTCGTTCATAAAAAACAAGATTATTGGCTATAAAGATAAAGGTTTGATTATCGCTTGATAACTATCAATAAATTTACCTCCACACCAAATTTTGACAAAAGAGATTGTATCTGGATCATTTC
Organism: Aristolochia californica; assembly: GCF_029961685.1. Classification (NCBI taxonomy): domain Eukaryota; kingdom Viridiplantae; phylum Streptophyta; class Magnoliopsida; order Piperales; family Aristolochiaceae; genus Aristolochia; species Aristolochia californica. The sequence continues at coordinate 30,943,924 of NW_027182279.1, read as the reverse complement.
ACAAGTGATAGGTGCCATAGATTTGCATTCAGCCTCTGTACTTGATCTTGCTATTACTTCTTGTTCATTTACTTTTCAATGCTCCAAATGTTCCCAACAAAGGTACAATAACCAGTGCTTGACTTCATGTCACCTTTCATCCAACATAGTCTCTAGCATAGTAGTCCATCACTTTTATGTGATGCTAATACTTACAAAATATTTTCTCCCTAGTCCTCCTTTTAGATGCTAAAGTATTCATTGAACAACCTTTGCATGAACTTTTCTATGTTTTCCCATAAACCTACTAACTAGTCCCACAACATACAATATATCAACCTCATCACCAATAACATATATGAGCTTTCTAACTAAGCATATATAAGAAGTTAGATCTTTTAAAGGAGGAGAACTAGCATAAAATAAATCAAGATTAGGTTCTAGTGGTGTATCAACTAGTTTAGCTCCCAATAATCCAATTTCACTTAGAAGATAAATTATAGATTTCCTTTGAGACAAAATAATACATGATTTGTTTCTTGCCACATCTATTTCCAAAAAAATTATTTAAGAATCCCAAAGTTTTTAATTTGAAAATGCTTTTGAAGATAGGCATTAATCTTAACAAGTCCACCTTTGTCATCTCCAGACAAAATTTTATCATCACTATCAATATCACACAACTTGTTACTCTTTCCAAAATAAATATAGATTGATCATAGTTACTTCTATGAAATCCAAACCCTAGAACAACACGATTGAATTGCTCAAACTATGATCGAAGGGTTTGTTTCAACCCATAAATGGCTTTATGCAATTTGCATGCTTTACTTAACTCTCCCTAAGCAACAAAACTAGGTGGTTGTTCTATATAGACTTTTGCATTGAGATCACTATATAAAAAATGTCATCCAATTGTTGAAGTGAGCATCCCTTTTTCACAACCATAGATATCAAATTGGTTTGAATTTAATTTGGCAACTAGGAAAAATCTCACACGATAGTCAATGCCGTAAGTTTGTATGTAATCTTTAGTTACCAATTGAGCTTTGACTTGAATGGTAAAGACCCATATGCAATCCACATTTTTGGCATTTAGGGGAGGAATATAAAGAGATACCAAGTACTCTAAGACACAAGAGCAACACTTTCATCTTCAATTCTAGATTTTCAATGAGGACTCTAAAAAGCTTCGACACAACTAATGGGAACACATGAAACATCAAGAGTAGACAAAACAAACCTTATAGCAAGAAGAGAATCAATCAAATGATGACAAAAACTTTGAGATGGGAAATCAAGTACATTGTCTAACTCCCTTCCTAATAACAACAAGCAAATGCAAATTAGGAAATAAGGAAGAGGAGGACTCTCCTTCGGAAGAAATGACTATAGGGAGCCTTGAAGAGGAGCATCACAATTCTCAACTCTGCCATTATCTGTATCTTCCAATGCATTCATTGGTAGGACAATAAGTACTTCCCCATGAGAATGATATTTGAACATGTTGGGCCGGTAGTTAAGGATTATCTTAAAAGAAGGAAACATATATCGAAACATACTAAGTTCTACTTTGAGGGTCATAACATCTATATACCCTTTCTCAAATCTAGGGTAACCCATGAAAAACACTGAATGGATCAATAATACATTTTTTTTCTTGGATGGACTTGAATTATTATTAAATTCCATGGTTTAATCCATATGAACTAGGTTTTATAACTTTATATAAAATTTGACTTTTACGATCTTTAAGGTCTTCCACTTTACTTGCCATCTTCATAATAGTTTTCTTTCAATTTTTTCTTTGGGGTATTGACTCAACAACTTAAATCTTCTATTTTCTCGCTCCAACTCATACCATAGACCACTAGAGTGTGTAATAAAGGGTATGTATCTAACAACATCAATACTTTTCTTCACTTCAATTTCCAATTTAATGCACAATTGATGCAATTCAGCTGTTGTAAGAGATGATTTAGTTAATTTTGATAGTTGCATAAGACATTAACATCAACGCTTAACGATCATTTGTGTCAACTTAGGAAAATAAAACGGTGAGAAAATTATTTTTTCTTTTACTAATTTTCTCATTGGATGATGTTTTTATTGACAAATTCCCGTAGAAAATTTTCTTGCATTTGTGACGCCATTGAAAATAAAATAAAATAATAATTACGTAGCTGTAGTGTTTACAATTGGAACAAAATAAGAAATTAAATATAGAAAATGAGCGATCAACATAAATCTTCTTGGCTTACTTTTCCCATGATATCAGATTAAACAATAAGAAACATAGTTATTTTTTTAAAGACAAGAAGATAAAAAAGAAAACTTTTTCTATTCATTAAATAGTGCAAATATTATAAAACAATTCAAAAAAAAAATTCCTCTATTTATTTTTCTTATAATGTTCTATCGGCATATACACACCCTTAAATTTTTTATGACTCGTTACATGTAATCTCCATAACATAAGTAAAATATGTGCTAGCTAGGGTATACCTTGTTATTTTTCAATCATGTTTCTCATGACCTCCACAAACCTGAGGTTACATTGTCCTCATCAAAGACTCAGGTCCAACACATAATCAAAACTAGGAGTGTGCGAAAAAAAAAAAAACTTAAATTCACTCCGTTGGGTGGAGAAGGGATAGAAGGGGAAAACCCTAAGTTCAGGTCAAGTTTGGGACTCGAGGTCCAACACATAATCAAAGTTAGGAGTGGGCAAAAAAAAAAAAAAAAACTTAAATTCACTCCGTTGGGAGGAGAAGGGATGGAGGGAAAGAAACCGAAGTTGGAGGTAGGCTTGGGTTTTCCAAAATTTGACCTAAACTTGATGGAAATACCTTATTGATATTTTTTTAAAATTAAAATAACATATATATAAAACTTATCTATTTTTTTATTTTTTATTATTTATATTTTGACATTGTATAATAATTTTATGCATTGTATTCTTTAACTATTTTTATATTTAAAAAATATTTTAATTGGAGAATTACTAGGTTGATTTGGGAATGAGACAATGGATAATGTTTGATTTCTAAACCGTTTGGGTTTCCGAGTTGGGGTTCGGGTTCTCAAAACCTGAACCATGTTTTCCCCTCTGAATTAACCCGCTTTTTCTTTGGCCGGACCAGCTCAAACGGCGTTTACTATCGCTGGTTTAGACAAATCGAGGCAAGCAGGGTAAGAAGTCTGGGTAAGAAGTCTGTGTGTTTTTTTTCTCCCTCATTATTTGGGTTTTTATCGACCTCGCGACTCTGCAACTCTGTTGCTATCTTCTCGTCGATGGCGGTTAGGGCGACAGTATCTCGTTTCCCGACCGATCCCGATGCACAGGAAGCCTCCGGCCTTCCTTGGGGAGTCACCGTTTCCCCATTTTCTCCAGTTGACGAGCTTGGTAACCCCCCTGTTTCTGGGTCCAACGGTAACCTTGTTCCTCGCTGCGATTAGGGCGACAGTATCTCGTTTCCCGACCGATCCCGATGCACAGGAAGCCTCCGGCCTTCCTTGGTGAGTCACCGTTTCCCCATTTTATCCGGTTGACGAGCTTGGTAACCCCCCTGTTTCCGGGTCCAACGGTAACCTTGTTCCTCGCTGCGATAATTGCTGGGCTTATTTCAATTCCTACTGCGAGCTTGAACAATGGGTTGGGACTTGTTCTCTCTATGGCACTCTTAATGGGTTAACGTCGGAAACAATCGCTCGTTACTCTCAACCGGAGTTATGTGCAGAGACGTGCTCTTCCTTCATAGATCTCGAGCTACCTGGTAGAGTTCCGTTTTATTATAATTGAACCCGAGTTTTACTAGATCATTTAGCTGTGAGAATTTAAGTCTAATAGCGTTTGATCTTACCAGATGACGGCGAGGAAGCTGTGAAGGCTTGGCCGGTTTATGTTGCAGCAGTGGATCTTGCATGTAAGATCCAATAGTCTTTGTGATGATACCCTTCATTTCATATGCGAACTTTGCTACATTTTATCTTTATCGATGTTACTACTGCATTTTGCTTTTTTTCGAAAGTGTTTATTAGTACCTTATATAGAGTTTGTATTTCGTAGATCGAGGTGTAAGTGTTGTAGGGGTGTCTTCTTTTGTTACTGTTAAATGTTTAACCATGGTTTACTGATAAGATGGCTCATGTATTGAGGTGATTATGTTGCTATGTTTGTATGTTTACGTTACCTGTTAGGAGCCAAATGTTGCCTGAAGATTTATTGGGAGAAAAGATAATTGGCATTCTTCTTTTTTCTTTTTTGGTGTCATCAAGCATTAACAAATGGCTACTTCATTAAAGATACTGTTCATGTTTCAGGAACATTGTATAGTTCAATCACTTGAATGCTCATCCACTAAATATTTATGACCCTACATCCATTATGGTATTGCATTACAGTTCTTCTAGCCTTTTTTTATTTTTTCTAAATGGATCATAGTAAGCAAAACTTTCTCAAAGATGTCTCAAAAGCCCATCTAAAAGTTGTTTGCGGCTGTGATGCAAAAGCAAGATGATGAGGGTAATCTTGTGTTCATGGTTATCATTCATGGATATTACATGGAGGCGGAATTATAATCATAAATCTTGTCTTCTACAAGTTCAACATGATGAGTTGGCATGAGGCTCAAAACTGTATTAATTATTTTGCACATTTATTAGTGATATAAAAATTTTAAGTTCTCAACATGCTCTATCCCTTACATTGTGCTAGAATTCACTTACTAGTTTTTTGTTGTACTTCTGAACATAAATGCAGCATCTGAGGAGTTTTTGGAGTTGATCAAAAGTGCGCTACTGGCTGCTTTAGAAGGTGGGCAATTGTTTATCTCAGTATTGGCCTTCATAAGGTGATCAATATTTTAGAAGATCACCCTCAGCTTTTCACACATTTGTGGTTGCATTGGTAATTATTATTCTTGTTTATGATAATGTTTTAATACCAATTACCTTTTACATTTGCAGCACTTGGGCCGGGTTCTCTGTTTGGGCTTGTTACATTCAGTCATAAGATAGGCTTATACGATGTGCAAGGACCCATACCAGTTGTCAAAAATGTCTTTATTCCCCCCAGATACAGATGCTTCATTGCCCTTTGAGCTTGAAGATGCCATGCCATTGTTTTCTTTCTTGGCTCCTGTATGTTTATGATGGACAATGTCAACATACCCTTGACTTCAAATTGTTAAAAAAAAAAAGAATCTCTACCAACACTACAATCAATTGGAAAATGGATTTTAGTGAAGGTTTGGTTCATTCTCCAAGGACTGAAGCCTTGGAAAGACCGAATAGCTGCAGCCTTGGAAACACTGAAACCTACAACTTCATGGGAAAGAACTATAGCTGCTGGACAAGGACTTGATGGTATATTATTAGGTGGCAGAGGTTTTGGTGCTGCAATGGAGGCTCTAATTAACTACCTTGGATCAGAATACGGAAATACATTTGCATTGGGTATGGTAAAGTCCAATTCTTACTTCCCTGTGCTTCTTTTACATTATCATGGACCAAAATAAATTAACATATGTTTCTTTTATAGTCATCTTTGTTCTAACTATTTAGTGATGTTTGTTGAAAATCAAGTAAATGCATATTACCTGTAAATGGATTTACAGAATGACATTTTGTTTCTAAGGAAGTGGTCTTGAATTGCAAAGCCTCCATCCTTGGATGAGAAAAGGCTATGAGGAAATTTCTGTTAATCTTTCAACTTATTGACATCTGGTGGCACCAGATTTAGATCATCAAACATTCTTGCAGTTACTGCCACCAAAGTGTGTCATCCATGTTTGATGTCTTCCTCTTTTCCATGCACAAGATATATCTGGTTCTATTTTCCTTATGGGTAGACTTATTCTTTCAACTAAAATCTATCATTAGTTTTTTTCTAATAAAATATTTTTCATTATTGAAAAAATGGCCTGTACCCCTTATTGCTGGATGCTCTCTCTTTAAAAAAGTTGAGTGTTTTCATTGTTCTTTTCCCATTGATGTTCATTAGTCATATGCATGCACCTTATTGTGAGGGATAAATCTGGAGAGTCATTCCTTGTTTTTCTATTCGTATTTTTGAAGATTTCTGCTTTGAATCTAGGATTGTCTTTATCCCTCACTATGAAAAGTATATGTTCATTCTATTAATTATGTCTTGTGAAACCATAATGGCTGGAAATGAGCTAAATGTTGCCAATTGAAAGAATTGGTTTTTCAATGGTTGATTATCGGTTTCCTGGAAAAGCACCGGTCACAATTTTTTTGGATACTTCCTCTTACCAGGTAATAACATGTTCTTTTCCTTGGGTGAAGTGTTTCCTCTCAAGGGCGACAATAGGGGCCTGGAAGAATATCTTGTCTCAATTTACCTTTCTGAATTTTGTTTTCTTAAAATTGATTGTACTAATTGTATTAGTATTTATAAACATTCGTTTATTGGTTATGTGGCTCCAAAATCGACTGCATTAGTGACTATCAGCATTTGTTTATTAGATATTTATGTGGGTCAAAAATTGATTGCAGCTAGGGTTTTTACATTTTTGTCTGGTCCTCCTGATTATGGAGTTAGTCAATTAGACACAAGGCGTTATGGTGAGCAATATGCCAGTAAAGGAGAGGATGCAGACTGTACACTGCTTCCTGAGCAGACACCCTTCTACAAAGAACTGGTAAATTGCCTTATGCCTATATACACCCAAGTGCTGAAATGGTTGAGTTTTGTAGAATCTACAGATCTTTGGAAAAATAACCCATGATGACTTTGCACAGGCAGCTGTTGCTGTTCAATCGGGGGTTTGTGTGGACATATTTGCTGTTACCAATGAATATATAGACTTAGCTTCATTAAAATTCCTTAGCATCGAGAGTGGCGGTTCACTGTTTCTATACTCTAATACTGATGACTCTACACTTCCTCAGGACATGTAAGTTGATTTGCTTATATCCATCATTTTGAGAAATCATACTTTTTTTTTTTGTTGTGAATGAACGTGGAATCACTTTTTTTGAATGATTAAAGAATAATTTTTTTTTTGAAATGATGTAGAATGACATTAACTGTTCATCTGCATTCAAGAGTAAAATTCACTCTTAATTACTCAGAAAATATTTTTTTCATAGGGATCAATTTTTTTTTTAAATCTATTTTGGTGAGACGATTTGGCCTGCTCATTCATTCATGGGGTGCCATACTGTGAAAAGATCATGCTTGTAATGTTAGAGCTTACGTGTTGCATGGGTTCAGTTATGCAGTGGAAAGTTGAATTTACTTTTACCTGTGTCGGCCTAGTTGCGTCCTTGGGATAACCCACACTAGTCAGCCTCCCTTGCATACAAATAGTTGGCACACAATAAACCTTTTCTCATATACACAAATCTGTCTACATACAAGATATTCGAGCGCTCCTTTGAGTCTCTATGTCAATGTCTGATTGATTGGCACTCATCCAGCCCCCCTAAATATAGTTGGGGAAATTGCTGGACACATGCCCCTTCGAATGGTCATGTGCTTCTTGGCGCATGCCTCCTCATGTACAACCGCCCCAGCTAACACCCCATGGCCCACGTGACTAGAAACCGTTTAGGAACCATTATAAGCTGAATTTTGATGGTAGCGCCTTTGGGAACCCGGGTTTGGATGATTTTGGAGGGGTGATTTTTGATCTGGGCGGCACTGCCATACTCTCTTACTGTGGCCCTCTCGGAATTGCTGACTCGACCATTGCTGAGCTCTCTGGTCTCCTTCACGGCTTGTGTATTTTTAATGATAGCATTAGTGGTCTCCTTATCATGGAGGGAGACTCCAAGGTCGTCATCGGATGGTGCTCCACCTCATCCTTCCCCCCGTGGCGTCACTGGCAGATTTTTCTTGATATTTTGGATATTGTATCCACCATTTCTTGTACTTCGTCTCATATACTTAGATCAGCCATTTCGGTTGCTGATTTGTGTGCCTAGGTCCCCCCTTCAATCTCTTATTGTTAGGGGAGGTCTCCCTTGATGTATCTTCCCTTTCTTTGAAATAAGTTTATCATCATTTAAAAAAAAGTTGGCTGCCACTAATCTGACTTGCCTCCATGCCTTGGTGTTCAGGCACTAGTCTGTATGTGCCTAGCCTATACGTGCAGTGCCTAGGGGTGGCATCAAGTCGAGTCGAGCTGAGTTTGAATCTGCATATGTTCAAGCTGGGCTTGATTTAAATACTTCGAACTCAAGCTAGAGCCGAGCCCAGCCTTAAGCTTAAAATTGGAATTGAGCTTGAGCAGGGTTCAAGCTCCAACCTACATTTAAAACTTTGCATAAAATACAAGTCAAATAAACTGTGCATAAAATTATGCATAAATTTTACTTAAAATTGGGCATGACCTTTGTACATAAACTCTGCATAAAATTGTCTATAAACTCTGCATAAAATTGTTTATAAACACTGCATAATATTATGCCAATGTGACTTATATAAAAACATGACCTATATACAAAATGTGACTTTTATATACATTTCCCACTCTCTTGAGCCTAGCCAAACTTGAACCTGTATATGTTCGAGCTTTGCTTGATTTGAATACTTTGAACTTGAGTTCGAACACAAGCTTAGCTTTGAGACTAAAATTGGAATCGAGCTCAAGCCCAAGAATTTTAACCAAATTTGAGCTCAAGCTCGAGTCGGGTTTGAACTTTAACCTACATTTAAAACTTTCCATAAAATACATATTTAATATTAAGTTCAAAGAAACCTAAAAGTATGGAAAACAAATAGAGATAATCTTGCATATCAGAGTTATTAAGAAACCAAATATGACTAGATCTATAACTCATAAAGGATCTCCAAATAATTTGTATTGCATAAATTCTATACTACATTGCATGGAGAGAATAAGGATGAAGGAGATCAAATGGGAGAAATGAGCTTACCTGTGGCTGACATATATTCTGTGACTTTCGTCTGCAATGCCCAGGTCAGCAATGTCTAAATGCGGTTGTGCGATGAAGAGATTGAAAGCAATGCAGATGGAACATGGCAGAAATAGGTTGAGGAAGGACTGAAATACGAAACTTCCGTAAAAATCTGAGCATGCATATTACTAGTGGTTGGTAATATGCATGCTCTCTTTTCTTTTCTTTTCCATTTTCCTTGTGCATCCAAACAAGAGAAACCACATTTCTCTTTTTTTCTCTCTTATTTTTCATGGGCATCCAAACAAGAGAATCGATCTTTTAGTCCCATTCCTCTTCTTGGGTAAATCTTTCTCAACGTCCGTCATTTTTGAATAACTGGTGCGCCCAACACTGTCAATAATACCATACGGTTTGACATTGTGCATAGCCCCTTTAGGGAAAAACCTCGCCGAAGGGAGCCAGTCTTGGTTATGAAAAAGCTGAGTCTCATCCCTCTCCGACCACAGATCGTAGCCTCCAGAAAACTGAGACCTGTTAGCCAAAGCCTTCAACTGCTCGTCGGCTTTGATGGAAAAGAGAGTTGGGGCTCGCTCAAGCTCAGAAACTGCGGCTCTAAGTTCCGCCCACTGCTTCATTTTGTAAATCTGGCACTCACGGCAAAGACGGGCCTTTACGAGTTGTTTGGCTTTTGTGGCCTGCATCCGCTTCCACTGTCATTTCGAGACTCCGCCGAGGTAGGTACAAGGCCCCCCACCCAGTTTGTCATGAGGTCAGATGAGCCTAAACTCACTTAGGCTAGCGGAACTCCAACTCCCGTGATCGCCGACCTTCAATTCGTCAAAGGTAGTACAGCCTCTCACCCCTTAGATCAACGTTGCAAACTCCTTCCTCTCAAATGAAGCACTAGGAATGAAAAGATAGAAAGACAATGGAATAGGAAGAGAAAGTAACCTTGTATTAATACTAGAGAAGATTACAAGGAGTGGCCGTCCAAGGTGGAAGGCCAGCACTCTACAAAAACTCTCCCTCTCGTCTATGCTGAATGAATCTACAAGGGTTGAATGCCTTGGTATTTATAGGCTTCAACCCCTCCCTTCTCTCATGCTTCCGTCCAATGAGAACAGAGATCCTCCCTTATCAAATCTCCTTAATTTGATCCTCCATTCAAATCCCTTGATTTGCTCCTTTTTCTTAAAATTCGTTTTACCATTGTTATTTTCCTTAGACTCTTTGTTAGCCGAATCATTCTTTCTCTCATATTCGGTTAACTTTTCAACAGTAGATAAAGCTGAAGCTAATGTCTTTACTTTCCGTCTTCTCAATTCTTGCTCAGCCCACGGGAAGTAAAGACATTAGCTTCAGCTTTATCTACTGCTGAAAAGTTAACCGAATATGAGAGAAAGAATTATTCGGCTAACAAAGTGCCTAAGAAAAATAACAATGGTATAACGAATTTTAAGAAGAAGGAGAAAGGGGAGAAGAAGTCATGGGCAAAGGACGCCAAGGCTAGGTCGGAAGAGAAGAAACGAGGGGACAAACAGAAAAAGGAGGTCCATTGTTTCATATGCGAGGGATTGTCTTAGAAAGAGGTATACAATACTAAATTGGAAATTATGGCCAGAAAAATAGAAAACTGTGAGGCAGAAATAACTCTTCTCAAACATAGATTAGATACAATAGAAAAAGATTCTTATGATGGTATCACTGTAGGGTTAGAAGAACCAGAAACTTCCTACGTATGTAACCAAGATAAATCTATTTCCAGTACCCTTGTTAGAGCAAAGATTATTTTCCCCAACAAATAGTCCCTCGTGTTAGATGCTTTAGTAGATTTTGGCTGTACAAAATGTATTATCCATAGAAGATTAGTTCCTCTTCAGTTCCTTAAGAAAACCAATAAATAAGTGTTTAGCCAACAGGTAGATGGTACCTATCACCCATATCCAACCTATTTTGATGAAGGCAAAATCCAGTTCTTTACCAATTGTTCAAATTTTTCTGGATCTTATCCTTTACCTTTAACATGGGTTAGAGATCTCAAACTCAAAGTAGACTTTATTTTAGGTCTTAATTTTTTTCTTCATAACAATGGTTCTCTTTACTTCTTGTTTGCAATGTCCTTTTTACAACTATCTTTAGAATTAATGTTCTGTCTTTTAGGGCAAGTGTTGGCTCAGTGTTCTGTCTGACAGAACATTAAAAGACAGAAGCGTTTTAGGAACTACCTTCTGGAAGTTTTTACAACTATCTTTTCCTTCTCTTACGATTGCTTTCATGCTTATACTTTTCATAATATTAGGTATCGTTCTTGTTACCTTAATACTTACTGCTTTTATTGTGTGTTGAGTATTTTCATTTTTGTTCATATTTACTACTTTATTTTAAGACGTTATTACAGAAAGGTATATAAGGCTGGAAACTACTGGGTGAGGGCTAAGCCCTGACAAACGCCTCTGCCTCAGTTGAGCCAAGCATTGCTCTCGGTTGTCACAACACTGTTGTACCTTTTTATGTATATTTGGTTAATTATTAAGATAATAAAACAGTTTGTGAGATTTGTTTTGCGAATATTACCTATATATTACTTATACTTAGGATTATTATATAATACCTTAAGAGATTATTGTGGAATATCATAGGAACTTATAGCTACATATTGTTCTTGGCAATAATAACATTAGAATTATTTGGATATTTTATTTTTCTCCCGTAACAAGTAGATAATCTTTTAGCCTCTGATATATTCTTTTTCCTTAATATTTTAGCCTGAATCATAGATAGAACCTTAGATACATGATTTTTATCTTTATAGCTTTAACAGTAGTCTTCTGTAATTTAGTTATCTTTAGTTTTGTCTTTTTTACCTTATCTTTTTATTCATACAGAAGATTTGTAGAGGCTCCATGGCAAATATATATACCTAGAAAACAAGTAATTAGAAGAACCCCAAATAATTCACCTCTAAATACTTCAGATTAAAGCAGATTAAAGTAGTACCCCTCGGGAGGGAGGGAGGAAGGGAGGCTAAGTGTTCTGTCTGACAGAACATTAGAAGACAGAAGCGTTTTAGGAACTACCTTCTGGAAGTTTTTAGAACTATCTTTTCCTTCTCTTACAATTGCTTTCATGCTTATACTTTTCATAATATTAGGGACAAAACATTAAAAGACAGAAGCGTTTTAGGAACTACCTTCTGGAAGTTTTTACAACTATCTTTTCCTTCTCTTATGATTGCTTTTATGCTTATACTTTTCATAATATTAGGCATCGTTCTTGTTACCTTAATACTTACTGCTTTTATTTTGTGTTGAGTATTTTCGTTTTTGTTCATATTTACTACTTTATTTTAAGACGTTTTTACAGAAAGGTATATAAGGCTAGAAACTTCTGGGTGAGGGCTAAGCCCTGACAAACGCCTCTGCCTCAGTTGAGCCAAGCGTTGCTCTCGGTTGTCACAACGCCGTTGTACCTTTTTTATGTATATTTGATTAATTATTAAGATAATAAATCAGTTTTTGAGATTTGTTTTGCGAATATTACCTATATATTACTTATACTTAGGATTATTATATAATACCTTAAGAGATTATTGTGGAATATCATAGGAACTTATAGCTACATATTGTTCTTGGTAATAATAACATTAGAAGTATTTGGATATTTTATATTTCTCCTAAAACAAGTAGATAATCTTTTAGCATCTTATATATTCTTATTCCTTAATATTTTAGCCAGAATCATAGATAGATCCTTAGATACATGATTTTTATCTTTATAGCTTTAATTTAGTTATATTTAGTTTTGTCTGTTTTACCTTATCTTTATATTCATACAGAAGATTTGTAGAGACTCCTAGGCAAATAGTTATTCCTAGAAGACAAGTAATTAGAAGAACCCCAAATAATTCACCTCTAAATACTCCATATTAAAGCATATTAAAGTAGTACCCCTCCGAATTGGTATCTACAGGGAGGGAGGGAGGGAGGGAGGGAGGCTAAGTGTTCTGACTGAAAATTAAAAGACAGTAGCGTTTTAGGAACTACCTTTTGGCTAAGTGTTCTGACAGAACATTAAAAGACAGAAGCGTTTTAGGAACTACCTTCTGGAAGTTTTTACAACTATCTTTTCCTTCTCTTACGATTGCTTTCATGCTTACACTTTTCATAATATTTGGCATCATTTTTTTTACCTTAATACTTACTGCTTTTATTGTGTGTTGAGAATTTTTCATTTTTGTTCATATTTACTACTTTATTTTAAGACGTTATTACAAAAATTGGATTAGATACAAGGTGAAGGATTTACCTTGGAAATTGGAAGTTCTTCTAGAAATCTTTATATAATAGACAAAATAACATGTAGGAGAAGTGTAGACCAAAGAGATATACAATTAGACGAAATAATAGATATAGATCAAGACATAACTATATTTAGCAAGAATTAATTAAACCTTCTTAACCCCAGACAATTATATAGAACAGAACCATTAAAATTTAATACCAGATTATTTAGACATTACCGAGAAATCCAGATTAGTTGTGTAGGACAAGATTCTGTTAACATTAACTTAATAGCAAAACAAGCCTTTAAAGAAATAGGGGTAAAAGGATTCATTTAGGTCTGATTGTAATAGGGGTAAAAGGATTAGGACGAAAACATCTAAGAACTAAAACCTTACTTAGTATCTACGATGATAGATGGGCAGACCCTAAAAAGGCAATGTTAGGAATCATTGAGGTAGATATGAATCAAAATGGAGGAATATTTTATTGCTCCCCAGACTTCCTTATTGGACTACAAGATTTTAGAAAATATATCAAAATAGGTACTCAGACAAAAGGATATGAATCCTTCGTAGGAAACAATCTTTTATTGTGTATTGAATTCTTAGGAAGGTGTACTTGTTCTAGCACTACTAGGTTCAAGGTTAAAATAGACGATGTAGTTAATTTAATAGGAAACAAAGGAATAAAATTAATTAAGCCTATTAAATATTCTCCAAACATTTTAGCAGGATTAGAATGGAACCTTAAATTTATAGAAGAAAAAATAATCAGTCCTGAAGAAAGTATCATGTACACAGATACTAAAGGTAACATAAATATTAGGGCTTTTAGACAAGGGATGCAAGCTTCTAGGGAACACTGATTGCATTTTAGCTCTTTGTTTTTTGCTAGGATACAAAGCACATTAAAACAAGGATTACTATCTAACCCAATATTCCATGACCACGCATGTACACATTCTGAAGTAGTGTCCACTCTTAAGGTTCTTAATTACTCAGAAAATATTTTTTTAATAGGGATCATTTTTTTTTAAATCGATTTTGGTGAGGCGATTTGGCCTGCTCTTTCATTCATGGGGTGCCATACTGTGAAAAGATCATGCTTGTAATGTTAGAGCTTAGGTGTTGCACGGGTTCAGTTATGCAGTGGAAAGTTGAATTTACTTTTACCTGTGTCGGCCTAGTTGCGTCCTTGGGATAACCCACACTAGTCAGCCTCCCTTGCATACAAATAGTTGGCACACAATAAACCTTTTCTCATTTACACAAATCTGTCTACATACAAGATATTCAAGCGCTCCTTTGAGTCTCTATGTCAATGTCTGATTGATTGGCACTCATCCAGCCCCCCTATTTATAGTTGGGCAAATTGCTGGCCACATGCCCCTTCGAATGTGCATGTGCTTCTTGGCGCATGCCTCCTCATGTACAACCGCCCCAGCTAACACCCCATGGCCCACATGACTAGAAACCATTTAGGAACCATTATAAGCTGAATTTTGATGGTAGCGCCTTTGGGAACCCGGGTTTGGATGATTTTGGCGGGGTGATTTTTGATCCGGGCGGCACTGCCATACTCTCTAACTGTGGCCCTCTCGGAATTGCTGACTCGACCATTGCTTAGCTCTCTGGTCTCCTTCACGGCTTGTGTATTTTTAAGGATCGCTTTAGTGTCTCCTTATCATGGAGGGAGACTCCAAGGTCGTCATCGGATGGTGCTCCACCTCATCCTTTCCCCCATGGTGTCACTGGCAGATTTTTCTTGATATTTTGGATATTGTATCCACCATTTCTTGTACTTCGTCTCATATACTAAAATCAGCCATTTCGGTTGCTGATTTGTGTGCCTATGTCCCCCCTTCAATATCTTATTGTTAGGGGAGGTCTCCCTTGATGTATCTTCCCTTGCTTTGAAATAAGTTTATCATCATTAAAAAAAAAGTTGACTGCCACTAATCTGACTTGCCTCCATTCCTTGGTGTTCAGGCACTAGTCCGTATGTGCCCAGCCTATACGTTCAGTGCCTAGGGGTGACATCGAGTCGAGTCGAGCCGAGTTTGAATCTGCATATGTTCAAGCTGGGCTTGATTTAAATACTTCGAACTCAAGCTAGAGCCGAGCCCAGCCTTAAGCTTAAAATTGGAATTGAGCTTGAGCAGGGTTCAAGCTCCAACCTACATTTAAAACTTTGCATAGAATACAAGTCAAATAAACTGTGCATAAAATAATGCATAAATTTTACTTAAAATTGGGCATGACCTTTGTACATAAACATTGAATAAAATTGTCTATAAACTTTGCATAAAATTGTTTATAAACACTGCATAATATTATGCCAATGTGACTTATATAAAAACATGACCTATATACAAAATGTGACTTTTATATACATTTCCCACTCTCTTGAGCCTAGCCAAACTCGAACCTGTATATGTTCGAGCATTGCTTGATTTGAATACTTTGAACTTGAGTACGAACACAAGCTTAGCTTTGAGACTAAAATTGGAATCGAGCTCAAGCCCAAGAATTTTAACCAAATTTGAGCTCAAGCTCGAGTCGGGTTTGAACTTTAACCTACATTTAAAACTTTCCATAAAATACATATTTAATATTAAGTTCAAAGAATCCTAAAAGTATGGAAAACAAATAGAGATAATCTTGCATATCAGAGTTATTAAGAAACGAAATATGACTAGATCTATAACTCATAAAGTTTCTCCAAATAATTTGTATTGTATAAATTCAGTACTACATTGCATGGAGAGACTAAGGATGAAGGAGATCAAATGGGAGAAATGAGCTTACCTGTGGCTGACATATATTCCGTGACTTTCGTCGGCAACGCCCAGGTCAGCAATGTCTGAATGTGGTTGTGCGATGAAGAGATTTAAAGCGCTGAAGATGGAACATGGCGGAAATAGGTTGAGGAAGGACTGAAATACGAAACTTCCGTAAAAATCTGAGCATGCATATTACTAGTGGTTGGTAATATGCATGCTCTCTTTTCTTTTCTTTTCCATTTTCCTTGTGCATCCAAACAAGGGAAACCACATTTCTCTTTTTTTCACTCTTATTTTTCATGGGCATCCAAACAAGAGAATCGATCTTTTAGTCCCATTCCTCTTCTTGGGTAAATCTTCCTCAACATCCGTCATTTTTGAATAATTGGTGTGCCCAACACTGTCAATAATACCACACGGTTTGACATTGTGCACAGCCCCTTTTGGGAAAAACCTCGCGGAAGGGAGCCAGTCCTGGTTATGACAAAGCTGAGTCTCATCCCGCTCCGACCACAGATCGTAGCCTCCAGAAAACTGAGACCTATTAGCCAAAGCCTTCAACTGCTCGTCGGCTTTGATGGAAAAGAGAGTTGGGGCTCGCTCAAGCTCAGAAACTGCGGCTCTAAGTTCCGCCCTCTGACTCATTTCGTAAATCCGGCACTCACGGCAAAGACGGGCCTTTTGGAGGTTTTTGGCTTTTGTGGCCAGCATCCGCTTCCACTGTCATTTCGAGACTCCGCTGAGGTAAGGACAAGGCCCCCCACCCAGTTTGTCACGAGGTCAAATGAACCCAAACTCACTTAGGCTAGCAGAACTCCAACTCCCGTGATGGCCTACCTTCAATTCGTCAAAGGTAGTACAACTCTCACCCCTTAGATCAACGTTGCAAACTCCTTCCTCTCAAATGAAGCACGAGCTATGAAAAGATAGAAAGACAATGGAATAGGAAGAGAAAGTAACCATGTATTAATACTAGAGAAGATTACAAGTAGTGGCCGTCCAAGGTGGAAGGCCAGCACTCTACAAAAACTGTCCTTCTCGTCTATGCTGAATGAATCTACAAGGGTTGAATGCCTTGGTATTTATAGGCTTCAACCCCTCCCTTCTCTCATGCTTCCGTCCAATGAGAGCAGAGATCCTCCCTTATCAAATCTCCTTAATTTGATCCTCCATTCAAATCCCTTGATTTGCTCATTTTTCTTAAAATTCGTTTTACCATTGTTATTTTCCTTAGACACTTTGTTAGCCGAATCATTCTTTCTCTCATATTCGGTTAACTTTTCAGCAGTAGATAAAGCTGAAGCTAATGTCTTTACTTCCCGTCTTCTCAATTCTTGCTCAGCCCACGGGAAGTAAAGACATTAGCTTCAGCTTTATCTACTTCTGAGAAGTTAACCGAATATGAGAGAAAGAATTATTCGGCTAACAAAGTGCCTAAGAAAAATAACAATGGTATAATGAAGTTTAAGAAGAAGGAGAAAGGGGAAAAGAAGTCATGGGCAAAGGACGCCAAGGCTAGGCCGGATGAGAAGAAACGAGGGGACAAACAGAAAAAGAAGGTCTATTGTTTCATATGCGAGGGATTGTCTTAGAAAGAGGTATACAATACTAAATTGGAAATTATGGCCAGAAAAATAGAAAACTGTGAGGCAGAAATAACTCTTCTCAAACATAGATTAGATACAATAGAAAGAGATTCTTATGATGGTATCACTGTAGGGTTAGAAGAACCAGAAACTTCCTACGTATGTAACCAAGATAAATCTTTTTCCAGTATCCTTGTTAGAACAAAGATTATTTTCCCTAACAAACAATCCCTCGTGTTAGATGCTTTAGTAGATTCCGGCTGTACCAAATGTATTATCCATAGAAGATGAGTTCCTCCTCAGTTCCTTAAGAAAACCAATAAATAAGTGTTTAGCCAACAGGTAGATGGTACCTATAACCCATATACAACCTATTTTGATGAAGGCAAAATCCAGTTCTTTACCAACTGTTCAACTTTTTCTGGATCTTATCCTTTACCTTTAACATGGGTTAGAGATCTCAAACTCAGAGTAGACTTTATTTTAGGTCTTAATTTTATTCTTCATAACAATGGTTCTCTTTACTCCTTGTTTGCAATGTCCTTTTTACAACTATCTTTAGAATTAATGTTCTGTCTTTTAGGGCAAGTGTTGGCTAAGTGTTCTGTCTGACAGAACATTAAAAGACAGAAGCATTTTAGGAACTACCTTCTGGAAGTTTTTACAACTATCTTTTCCTTCTCTCACGATTGCTTTCATGCTTATACTTTTCATAATATTAGGCATCGTTCTTGTTACCTTAATACTTACTGCTTTTATTGTGGGTTGAGTATTTTCGTTTTTGTTCATATTTACTACTTTATTTTAAGACGTTATTACAGAAAGGTATATAAGGCTGGAAACTGCTGGGTGAGGGCAAAGCCCTGACAAACGCCTTTGCTTTAGTTGAGCCAAGCGTTGCTCTCGGTTTTCACAACGCCGTTGTAACTTTTTATGTATATTTGGTTAATTAATAAGATAATAAAACAGTTTTTGAGATTTGTTTTGCGAATATTACCTATATATTACTTATACTTAGGATTATTATATAATACCTTAAGAGATTATTGTGCAATATCATTGGAACCTATAGCTACATATTGTTCTTGGTAATAATAGCATTAGAATTATTTGGATATTTTATATTTCTCCCAGAACAAGTAGATAATCTTTTAGCCTCTGATATATTTTTATTCCTTAATATTTTGGCCTGAATCATAGATAGAACCTTAGATAAATTATTTTTATCTTTATAGCTTTAACAATAGTCTTCTGTAATTTAGTTATCTTTAGTTTTATCTGTTTTACCTTATCTTTATATTCATACAGAAGATTTGTACAGACTCATAGGCAAATATTTATACCTAGAAGAGATGTAATTAGAAGAACCCCAAATAAATCATCTCTAAATACTCCAGATTAAAGCAGATTAAAGTAGTACCCCTCGGGATGGAGGGAGGAAGGGAGGCTAAGTGTTCTGTCTGACAGAACATTAAAAGATAGAAGCGTTTTAGGAACTACCTTCTGGAAGTTTTTACAACTATCTTTTCCTTCTCTTACGACTGCTTTAATGCTTATACTTTTCATAATATTAGGCATCGTTCTTGTTACCTTAATACTTACTGCTTTTATTGTGTGTTGAGAATTTTCATTTTTGTTCATATTTACTACTTTATTTTAAGACGTTATTACAAAAAGGTATATAAGGCTGGAAACTACTGGGTGAGGGCTAAGCCCTGACAAACGCCTCTGCCTCAGTTGAACCAAGGGTTGCTCTCGGTTGTCACAACACCGCTGTACCTTTTTTTTGTATATTTGGTTAATTAATAAGATAATAAAACAGTTTTTGAGATTTATTTTGTGAATATTACCTATATATTACTTATACTTAGGATTATTATATATTACCTTGAGAGATTATTATGCAATATCATAGGAACCTATAGCTACATATTGTTCTTGGTAATAATAGCATTAGAATTATTTGGATATTTTATATTTCTCCCAGAACAATTAGATAATCTTTTAGCCTCTTATATATTCTTATTCCTTAATATTTTAGCCAGAATCATAGATAGAACCTTAGATACATGATTTTTATCTTTATAGCTTTAACAATAGTGTTCTGTAATTTAGTTATCTTTAGTTTTGTCTGTTTTACCTTATCTTTATATTCATACAGAAGATTTGTAAAGACTCCAAGGCAAATATTTATACCTAAAGGACAAGTAATTTGAGGATCCCCAAATAATTCACCTCTAAATACTCCAGATTAAAGCAGATTAAAGTAGTACCCCTCCAAATTGGTATCTAGAGGGAGGGAGGGAGGGAGGCTAAGTGTTCTGACAGAACATTAAAAGACAAAAGCGTTTTAGGAACTACCTTCTGGAAGTTTTTACAACTATCTTTTCCTTCTCCTACTATTGCTTTCATGCTTATACTTTTCATAATATTAGGCATCGTTCTTGTTACCTTAATACTTACTGCTTTTATTGTGTGTTGAGTATTTTCGTTTTTGTTCATATTTACTACTTTATTTTAAGACGTTATTACAGAAAGGTATATAAGGCCGGAAACTACTGGTTGAGGGCTAAGCCCTGACAAACGCCTCTACCTCAGTTGAGCCAAGCGTTGCTCTCGGTTGTCACAACACCGTTATACCTTTTTATGTATATTTGGTTAATTAATAAGATAATAAAACAGTTTTTGAGATTTGTTTTGCGAATATTACCTATATATTACTTATACTTAGGATTATTATATAATACCTTAAGAAATTATTGTGCAATATCATAGGAACTTATAGCTACATATTGTTCTTGGTAATAATAGCATTAGAATTATTTGGATATTTTATAATTCTCCCATAACAAGTAGATAATCTTTTAGCCTCTGATATATTCTTATTCCTTAATATTTTAGCCAGAATCATAGATAGTACCTTAGATACATGATTTTTATCTTTATAGCTTTAACAATAGTCTTTTTAGTTATCTTTAGTTTTGTCTGTTTTACCTTATCTTTATATTCATACAGAAGATTTGTAGAGACTCCAAGGCAAATATTTATACCTAGAGGACAAGTAATTAGAAGTACCCCAAATAATTCACCTGTAAATACTCCAGATTAAAGCTGATTATAGTAGTACCCCTCCGAATTGGCATCTACAGGGAGGGAGGGAGGGAGGGAGGCTAAGTGTTCTGACAGAACATTAAAGACAAGAGCGTTTTAGGAACTACCTTCTGGCTAAGTGTTCTGACAGAACATTAAAAGACAGAAGCGTTTTAAGAACTACTTTCTGGAAGTTTTTAAAACTATCTTTTCTTTCTCTTACGATTGCTTTCATGCTTATACTATTCATAATATTAGGCATCGTTCTTGTTACCTTAATACTTACTGCTTTTATTGTGTGTTGAGTATTTTCGTTTTTGTTCATATTTAATACTTTATTTTCAGACGTTATTACAGAAAGGTATATAAGGCTGGAAACTACTGGGTGAGGGCTAAGCCCTGACAAACGCCTCTGCCTCAGTTGAGCAAGCGTTGCTCAAGGTTCTCACAACGCCGCTGTATTTTTTTATGTATATTTGGTTAATTAATAAGATAATAAAACAGTTTTTGAGATTTGTTTTGCGAATATTACCTATATATTACTTATACTTAGGATTATTATATAATACCTTAAGAGATTATTGTGCAATATCATAGGAACTTATAGCTACATATTGTTCTTGGTAATAATAGCATTAGAATTATTTGGATATTTTATATTTCTCCCAGAACAAGTAGATAATATTTTAGCCTCTAATATATTTTTATTCCTTTATATTTTGGCCTGAATCATAGATAGAACCTTAGATACATTATTTTTATCTTTATAGCTTTAACAATAGTTTTCTGTAATTTAGTTATCTTTAGTTTTATCAGTTTTACCTTATCTTTATATTTATACAGAAGATTTGTACAGACTCATAGGCAAATATTGATACCTAGAAGACATGTACCAAACAACCCACTTTTTGCCTATCCTTCAAAATCACAGATACTTTTTGGAATTATCTCTCTCAGTATTTGTGGATGTTCAACTTTTTTTTTTCAGATCCAAACTTGAGTTTTCACTCTCCCATTTTTCTCGTAAACAAAAACGATATAAGGCAAAATAGATTGCAACAAAATGAAAATTTTAGAGTCCAT
Organism: Aristolochia californica; assembly: GCF_029961685.1. Classification (NCBI taxonomy): domain Eukaryota; kingdom Viridiplantae; phylum Streptophyta; class Magnoliopsida; order Piperales; family Aristolochiaceae; genus Aristolochia; species Aristolochia californica. The sequence goes on along the minus strand of NW_027182279.1, from coordinate 30,922,229 downwards.
GTATGCAAAAAAAATTTCGAAAACCATAATAAATGTAAAAGTGAAGAAAATTATTTCACGCACTATAAAAACAAACTCCAAGGTTTTGTTATCCATGTATGGGAAATTCCACTAGTACAACCCCCTAATAATTAGCTTGGTGGAATTTTATAGGAAAGGGACTTTTAACTGATCTTAACATGCTTTAAATGTGGTGTCCATGCATGCCAGAAACATGTTGAGGATGCAAGTGGCCTAATGATGCCAAAAATCTGAAGGAGTAGAAAAAATAAAATCCTCAAGTGGTTGGATATTAACCAGAGCCAAACAACCCACTTTTTGCCTATCCTTCAAAGTCACAGATACTTTTTGGAATTATCTCTCTCAGTATTTGTGGATGTTAAACTTTTTTTTTTCAGATCCAAACTTGACTTTTCACTCTCCCATTTTTCTCGTAAACAAAAACGATATAAGGCAAAATAGATCGCAACAAAATGAAAATTTTAGAGTCCATGTTTGCAAAAAAAAATTTGAAAACCATAATAAATGTAAAAGTGAAGAAAATTATTTCACGCACTATAAAAACAAACTCCAAGGTTTTGTTATCCATGTATGGGAAATTCCACTAGTACAACCCCCTAATAATTAGCTTGGTGGAATTTTATAGGAAAGGGACTTCTAACTGATCCTAACATGCTTTAAATGTGGTGTCCATACATGCCAGAAACATGTTGAGGATGCAAGTGGCCTAATGATGCCAAAAATCTCAATGAGTAGAAAAAATCAAATCCTCAAGTGGTTGGATATTTACCTGAGCCAAAGAACCCACTTTTTGCCTATCCTTAAAAATCACAGATACTTTTTGGAATTATCTCTCTCAGCATTTGTGGATGTTCAACTTTTCTTTTTCAGATCCAAACTTGAGTGTTCACTCTCCCATTTTTCTCGTAAACAAAAAAGACATGAGGCAAAATAGATTACAACAAAATGAAAATTTTAGAGTCCACGTATGCAAAAAAAATTTGAAAACCATAATAAATGTAAAAGTGAAGAAATTTTTTTCACGCACTATAAAAACGAACTCCAAGGTTTTGTTATCCATGTTTGGGAAATTCCACTAGTACAACCCCCTAATAATTAGCTTGGTGGAATTTTTTAGGAAAGGGACTTCTAACTGATCCTAACATGCTTTAAATGTGGTGTCCATGCATGCCAGAAACATGTTGAGGATGCAAGTGGCCTAATGATGCCAAAAATCTCAAGGAGTAGAAAAAATCAAATCCTCAAGTGGTTGGATATTTACCAGAGCCAAAGAACCCACTTTTTGCCTATCCTTAAAAATCACAGACACTTTTTGGAATTATCTCTCTCAGCATTTGTAGATGTTCAACTTTTTTTTTCAGATCCAAACTTGAGTTTTCACTCTCCCATTTTTCTCGTAAACAAAAAAGACATAAGGAAAAATAGATCGCAACAAAATAAAATTTTAGAGTCCATGTGTGCAAAAAAAAATTTGAAAACCATAATAAATGTAAAAGTGAAGAAAATTATTTCACGCACTATAAAAATGAACTCCAAGGTTTTGTTATCCATGTTTGCGAAATTCCACAAGTATAACCCCGTAATAATTAGCTTGGTGGAATTTTATAGGAAAGGGACTTCTAACGGATCCTAACATGCTTTAAATGTGGTGTCCATGCATGCCCGAAACATGTTGAGGATGCAAGTGGCCTAATGCCAAAAATCTCAAGGAGTAGAAAAAATCAAATCCTCAAGTGGTTGGATATTTTCCAGAGCCAAACAACCTACTTTTTGCCTATCCTTAAAAATCACAGATACTTTTTGGAATTATCTCTCTCATCATTTGTGGATGTTCAACTTTTTTTTTTCAAATCCAAACTTCAGTTTTCACTCTCCCATTTTTCTCGTAAACAAAAAAGACATAAGGCGAAATAGATCGTAACAAAATGAAAATTTTAGAGTCCATGTAAGCAAAAAAAAATTAGAAAACCATAATAAATGTAAAAGTGAAGAAAATTATTTCACGCACTATAAAAAGGAACTCCAAGGTTTTGTTATCCATGTTTGGGAAATTCCACTAGTACAAACCCTTAATAATTAGCTTGGTGGAAATTTATAGGAAAGGGACTTCTAACTGATCCTAACATGCTTTAAATGTGGTGTCCATGCATGCCAGAAACATGTTGAGGATGTAAGTGGCCTAATGATGCCAAAAATGTCAAGGAGAAGAAAAAATCAAATCCGCAAGTGGTTGGATATTTACTAGAGCCAAACAACCCACTTTTAGCCTACCCTAAAAAATCTCAGATAGTTTTTGGAATTATCTCCCTCAGCATTTGTGGATTTCCATTTTGGATCTTCAAATTTTTTTTCAGATCCAAAACTCACTCTCCCATTTTTCTCATAAAAAAAAAAAGATATGAGGCATAACAAAATGAAAATTTTAGTCCAAAAAATTTGAAAAGAAGTGAACGCACTAAAAACGAACTTCAAGGTTTTGTTATCCATGTTTGGGAAATTCCACTAGTACAACCTCTAATAATAAGCTTAGTGGTATTTTATAGGAAAGGGATTTCTAACTGATCCTAACATGCTTTAAATGTGGTGGACAAGCATGCCGGAAACATGTTGAGGACGCAAGTGACCTAATGATCCAAAAAATTCAAGGTGTCGAAAAAATCAAATTCTCAAGAGGTTGGATATTTACCAGAGCCAAACAACCCACTTTTTACCTATCCTTAAAAATCACAGAAACTTTTTGGAATTATCTCTCTTAGCGTTTATGCATTTCCATTTTGGATGTTGAAATTTTTTTTCAGATCCAAAACTCACTCTGCCATTTTTCTCGTAAACAAAATGAGGCATAACAAAATGAAAATTCTATTAAAAAATTTTCAAAACTATAATAAATGTTTGAGAAAGTACTAAAAATGAACTCTAAGGTTTTTTTTCCATGGTTGGGAAATTCCACTTGTACAACTCCTAATAATAAGCTTGGTGAAAATTTATAGGAAAGGATCTTCTAACTGATCCTAACATGCTTTAAATGTGGTGGGCATACATGCCGGAAACATATTGAGGATGCAAGTGGCCTACTGTTCCAAAAATTTCACGGAGTAGAAAAAATCAAATTCTCAAGTGGTTGGATATTTACCAGAGCCAAACAAACCACTTTTTGCCTATCCTTAAAAATCACAGATACTTTTTTGAATTATCTCTCTCAACTTTTGTTCACTTCCATTTTCGATGTTCAATTTTTTTTTCAGATCCAAAACTCACTCTCCCATTTTTCTCATAAACAAAAAAGATATGTGGCATAACAAAATGAAAATTTAGGCAAAAAAATTTGAAAACTATAATAAATGTAAGTGAATGAACTCCAAGGTTTTTTTATCCATGTTTGGGAAATTCCACTAGTACAACCCCTAATAATAAGCTTGGTGGAATTTTATAGGGATGGACTTCTAACTTATGCTAACATGCTTTAAATGTGGAGACATGCATGCCGGAAACATGATGAGGATGCAAGTGTCCTAATGATCCAAAAATTTCAAGAAGTAGAAAAAATCAAATTCTCAAGTGGCCAATTTACCAGAGCCAAACAACCCACTTTTTGTCTATCCTTAAAAATCACAGATACTTTTTGGAATTATCACCCTCAGCATTTGTACATTTCCATTTTCGATGTTCAAATTTTTTTTCAGATCCAAAACTCACTCTCCCATTTTTCTCGTAAACAAAAAAGATATGAGGCATAACAAAATGAAAATTTTAGTCAAAAAATTTGAAAACTAAAATAAATGTAAGAGAATGCACTAAAAACGAACTTCAAGGTTTTGTTATCCATGTTTGGGAAATTCCACTAGTACAACCCCTAATAATAAGCTTGGTGGAATTTTATAGGAAACTGACATCTAACTGATCCTACCATGCTATAAATGTGGTGGACATGTATAGCGGAAACATGTTGAGGATGCAAGTGACCTAATGATCCAAAAATTTCATGGAGTAGAAAAAATCAAATTCTCAAGTGGTTGGATATTTATCAGAGCCAAACAACCCACTTTTTGCCTACCCTTAAAAATCACAGATACTTTTTGGAATTATTTCCCTCACCATTTGTGCATTTCCATTTTGGATGTTCAATTTTTTTTTCAGATCCAAAACTCACTCTCCCATTTTTCTCGTAAACAAAAAAGATATGAGGCATAACAAAATGAAAATTTTAGTCCAAAAAATTTGAAAAGAAGTGAACGCACTAAAAATGAACTTCAAGGTTTTGCGATCCATGTTTGGGAAATTCCACTAGTACAACCCCTAATAATAACCTTGGTGGTATTTTATAGGAAAGGGACTTCTATCTGATCCTAACATGCTTTAAATGTGGTGGACATGCATGCCACAAACATATTGAGGATGCAAGTGACCTCATGATCTAAAAATTTCAAGGTGTAGAAAAAATCAAATTCTCAAGTTGTTGGATATTTACCAGAGCCAAACAACCCACTTTTTACCTATCCTTAAAAATCACAGATACTTTTTGGAATTATCTCTCTCAATATTTGTGCATTTCCATTTTGGATGTTCAAATTTTTTTTCAGAACCAAAACTCACTCTCCCATTTTTCTCGTAAATAAAAAGATATGGGGCATAACATAATGAAAATTTTATTCAAATTTTTTTGAAAACTATAAGAAATGTTAGAGAGCACTAAAAATGACCTCCAAGGTTCTTTTATCCATGTTTTGGAAATTCCACTTGTACAACTCCTAATAATAAGCTGGTGAAAATTTATAGGAAAGAGACTTCTAACTAATCCTAACATGCTTTAAATGTGGTGGACATATATGCCGGAAACATGTTGAGGATGCAAGTGGCCTAATCATCCAAAAATATGACGGAGTAGAAAAAATCAAATTCTCATGTGGTTGAATATTTACCAGAGCCAAACAACCCACTTTTTGCCAATCCTTAAAAATCACAGATACTTTTTGGAATTATCTCCCTCTGCATTTGTGAATTTCCATTTTGGATGTTCAAAATTTTTTTTCAGAACCAAAACTCACTTTCCCATTTTTCTTGTAAACAAAAAAGATAAGAGGCAAAACAAAAAGAAAATTTTAGTCAAAAAAATTTGAAAACTATAATAAATGTCAGTGAACGCACTAAAAATGAACTCCATGGTATTGTTATCCATGTTTTTGAAATTCCACTAGTCCAACTCCTAATAATAAACTTGGTGGAATTTTATAGGAAGTGGACTTCTAACTGTTCATAACATGCTTTAAATGAGGTGGACATGCATGCCGGAAACATGTTGAGGATGCAAGTGGCCTAAAGATCCAAAAATTTCACGGAATAGAAAAAATCAAATTCTCAAGTGGTTGGATATTTACCAGAGCCAAATAACCCACTTTTTGCCTATCCTTAAAAATAACAGATACTTTTTGGAATTATCTCCCTCAGCATTTGTGTATTCCCATTTTGGATGTTGAAATTTTTTTTCAGATCCAAAACTCTCTCTCCCATTTTTCTCCTAAAGAAAAAAGATATGAGGCATAACAAAAAGAAAATTTTTGTCAAAAAAATTTGAAAACTATAATAAATGTAAGTGATCGCACTAAAAATGAACTCCAAGGTTTTGTTATCCATGTTTGGAAAATTCCACTAGTACAACTCCTAATAATAAGCTTGGATGAATTTATAGGAAAGGGACTTCTAACTGATCCTAACATGCTTTAAATGTGGTGGACATGCATGCCGGAAACATGTTGAGGATGCAAGTGGCCTAATGATCCAAACATTTCAAGTAGTAGAAAAATTCAAATTCTCAAGTGGTTGGATATGTACCAAGCCAAACAACCCACTTTTTACCTATCCTTAAAAATCAAAGATACTTTATGGAATTATCTCCCTCAGCATTTGTGGATTTCCATTTTGGATGTTCAAAATTTTTTTCAGATCCAAAACTTACTCTCCCATTTTTTTTCTTAACAAAAATGATATGAGGTATAAAAAAATGAAAATTTTAGCCAAAAAAATTTGAAAACTATAATAAATGTAAGTGAACGCACTAAAAATGAACTTCACGGTTTTGTTATCCATGCTTGGGAAATTCCACTAGTACAACCCCGAATAAAAAGCTTGGTGGAATTTTATAGGAAAGGGACTTCTAAATGATCCGAATATGCTTTAAATGTGGTGGACATCCATGCCACAAACTTGTTGAGGATGCAAGTGACCTAATGATCCAAAAATTTCAAGAAGTAGAAAAAATTCAATTCTCAAGTGGTTGGATATTTACCAGAGCCAAACAACCCACTTTTTGCCTATCCTTAAAAATCACAGATACTTTTTGGAATTATCTCTCTCAGCTTTTGTGCATATCCATTTTGGATGTTCAAATTTTTTTTCAGATCCAAAACTCTCTCCCATTTTTCTCATAAACAAAAAAGATATGAGGAATAACAAAATGAAAATTTTAGGCTAAAAAATTTGAAAACTATCATAAATGTAAGTGAATGAACAAAAAAGGAACTCCAAGGTTTTGTTATCCATGTTTGGGAAATTCCACTACTACAACCCTTAATAATAAGCTTGGTGGAATTAGATAGGAAAGGACTTCTAACTGATCCTAACATGCTTTAAATGTGGAGGACATGCATGCCGGAAACATGTTGAAGATGCAAGTGACCTAATGATCCAAAAATTTCAAGGAGTAGAATATATCAAATTCTCAAGTGGTTGGATATTTACACGGGCCAAGCAACCCACTTTTTGCCTATCCTTAAAAATCACAGATACTTTTTGGAATTATCTCTATCAGCATTTGTGCATTTCACTTTTTGGATGTTCAAATTTTTTTTCAGATCCAAAACTCACTCTCCCATTTTTCTCGTAAACAAAAAAGATATTAGGCATATCAAAATGAAAATTTTATTCAAAATTTTTTGAAAACTATAATAAATGTTAGAGAACGCACTAAAAATGAACTCCAAGGTTTTTTTATCCATGTTTGGGAAATTCCACTAGTACAACTCCTAATAATAAGCTTGGTGAAATTTTATAGGAAAGGGACTTCTCACTAATCCTAACATGCTTTAAATGTGGTGGACATACATGCCCGAAACATGTTGAGGATGCAAGTGGCCTAAGGATTGAAAAATTTCATAGAGTAGAAAAAATCAAATTCTCAAGTGGTTGGATATTTACCAGAGCCAAACAACCCACTTTTTGCCTATCCTTTAAAATCACAGATACTTTTGGAAATTATCTCCCTCAGCATTTGTGCATTTCCATTTTGGAAGTGTAAATTTTTTTTCAAGTCAAAAACTCTCTCTCTCATTTTTCTCCTAAAAAAAAAAAGATATGAGCATAAAAAAATGAAAATTTTAGTCAAAATTTTTTGAAAACTATAGTAAATGTAAGTGAACGCACTAAAAATGAAATCCAAGGTTTTTTTATCCATGTTTGGGAAATTCCACTAGTTCAACTCCTAATAATAAGCTTGGTGGAATTTTATAGGAAATGGAGTTCTAACTGATCCTAACATGCTTTAAATGTGGTGGACATGCATGCCGGAAACATGTTGAGGATGCAAGTGGCTTAATGATCCAAAAATTTCAAAGAGTAGAAAAAATTATATTCTCAAGTGGTTGGATATGTACCAGAACCAAACAACCCACTTTTTTCCTATCCTTAAAAATCACAGATACTTTTTGGAATTATCTCCCTCTACATTTGTGCATTTCCATTTTGGATGTTCAAATTTTTTTTCAGATCCAAAACTCTTTCTCCCATTTTTCTCGTAAACAAAAAAGATATGAGGCATAACAAAAAGAAAATTTGAGTGAAAAAAATTTGACAACAATAATAAATGTAAGTGAACGCATTAAAAATGAACTCCATGGTTTTGTTATCCAGGTTTTGGAAATTCTACTAGTCCAACTCCTAATAATAAGCTTGGTGGAATTTTATAGGAAATGGACTTCTAATTGATCCTAACATCCTTTAAATGTGGTGGACATGGATGCTGGAAATATGTTGAGGATGCAAGTGGCCTAATGATCCAAAATTTTCACGGAGTAGAAAAAATCAAATTCTTAAGTGGTTGGATTTACCAGAGCCAAACAACCCACTTTTTGCCTATCCTTAAAAATCACAGATACTTTTTGAAATTATCTCCCTCAGCATTTGAGCATTTCCATTTTGGATTGTGAATTTTTTTTTCAGATCCAAAACTCTCTCTCCCATTTTTCTCGTAAACAAAAAAGATATGAGGCATAACAAAATGAAAATTTAAGTCAAAAAAATTTGAAAACTATATTAAATGTAAGTGAATGCACTAAAAATGAACTCCAAGGTTTTGTTATCCATGTTTGGGAAATTCCACTAGTACAACTCCGAGTAATAAGCTTGGTGGAATTTTATAGGAAAGGGACTTCTAACTGATCCTAACATGCTTTAAATGTGGTGGACATGTATGCCGGAAACATGTTGAAGATGCAAGTGACCTAATGATCCAAAAATTTCAAGGAGTAGAAAAAATCAAATTCTCAAGTGGTTGGATATTTACCAAAGCCAAACAACCCACTTTTTGCATATCCTTAAAAATCACAGATACTTTTTGGAATTATCTCCCTCAGCATTTGTGGTTTTCCATTTTAGATGTTCAAATTTTTTTTCAGATCCAAAATTCACTCTCCAACTTTTCTCCTAAACAAAAAAGATATGAGCCATAATAAATTGAAATTTTAAGTCAAAAAATTTTGATAACTATAATAAATGTAAGTGAACGCACTAAAAATGAACTCCAAGGTTTTGTTTGGGAAATTCCACTAGTACAACTCCTAATAATAAGCTTGGTGGAATTTTATAGGAAAGGGACTTCTAACTGATCCTAACATGCTTTAAATGTGGTGGACATGTATGCCGGAAACATATTGAGGATGCAAGTGACCTAATGATCCAAAAATTTCAAGGAGTAGAAAAAATCAAATTCTCAAGTGGTTGGATATTTTACCAGAGCCAAACGACCCACTTTTTGCCTATCCTTAAAAATCACAGATACTTTTGGAATTATCTCCCTCAGCATTGTGTATTTCCATTTTAGATGTTCAAATTTTTTTTCAGATCCAGAATTCACTATCCAATTTTTCTCGTAAAAAAAAAAGATATGAGCCATAACAAAATGAAAATTTTAGTCAAAAAAATTTATAAACTATAATAAATGTTAGTTAACGCACTAAAAATGAACTTCATGGTTTTGTAATCCATGTTTGGGAAATTCCACTAGTACAACCCCTAATAATAAGCTTGGTGGAATTTTATAGGAAAGGGACTTCTAACTAATCCTAATATGCTTTAAATGTGGTGGACATGCATGCCACAAACTTGTTGAGGATGCAAATGACCTAATGATCCAAAATTTTCAAGGAGAAGAAAAAATCAAATTCTCAGGTGGTTGGATATTTACCAGAGCCAAACAACCAACTTTTTGCCTATCCTTAAAAACCACAGATACTTTTTTGAATTATCTCTCCCAGCTTTTGTTCATTTCCATTTTGGATGTTCAAATTTTTTATCAGATCCAAAACTCACTCTCCCTTTTTTCTCATAAGCAAAAAAAATATGAGGCATAACAAAATGAAAATTTTAGGCAAAAAAATTTGAAAACTATACTAAATTCAATTGAATGAACTAAAAATGAACTCCAAGGTTTTGTTATCCATGTTTGGGAAATTCCACTAGTACAACTCCTAATAATAAGCTTGGTGCAATTTTATAGGAAAGTACTTCTAACTGATCCTAACAAGCTTTAAATGTGGAGGACATGCATGCCGGAAACATGTTGAGGATGCAAGTGACCTAATGATCCAAGAATTTCAAGGAGAAGAAAAAATCAAATTCTCAAGTGGTTGGATATTTACCAGAGCCAAACAACACACTTTTTGCTTACCCTTAAAAATCACAGATACTTTTTGGAATTATCTCCCTCAGCATTTGCGGATTTCCATTTTGGATGTTCAAATTTTTTTTCAGATCCAAAACTCACTCTCCCATTTTTCTCGTTAACAAAAAAGATATGAGGCATAACAAAATGAAAATTTTAGTCCAAAAAATTTGAAAAGAAGTGAACGCACTAAAAATGAACTTCAAGGTTTTGTTATCCATGTTTGGGAAATTCCACTAGTACAACCCCTAATGACATGCTTGGTGGAATTTTATAGGAAAAGGGACTTCTAACTGATCCTAATATGCTTTAAATGTGGTGGACATGCATGCCACAAACTTGTTGAGGATGCAAGTGACCAAATGATCCGAAAATTTCAAGGAGTAGAAAAATCAAATTCTCTAGAGGTTGGATATTTACCAGAACCAAACAACCCAAGTTTTGCTTATCCATAAAAATCACAAATACTTTTTGGAATTATCTCTCTCAGCATTTGTGCATTTCCATTTTGGATGTTCCAATTTTTTTTCAGATCCAAAACTCTCTCTCCCTTTTTTCTCATAAACAAAAAAGATATGTGGCATAAAAAAACGAAAATTTTAGGCAAAAAAATTTGAAAACTATAATAAATGTAAGTGAATGAACTAAAAATGAACTCCAAGGTTTTTTTATCCAAGTTTGGGAAATTCCACTTGTACCACCCCTAATAATAAGCTTGGTGGAATTTTATAGGAAAGTACTTCTAACTGATCCTAACATGCTTTAAATGTGGCGGACATGCATGCCGGAAACATGTTGAGGATGCAAGTGACCTAATGATCCAAAACTTTCATGGAGAAGAAAAAATCAAATTCTCATGTGGTTGGATATTTACCAGAACCAAACAACCCACTTTTTGTCTATCCTTAAAAATTACAGATATTTTTTGGAATTATCTCTCTCAGCATTTGTGCATTTCCATTTTCGTTATTCAAATTTTTTTTCAGATCCAAAACTCAATCTCCCATTTTTCTAGTAAACAAAAAAGATAAGAGGCATAACAAAATGAAAATTTTCGTCAAAAAAATTTGAAAACGCACAAAAAATGAACTCCAAGGTTTTATTATCCATGTTTGGGAAATTCCACTAGTACAACCCCTAATAATAAGCTTGGTGGAATTTTATAGGAAACTGACTTCTAACTGATCCTAACATGCTTTAAATGTGGTGGACATATATAGCGGAAACATGTTGAGGATGCAAGTGACCAAATGATCCAAAACTTTGAAGGAGTAGAAAAAATCAAATTCTCAAGTGGTTGGATATTTACCAGAGCCAACACAACACTCTTTTTGCCAACCCTCAAAAATCACAGATACTTTTTGGAATTATCTCCCTCAGCATTTGTGCATTTCCATTTTGGATGTTCAAATTTTTTTCAGATCCAAAACTCACTCTCCCATTTTTCTCGTTAACAAAAAAGATATGAGGCATAACAAAATGAAAATTTTAGTCCATAAAATTTAATAAGAATTGAACGCACTAAAAATGAACTTCAATGTTTTGTTATCCATGTTTGGGAAATTCCACTAGTACAACCCCTAATGATATGCTTGGTGGAATTTAATAGGAAAGGGACTTCTAACTGATCCTAATATGCTTTAATAAGAATTGAACGCACTAAAAATGAACTTCAATGTTTTGTTATCCATGTTTGGGAAATTCCACTAGTACAACCCCTAATGATATGCTTGGTGGAATTTAATAGGAAAGGGACTTCTAACTGATCCTAATATGCTTTAAATGTGGTGGACATGCATGCCACAAACTTGTTGAGGATGCAAGTGACCTAATGATCCAAAAATTTCAAGGAGAAGAAAAAATCAAATTCTCTAGTGGTAGGATATTTACCAGAACCAAACAACCCAATTTTTGCCTATCCTTAAACATCACAGATACTTTTTGGAATTATCTCTCTCAGCATTTGTGCATTTCCATTTTGGATGTTCCAATTTTTTTTCAGATCCAAAACTCACTCTCCCTTTTTTCTCATAAACAAAAAAGATATGTGGCAAAACAAAAAGAAAATTTTAGGCAAAAAAATTTGAAAACCATAATAAATGTAAGTGAATGAACTAAAAATGAACTCCAAGGTTTTGTTATCCATGTTTGGAAAATTCCACTAGTACAACCCCTAATAATAAGCTTGGTGGAATTTTATAGGAAATGGACTTCTAACTGATCCTAACATGCTTTAAATGTGGAGGACATGCATGCCGGAAACATGTTGAGGATGCAAGTGACCTAATGATCCAAAAATTTCAAGAAGTAGAAAAAATCAAATTCTCAAGGGTTGGATATTTAACAGAGCCAAACAACACAATTTTTGCCTATCCTTAAAAACCACAGATACTTTTTGGAATTTTCTCCCTCTGCATTTGTGCATTTCCATTTTGGAAGTTCAAATTTTTTTTCAGATCCAAAAATCACTCTCCCATTTTTCTCGAAAACAAAAAAGTTATGAGCCATAACAAAATGAAAATTTTGGGCAAAATATTTTGAAAAATATAATAAATGTAAGTGAACGCTCTAAAAATGAAATCTAAGGTTTTGTTGTCCATGTTTGGGAAATTACACTAGTACAACCCCTAATAATAAACTTGGTGGAATTTTAAAGGAAAGGGACTCCCAACTGATCCTAACATGCTTTAAATTTGGTGGACATGCATGCCAGAAACATATTAACAATGCAATGGCCTAATGATCCAAAAATTTCAAGGAGTAGAAAAAATTAAATTCTCAAGTTGTTGGATATTTACAGGAGCCAAACAACCCACTTTTTGCCAATCCTTAAAAATCACAGATACTTTTTGGAATTATCTCCCTCAGCATTTGTGCATTTCCATTTTGGATGTTCAAATTTTTTTTCAGATCCAAAACTCAATCTCCTATTTTTCTCGAAAACAAAAAAGATATGAGCCATAACAAAATGAAAATTTTAGTCAAAAAAATTTGAAAACTATAATAAATGTAAGTGAATGCACTAAAAATGAACTCCAAAGTTTTGTTATCCATGTTTGGGAAATTACACTAGTACAAGCCCTAATAATAAGCTTGGTGGAATTTTAAAGGAAAAGGACTCCAAACTGATCCTAACATGCTTTAAATGTGGTGGACATGCATGCCGGAAACATGTTGATGATGCAAGTGGCCTAATGATCAAAAAATTACAAGGAATAGAAAAAATCAAATTCTCAAGTGGTTGGATATGTACCGGAGCCAAACAACCCAATTTTGCCAATCGTTAAAAATGACAGATACTTTTTGGAATTATCTCTCTCAGCATTTGTGCATTTCCATTTTGGATGTTCAAATTTTTTTTCAAATCCAAAACTCACTCTCCTATTTTTATCGTAAACAAAAAAGATATGAGGCATAACAAAATGAAAATTTTAGTAAAAAAATATTGAAAAAACGCATTAAAAATGAACTCCAAGGTTTTGTTATCCATGTTTGCGAAATTCCAATAGTACAACCCATAATAATAAGCTTGGCAGAATATTATAGGAAAGGGACCTCTAACTGATCCTAACATGCTTTATATGTGGTGGACATGCATGCCGGAAACATATTGAGGATGCAAGTGGCCTAATGATCCAAAAATTTCGAGTAGAAAAAATCAAATTCTCAAGTGGATGGAATTTTACTAGAGCCAAACAACCCACCTTTTGCCTTTCCTTAAAAATCACAGATACTTTTTGGAATTTTCTTGCTCAGCATTTGTGTATTCCCATTTTGGATGTTCAAATTTTTTTTCAGATCCAAAACTTACTCTCCCATTTTTCTCGTAAACAAAAAAGATATTAGGCATAACAAAATGAAAATTTTAGGCAAAAAAATTTGAAAACTATAATAAATGGAAGTGAACGCACTAAAAATGAACTCCAAGGTTTTGTTATCCATGTGTGGGAAATTTGACTAGTGCAACCCCTAATAATAAGCTTGGGGGAATTTTAAAGGGACTTCCAACTGATCCTAACATGCTTTAAATGTCGTGGACATGCATGCCGGAAACATGTTGACGATGCAAGTGGCTTAATGATCCAATAATTTCAAGGAGTAGAAAAATCAAATTCTCAAGTGGTTGGATATTTACCAGAGCCAAACAACCCACTTTTTGCCTATGCTTAAAAATCACAGATACTTTATGGAATTATCTCCCTCAGCATTTGTGCATTTCCATTTTGGATGTTCAATTTTTTTTTCAGATCCAAAACTCCCTCTCCCATTTTTCTCGTAAAGAAAAAAGATATGAGGCATAACAAAATGAAAATTTTAGTCAAAAAAATTTGAAAACTATAATAAATATAAGTGAACGCACTAAAAATGAACTCCAAGGTTTTGTTATCCATGTTTGGGAAATTCCACTAGTACAACCCCTAATAATAAGCTTGGTGGAATTTTATAGGAAATGGACTTCTAACTGATCCTAACATGCTTTAAATGTGGTGGACATGCATGCTGGAAACATGTTGATGATGCAAGTGACCTAATGATCCAAACATTTCTAGGAATAGAAAAAATCAAATTCTCAAGTGCTTGGATATTTACCAGAGCCAAACAACCCACTTTTTGCATATCCATAAAAATCAAATATACTTTTTGGAATTATCTCCCTCAGCATTTGTGCATTTTAATTTTGGGTGTTCAATTTTTTTTCAGATCCAAAACTCACTCTCCCATTTTTCTCGTAAACAAAAAAGATATGAGCCATAACAAAACGAAAATTTTTAGGCAAAAAAATTTGAAAACTATAATAAATGTAAGTGAACGCACTAAAAGTGAACTCCAAAGTTTTGTTATCCATGTTTGGGAAATTCCACTAGTACAACCCCTAATAATAAGCTTGGTGGAATTTTAAAGGAAAACGACTCCCAACTGATCCTAACATGATTTAAATGTAGTGGACATGCATGCCGGAAGCATGTTGACGATGCAAGTGGGCTAATGATCCAAAAATTTCAAGGAGTAGAAAAAATCAAATTCTCAAGTGGTTGGATATTTACCAGAGCCAAACCACCAACTTTTTGCCTATCCTTAAAAATCACAGATACTTTTTGGAATTATCTCCTTCAGCATTTGTGCATTTCCATTTTGGATGTTCAAATTTTTTTTCAGATCCAAAACTCACTCTCCCATTTTTCTCATAAACAAAAAAGATATGAGGCATAACAAAATGAAAATTTTAGTCAAAAAAATTTGAAAACTATAATAAATGTAAGTGAACGCACTAAAAATGAACTTCAAGGTTTTGTTATCTATGTTTGGGAAATTCCACTAGTACAACCCCTAATAATAAGCTTGGTGGAATTTTATAGGAAAGGGACTTCTAAGTGATCCTAATATGCTTTAAATGTGGTGGACATGCATGCCAGAAACATGTTGAGGATGCAAGTGGCCTAATGATGCCAAACAACCCACTTTTTGCCAATCCTTAAAAATCACAGATACTTTTTGGAATTATCTCTCTCAGCATTTGTGGATGTTCAACTTATTTTTTTTCAGATCCAAACTTGAGTTTTCACTCTCCCATTTTTCTCGTAAACCAAAAAGATATAAGGCAAAATAGATCGCAACAAAATGAAAATTTTAGAGTCCATGTATGCAAAAAAAAATTTGAAAACCATAATAAATGTAAAAGTGAAGAAAATTATTTCACGCACTATAAAAATGAACTCCAAGGTTTTGTTATCCATGTTTGGGAAATTCCACTAGTACAACCCCCTAATAATTAGCTTGGTGGAATTTTATAGGAAAGGGACTTCTAACTGATCCTAATATGCTTTAAATGTGGTTTCCATGCATGCCAGAAACATGTTGAGGATGCAAGTGGCCTAATGATGCCAAAAATCTCAAGGAGTAGAAAAAATCAAATTTTCAAGTGGTTGGATATTTACCAGAGCCAAACAACCCATTTTTGCCTATCTTTAAAAATCACAGATACTTTTTGGAATTATCTCTGTCAGCATTTGTTCATTTCCATTTTGGATGTTCCAATTTTTTTTCAGATCCAAAACTCAATCGCCCTTTTTTCTCATAAACAAAAAAGATGTGGCATAACAAAATGAAAATTTTAGGCAAAAAAATTTGAAAACTATAATAAATGTAAGTGAATGAACTAAAAATGAACTCCAAGGTTTTGGTATCCTTGTTTGGGAAATTCCACTAGTACAACCCCTAATAATAAGTTTGGTGGAATTTTTTAGGAAATGGACTTCTAACTGATCCTAACATGCTTTAAATGTGGAGGACATGCATGCCACAAACTTGTTGAGGATGCAAGTGACCTAATGATCCAAAAATTTCAAGGAGTAGAAAAAATCAAATTCACAAGTGGTTGGATATTTACCAGAGCCAAACAACCCACTTTTTGCCTATCCTTAAAATCACAGATACTTTTTTGAATTATCTCCCTCAGCATTTGTGTATTTCCATTTTGGATGTTCAAATTTTTTTTCAAATAGGAAAGGGACTTCTAATTGATCCTAACATGCTTTAAATGTAGTGGACATGCATGCCGGAAACATGTTGAGGATGCAAGTGGCCTAATGATCCAAAAATTTCAAGGAGTAGAAAAAATCAAATTCTCAAGTAGTCTGATATTTACCAGAGCCAAACAACCCACTTTTTGCCTATCCTTAAAAATCACAGATACTTTTTGGAATTATCTCTCTCAGCATTTGTGCATTTCCATTTTGGATGTTCATTTTTTTTTCAGATCCAAAACTCACTCTCCCATTTTTCTCGTAAACAAAAACGATATGAGGCATAACAAATGAAAATTTTTGGCAAAAAAATTTGAAAACTATAATAAATGTAAGTGAACGCACTAAAAATGAACTCCAAGGTTTTGTTATCCATGTTTGGGAAATTCCACTAGTACAACCCCTAATAATAAGCTTGGTAGAATTTTATAGGAAAGGGACTTTTGACTGATCCTAACATGCTTTAAATGTGGTGGACATGCATGCTGGAAACATGTTGAGGATGCAAGTGACCTAATGATCCAAAAATTTCGAGTAGAAAAAATCAAATTCTCAAGTGGTTGGATATTTACCAGAGCCAAACAACCCACCTTTTACCTATCCTTAAAAATCATAAATACTTTTTGGAATTATCTCTCTCGGCATATGTGCATTTCCATTTTGGATGTTCAAATTTTTTTTCAGATCCAAAACTCACTCTCCCATTTTTCTCGTAAACAAAAAAGATATGAGGCAAAACAAAATGAAAATTTAGGCCAAAATTTTTGAAAACTATAATAAATGTAAGTGAACGCACTAAAAATGAACTCCAAGGTTTTGTTATCCATGTTTGGGAAATTCCAACAGTACAACCCCTAATAAGGAGCCCAACCTAGGCTCAATCCCTCCATTGTTCACCTCAGTTTGAGCAGCATTGATGAACCTCTTTCTAAGACAATCCCTCGCATATGAAACAACGGACCTTCTTTTTCTGTTTGTCCCCTCGTTTCTTCTCTTCCGGCCTAGCTTTGCTGTCCTTTGCCCATGACTTCTTCTCCCCTTTCTCCTTCTTAAAATTCGTTTTACCGTTGTTATTTTCCTTAGACACTTTGTTAGCTGAATAATTCTTTCTCTCATATTCGGTTAACTTTTCTGCAGTAGATAAAGCTGAAGCTAATATCTTTACTTTCCGTGGGCTAAGTAAGAATTGAGAAGAAGTCCAAGCCCATTGTTCAAGCTCGTAGTAGGAATTGAAATAAGCCCAACAATTATCGCAGTGAGGAACAAGGTTACCATTGGACCCGAAAACAAGGGGGTTACCAAGCTTGTCAACCGGAGAAAATGGGGTAACGGTGACTCCCCAAGGAAGGCCGGAGGCTTCCAGTGCATTGGGATCGGTCGGGAAATGAGATATTGTCGGCCTAACTGCCATCGACGAGAAGACAATAGCAGAGTTGCAAAGTCGCGAGGTCGATAAAAACCCAAATAATGAGGAAGCAAAAAAACCACAAACTTCTTTCCCTGCTTGGCTCGATTCGTCTAAACCAGCGATCTAGTAAACGCCGTTTGAGCTGGTCTGGCCAAAGAAAAAGTGGATTAATTCAGAGGGGAAAGCATGGATCTGGTTTTGAGAACCTGAACCCCAACTCGAAAACCCGAACGGTTTAGAAATCAAACATTATCCATTGTCTCATTCCCAAGTCAACCTAGTAATTCTCCAATTAAAATATTTTTTAAATAATAAAATAATTAAAGAATACAATGCATAAAATTATTATACAATGTCAAAATATAAATAATAAAAAATAAAAAATAGATAAGTTTTATTTATATGTTATTTAATTTTTTTAAAATATCAATAAGGTATTTCCATCAAGTTTAGGCCAAATTTGGGAAAACCCAAGCCTACCTCCAACTTAGGGTTCTTTCCCTCCATCCCTTCCCCTCCCAACGGCCCAAGCCTACCTCCAACTTAGGGTTCTTTCCCTCCATCCCTTCCCCTCCCAACGGAGTGAATTTAAGTGTTTTTTTTTCGCCCACTCCTAACTTTGATTATGTGTTGGACCTCGAGTCCCAAACTTGACCTGAACTTAGGGTTATTTCCCTTCTCCACCCAACGGAGTGAATTTAAGTTTTTTTTTTTTTTCACACACTCCTAGTTTTGATTATGTGTTTGACCTGAGTCTTTGATGAGGACAATGCAACCTCAGGTTTGTGGAGGTCATGAGAAACATGATTGAAAAATAACAAGGTATACCCTAGCTAGCACATATTTTACTTATGTTATGGAGATTACATGTAACGAGTCATAAAAAATTTAAGGGTGTGTATATGCCGATAGAACATTATAAGAAAAATATATAGAGGAATTTTTTTTTGAATTTTTTTCTAATATTTGCACTATTTAATGAATAGAAAAAGTTTTCTTTTTTATCTTCTTGTCTTTAAAAAAAAATAAGTATGTTTCTTATTGCTTAATCTGATATCATGGGAAAAGTAAGCCAAGAAGATTTATGTTGATTGCTCATTTTCTATATTTAATTTCTTATTTTTTTCCAATTGTAAACACTACAACTACGTAATTATTATTTTATTTTATTTTCAATGGCGTCACAAATGCAAGAAAATTTTCTAAGAGAATTTGTCAATAAAAACATCATCCAATGAGAAAATTAGTAAAAGAAAAAATAATTTTCTCACCGTTTTATTTTCCTAAGTCGACACAAATGATCCTTAAGCGTTGATGTTAATGTCTTATGCAACTATCAAAATTAACTAAATCATCTCTTACAACAGCTGAATTGCCATCAATTGTGCATTAAATTGGAAATTGAAGTGAAGAAAAGTATTGATGTTGTTAGATACATACCCTTTATTACACACTCTAGTGGTCTATGGTATGAGTTGGAGTGAGAAAATAGAAGATCGTAAAAGTCAAATTTTATATAAAAGTTATAAAACCTAGTTCATATGGATTAAACCATGGAATTTAACAATAATTCAAGTTTATCCAAGAAAAAAAATGTATTATTGATCCATTCAGTGTTTTTCATGGGTTACCCTAGATTTGAGAAAGGGTATATAGATGTTATGACCCTCAAAGTAGAATTTGGTATGTTTCGACATATGTTTCCTTCTTTTAAACAAAAACTGGCTTTTTAGTAATGCAAAAATTTTAACTTATATGTCGTGATTAACTTCTTTGGTTTGTTATGATCACAATTATTGTTATAGACCTAGTAACTAAAAACCATTTCTTGAACCCATAATCCATTAGCTAACTTGGAAGTTGACACAATTTTTAGTAACTTAAAGATTAAATTTTATAAGCCCTATAAGTAAGAACCAAGGGTGTATAATTTACACAAGGGGTATATAATTATCTTAGAAAGGTAATTAAGAGAAAAGAGGAGGTCAATGCTGGCTGTAAGAGGATCATTTGCCTCTCAAATGGCAATAGGCAAGCAAATAGAAGAGTTCTTTGTCCTTTACCCTTGAAACTGAAAGGGGCTAATAAGTTCAGAACCATTTTAGAAAAAATCATTTATGTCGAAATCATACTCTTTTATGTTTTCAATTACGAGATCCCTTGTCATATACATGGTTATTCACCATTATCTTGGGCTTTTTTCCCAGACAAATCGTCCAAAGTAAGACTTACAGTGTCAAGAGATCCTTTCCTCACTTGCTCTCCTCTAGCAGCCAAGATTTCTTCAATAGTCCCAGGTTCTCCAAACCAGCCAAGATGATCAGCGATTAAATCCAGATTACTACATCCTCCACAACGGGCCACCACCACTCCTTTCTCATATGATTCTTTGCAAACTGTTTTTATAGATCTTGTTTCGCAGACCTTACAGGTGAAAATCATCGCAAGATCATGGCGTGCAGACATTTTCAAACTGGAAGAGGCTTTGCACTTGATAGAAGCGTCAGTTACATCTGGGTTCATTTCAGCTAAATTTGACACAGGTTTTATATCCTGGTCCTCGGTAGCTTCATCATTTGACCTGAGAACAGGATCCACCAGCGTTTGGAGACCTTTTCTGTATGAATTTACCTGAAAGTATCTGCTCCACGAGTTCTCCTCTGGAGAAGGCCTTAGTATTTCTACAACAAAAAGTATATTAGCATATTGAGTGAGAGAGAACTAAAAGTCAAATTTGTTAAAGAAGTGATAACGGCATATCTGGTTAAGTGACATATTTTATAATTATTATGTGTTTCATATTCTTTTTGCTCATTATCATGTATTAGGATTTCTACCCATCATTATAACTAAGAAGTGTTGGGAGGGCATGCTCGTAGATTCAAACTCCTCTTCGTGAAACCCTATCTCTCTCTCCCTTCTCTTACTTGTGCTCTCCTCTTAGCTTCTTCTCTCCTTTTTCTCCTCTTCTCTTTCCTCCTCTTCTATTCTAAACCCTTTTAGAAATGAAACCCTAGAAGCTAACATGATATTAGAGCAAGGATTCTAGAGTTTTAATTAAACTGCTCAAAAATTCAGCAAAGAAGTATGCAAGAGGGCGCCTACAACCAGCCGTTGAAGGAAGCAAGTGCTGAAAAAAATTCTACCAAAGCTCTTGATCAAGTTCATGTTTTTAAGCCTTCATCCCTTGTGTTTTTAGTTCATGAAAATCTCAGAGTTAAGCCCCTCTGCCGCTTCTTCAATTAAGTTTTGTTTCACCTCATAAAAAACCGTATTTGGTGCTTATATGAGGACTGAAAGGTAGCATTTTTGGTTGCATGGCATGCTCTCAAAAATCAAGTTTGTGGCTGCCATAAATTCCCCTTTATGTATTTGAAAATTCCTTGTTGGCTGTTGATCTCAAGTTGATGGTGCTTGTGGTTTTTTAACTCTTCAAAGTTCTTTTTTTTTTTTTTTTTGAACCCTAAGTTAGGGTTTGAAGTTATTGGCTGAATGAAAAGTCTTTCTTTTGGAGTGTTTACACCTCACTAAGCTTCTCAATTTTTTTGTGGGATAATTCATGAGTTTAGTTTCTTCAAGTCATGCTTTATTTCTTCAAACAATGCACGTTGGGGTTTGAATAGAGTGCTGGAATTTCATATAAAAATATGTTTTTCAGCACTTAGTTGGGCTTATATCTTAAGTTCTTGATTCTCCTACACGTTCCAAATCAAATTGTGTTAGCCCCTTAATTTCTTAGGCCCTAGAAAGTTTTTTTTTTGTTTGGCTGGTCTAATATGACAGAAAATTCAAGTAAAGTCTCCTCTTCTTATGCTGAATTCAACAAACATGATTTTTTGAAAATAACTACTATTCCACTTAAACGTCTAAGTAATTATTCATCATGATCTCAATCCTCATACGTTTTTTTTATCAGAATAGACCTTACTGGACACTTGAAACAGCCACCACTACATGAAGATGACTTTTCCTACCAAAAATGATTGATTAATAGCTTGGAAGAACCAGTTGCTAATAATTTTGTCTACCTGGATACAGCAAGAGATGTTTGGACAACTCGTTTGAAATTATATTCCACTCCTGACAGCATTAAAAAAAAATTATGATATCTTTCAAAAATGTACCTGACAAAGTAATGTGACAATCTTCATGAGCACTATGCTAAATTCTAAGGCCTCTGACAAGAGTAGAAAGTAGCACAACCTTATTCTATTGCCGCCCAAGAGTGACAGAGAAAGTACTTGTTTCAGCCATATGTCTTGCCAACTTGAAACCCTACCTACATGTTACAAAATCTCAGGTACTTCACCCTTCTGTTAGACCTTTTGGTGATGTTAGTGCTGTCATACTCAGGATTCCAGCCAAAGAACACACATATCAGCCGGATCAGGTGAAAAATTCTGCCATGTTCTCCCAAGGAAGGGGGAGTGGCAACTACGTAGAGGAAGAGGAGGTAGATATTGTGGTAAAGGCAGTGCTAGAAGTAGTGACTACAATTCTTACTCCTCCTTTTGTGGTCAGAACAAGAAATATACTTTTTGTAGCCTCAATAATCATGCGATTGAAAAGTGCTAGAATTTACATGCAAAACCGGATTATTTCAAGGCCAATCATGCATCCACTGCAGCCACAGAAACCAGTAAAGAGGTAAGCTCAAACCTTTCTAAAGGGAAGATGACCATCAAAGAGGAGGACTATGAAACTCAAGACACTAATGTTGCTACTTCAAGTACACCTACATTGTTGCAACCACTAGTATGTACTCTTTTGCTTCATGTTTCAGTTTGTCACCAAGGATCATTGACGCTAGAGCCTCTAAAGACCTTACTGGTAAACTTCGCAACTTAACTTCCTTATCTCCTTGTTTGCGAACTGATTTGTATCCATTGCAGATGGGTCACAAACCAAAGTTCAGAGTACCAGTGCTTCTCATATATCCTCTTCTCTATCACTTAACAATGATTTATTTGTTTCATAGTTTCCATTGAGCCTCATGTCAGTTAGTCAATTGACCAAGAATCTTAACTTTTTTGTCACATTCGTTCCTTTGAATGTGTTTTTTAGCATATCAAGACGAAACAAGTGATTGGTGGCGGTCATGAGAGAAGAGGTCTCTACTTCTATGACTCTTTAATTTTGACGGTTGTAGCAACAACAAATCCAGATGTGAAACAGTAGCATAAGAGGCTTAGTCATCCTCATTGGTTAATTTAAAAACATTGGTTTCATCCCTTAAATCTCTTACTCAGTTAAGTTGAGTTCTGAGAGCTTGGGAAGCATCACATGTTCGTGTTTCTTCCCAGGCTCGATAAAGTAGCTTCAAGTTCTTTTTTTTAGGTTTTGGGAGTCTATCCATAGCCTGAGCAGCTTTGGAGCGATGAGGCGACGCCCAAAGGAATGTGAGGAGGAAACGTCGTCGCTCGAGAAGAATCTACACCCGACTCTCTCCTTGGCAGAAGGGGGGCAGGAGAAAGACTTGCATCAACCTCCTCTCCCCGGAAAAGCCGACACAGTGGAGAATCCCGTTACAGGGACTCATTAGAGGCAAGAAGACTACGGCAAATCGCCGGTGACGGAGGAGGATGGCCCCTAGAGCACGGCAAAAGGAAGATCAGCGGGAAGGAAAGGAAACTTCAAGACGGGAGGTTCATCATGGAGTTACAGTGATTTTGAGATCACACTGACCCTAAAGCAAGGGCGAAATGCCAAGGTAATCCGAATCACGATGCGGAACGGGCGAAGAAGCTCCTTCATCTCGATCCCCCTGGCCTCTGTCTCGGATTTCGCTCGATGCCTGGAGGAGGGAGATTCCGGAAGTGCTCCGAGACTGCGTGAAATTAGAATCGGGAGATCTCTTTCTCCCTTTTCCGTATTCAGAAAACAAGGGATTAGAGAGCTCAAGATAATCCAGCAAAGAGAGCTGACAATCATGGCGCGCGTCTACCTACTAGAAACTCTTGGGCAGTCTCAGTGCTGGAAAGAGTTGCGGAACTCGATCCTGGCCATCAGGGAGAAGTATGCTGAGTTTCCCATGCCGATAAATGCAAAAACTCATCCCCGTCCAAAAAAAGACCTCCGACATCCCCCCCCCCCCCCCCCCCCCTTTCCCAAAACCACCACTCTCCATATCACCCCTCCAGAAACTCTAGAAAATACCCCAAACGACTGTCCAAATCCCGACCATAACCTTACCCCCCGACATTTTCGAAAATGGGAAACAAAAGATCAGCGCCGGATTAATCGTGGAATCCTCCTTTGAAAGATGGAACAGTACTAGCCTCACACTTTGGTTCGGCGAGTCCTTCATGCTTCAACCCATGGTAGCGTGGATGGAACCTCGGAAATGGCTGGTTCTCCCCAAAACGAGGGAGGAGACAGAAGAAATCTTGGAGAATAGGAAATGGCTACAAGAAGAAGAAGAATTTGTATCGAAGTGGGAAGAAACTCCGGTATGCCAGCCTCTCGGCCAATGGGTTTCGATCCGAGGTCTCCCAATTGAGTTATGGTCGAACGAGGTGCTCAACAAAATTTTTAACACATTCGGAAGAATCATTCAGTGGTCGGACACCACTTGGGAGGGTTCAAAGCTCGACGTTGCGATGGCATTTGTCGACCCAAACTCCCGTTGGAAAGAGCCTCGTTTTCAAAAATTAATTTTCGGTGGTGATTTTGTGTGGATAGAGGTGTCCTTTAGGGAACTCTGTATACTGAGACCACCAGAATGTCGTCAAACGTGAAAGAGAAGCAACACGCCAAAGGACACAGCTTACGCGAGTCCCGGACGAGTTAACTCAGGGGACACCAGACAGAATCCCTCCCGCTCAGGTGAGTCCACATCACTACCGAGTTTTGACTCAGACTCAAACTCGAAGGTAAACTCAGAGAGTAGTTTTTCAAAAATTATTTCTATCCCGAGAATCGAGGCGTGCATGTCAAAGGCTTTGAAATTAATCCCGGATTCCCAAGCTGGGAAAACAGGGTATGCGTCAGAAATTTTAAAGCCAGTTCCAAATTCCCAAAAAGGAGAAGATGGTAGTGTTTCCGGCCTACCATCCAGCCTGTCCTTCACGGTCTCCAACGTGAAATCCACTCAACCCCCTTTCAAAATATCTCAAAAATCAAATCTGACGAGCCAGGAGTATATCTCGAGGTCTGATCTCGTCTCAGAAATGGAGTCTACCCCAAATTCAAATTTAAAAACTCAATCCCCATTCAAAATATTTCAAATCTCAAATCTGAAGAGTCAGATGTGTATCCCGAGGTCTGACCTCGTCTCGGAAATCGAGTCCACCTCTATCTCAAAATTAAATTATGGCGTCCAGAACGAGAGTGAGTCAGAACCCACTTGCAGAACTCCAACACTGACTCCTCTCGTACTACGGACAGTCCCTTGTCTGGAAAGTCTACTCATTCAGCTTTTTCAAACCCCGAAAATACTCTCCCCTATTTCCACCTCATTCTTCTCATCTTTTCCCAAACCCCTCACAAACCCCCTGTCTAAACCTCTCCTCTAGAAAGGCCCTCCCAATGTTTCTACCTCGTATCAAGAGACAAATGCGCAGGTTCTGAGGCTATCCGATGGCTACAAGCACGCTGATGATTTCGAAAACAAAAAAAGGCAAAAGGAGAGGTTTAATCTGAACCTTGAACCAAGCACCTCGCATGTTCGTCAGCTCAAGGACACAATAATCCTCTCGGGTCTGAGACCTCGAGCACTGAGATCACAGGGAGTAATCATGAAAATGGATCTAACTCATTGTCTCTTTTGGGGAATGGACTGAGCATATGCCCGGAGCCGCCCTCACGGATTTAAACCTTCGCCCTACTCCTGTGGAGCAAGACTTCGTCCCTGCAAGAACAGAAAGGCTGATGGACTCCACCCCACCCGAGCGCACTCACATGGAGCCTAAGCAGTCGGACCTTCCAGACCCAGAAAAATCCCCCCCTCATCCACTCCTAGTCTCTCTACCTATCCTGGCTACATATCAAAGAAGAAGATGGCATTGGAAACTGATTTACCGAAGAGAGAATCTACTCAGTTTGCTGAGAGGAAGAATATGACCCCCCCTTCCAAACGACAGATCTACTCGTCTTGTGGAAGAACTCCAAGTGGAGCGTCATAAATATGACGAAGAGACATGGCAAAACATGATGAGATTAGCGCGCCTTATGGGTGTTGTTTACCAAGGTCAGCTGCCTGGGGACAATGTTGCATCGGGAGTCCAAAACCGAGGTAGCAAATGATCTTGCTATCTTGGAATGTCAGAGGAATTGGTGCTATCCAAAAGCGCGGCATGATATCAAGCTTCCTTTCTCAATTCAAGCCTTCTATATATCTTCCAAGAAACAAAGTGCCAAGAGATGATAGATGCCATTGCCAAGGAGCTCTAGTCGTGCCCCTCAATTAAGTGGGTAGCTGTGAATGCTATTGGCCACTCCGGAGGTATATTTGTAGCCTAGGCCTTGGCTAATTATGACTCTATTAATATCATTGAGGACCGGTTTTCGCTGAGTATTCAATTTAGAGATCTCTCCTCTGGCAGAAGTTGGTGTGTGGGCAGAGTGTATGGTCCGACCAGATATAGGGATCGGAGCCTTTTTTGGGAAGAGCTCAATTCGCTTCAGCAGAATTGGAATCTCCCGTGGATCTTTACAGGGGATTTCAATGCTATCAGATATTGTCATGAGAAGAACCCTCCGTCAATCCGAATTTTGGCCTCTATGCAAGGCTTCTCAGATTTCATTGGCGGGTGTGGGCTGGATGAGATTCCCTTATCCGAGAAGAACTACACGTGGACTAATGGCCAGCAGCAGCCCATACTATCAAAATTGGACCGTTTCTTGGCTTGCCATGACTGGTTGCAGATGTTTGAGAATGTCACGGGGAGAGTTCTCAATAAGGTAGGTTCTGACCATTGGCCTATCCTGCTGACTACCGCTTTCGAAAAATGGGGGCCCTCGCCTTTCCGTTCCGAAAACTCATGGTTAATGGAGGAAATTTTTGAAGCTCTTATGGATGATTCGTGGGATGCGGGTCTAAGCTTCGGTAGAAGGGAGTGGGCATTCCCTCTAAAGCTGCAATTCTTAAAAGGAAAAATTAAGGAGTGGGCCACTAGTCGCCATGCCTCTATGGTTGCCGAGAAGGGCTCTCTTCTCTCTCAGATCGCGGCTCTGGACCTGGTGGAGGAAGAAAGGTATTTAAATTCTGACGAGTTTTCGCTCCAAAATTCTCTAAATTATAAGCTCAATTTTATCCTGCATCAAGAGAAGGTTCGGTGGAAGCAAAGAGCCAGATTTAAATGGCTAAAGGAGGGAGATGCAAATACAAAGTTTTTCCATTCCATCGCCTCGGCAAAGAAGAGATCCAATCGAATTACTTCATTATGCATTAATAATGAGGTAACGTCGTGTCGGACCTCAATTACTAATGAGTTGGTTAAGTTTTTTTACAGATTTATATTCGGATGAGTGTACCAATAGGCCGAGGTTTCCGCACATTAGCTTCTCTCGTATCTCCACAGCAGCTGCCTCACTTATAGAATCTCCTTTCTCTTCGGACGAAATTGAGCAGGCCTTCTTAGGCATGGAAAGTGACAGGGCCCGGGCCCTGATGGTTTTAATGGAGACTTTTTGAAAAAAAATTGGGCCCGTCTTAAGGAAGATATCAGTGCTATGATCGATGGCTTTTTCATAAAGGGTATAACATTCCGCAGCATCGGTGCATCATTTATCACTTTGGTTCCAAAGAAAGCAAGTGTGGAGAAACCAGAGGATTTTCGCCCTATCAGTCTGGTTATGAGTGCATACAAAATTATTGCGAGAATCCTAGCTCACCGTTTAAAGGTATTGCTCCCCATCGTCATCCACAAAGGGCAAGGCACTTTCCTCAAGGGGAGAGAAATTTTAGACTCCACAATGGCTGCGCATGAGCTTATGGACCACTTCAGGCGTAACCAGGACCTGAGAATCGCCCTTAATTGATCTTGAAAAAGCTTTTGACAGAGTTAATTGGATCCTGGTTGATGAGACAATGGAAAATATGGGATTTGGAGAAAAATGGCGATTTTGGATAAGAAATTGTGTGGGCTTAGCATCCTACTCCCTGATCCTCAACGGTTCGGTATGTAGATATTTTAAAGGAATCAGGGGAATTAGCAAGGTGACTCTCTCTCTCTGCTCCTATTCAACATAGTCGCAGAATGCCTCTCTACTATGTTTTATTCGGCGGTTGACCTTGGATGGCTCTCCTCAACAAGCCCCCACCAGACATTTAATATACCGATTTTGCAATATGCGGATGATACTATTATTTTTGGAATCGGTGATATGGATAGTGCAAAGAGGATAAAAGCAGTATTGGGGCTTTTTGAAAAAGCATATGGGCAGAAAGTTAATTGGGGGAAGACCTCTCTCATAGAATTTAATGTGAGCCCGGAGAATCTTGCAGAGATGGCAAATTTATTTGGTTGCTCTACGACTACTCTTCTAGCGAAGTATCTTGGCCTCCCACTCTTTCATGGGCGTATCTCCCAAAGTTTATGGAATCTCGGTTAGCAACTTGGAAGGGGAGCCTCCTCAGCAAGGCGGGCAGACTACTCCTTAAGTCATGTAATGCTGGCATCCCAAACTATGCTTTATCCTTTACGCCTTGCCCCTTCTGTATGCAAAGCCATGGATAAAATGAAAAGAAGATTCCTCTGGAGCGGGTCAAGTGATTCTTTCAAATATCACTTGGTCAGATGGGATGAAGTATGTCTACCTAAGAGATTGGGTGGATTAGGGATTCAGAAATCAAAAGAAATAAACAAAGCTTTACTTCTTAAATGGATATGGAAGTTCAACACAAATTCTAATCTTTGGAAGGATATGGTTCAGGCCAAGCTGGGTTGGAATTCGTCATGGCGGATGTCCGGAGGAAATCGGAGAGGGTTATCCTCAATATGGAGATCTCTTTATTTGCTTCTTCAGAATTTCTCCTCAGCCTGTAGATTCTTTGTTGGCAGTGGCAGATCTCTTAAATTTTGGGATGATTGGTGGACAGGGCAAGAACCTTTGAGGAACTCTTTCAGGAATCTTTTCCTTCTCTCCACACAAAGGGAGATTTCAGTAGCCGATGCCTTTGAGGGGGGTAGTATGAACCCAAAGGGGTCTGTCTGATTCGGAGGCTATAGAAGCAAGCAATTTATTGGATTCTTTGAATCATCTCAGAATAAGGCTTTCCAATACAGACAAGCTCATTTGGTGGCCTGACAAAAGCGAAAAATTCTCAGTTTCTTCGGCATACAGATACATTAATGGTTGGGATTCGATGCAAAGTGAGCATGATATTTACTTCGTTTGGCGTCTCTTTGCCCCTCCAAAGATAAAATTCTTCATGTGGGGTGCTTGCCAAAGTAAAATTCTTACGGCAGATGTGCTCTAAAGAGGAGGTCACCCATCTATAGACCCACTATGTCCTTTTTGCAACAATGAAGCCGAATCTGCCCGCCATACTCTACTCCTGTGTCAATTCTCATGGAATGTGTGGACCTCTGTTTTATGCAAGTTGGGGTTGCAATTCTGTATATCTGCTGATCTGATCGG
Source organism: Aristolochia californica (assembly GCF_029961685.1). Lineage (NCBI taxonomy): Eukaryota > Viridiplantae > Streptophyta > Magnoliopsida > Piperales > Aristolochiaceae > Aristolochia > Aristolochia californica. The sequence continues at coordinate 30,892,762 of NW_027182279.1, read as the reverse complement.
CTTTTGCAAGTCGATCATTGGCTCTCCCCTTCCTGATCTCGGTAAAATGATGATCTCAGCTTGTGCCAGTTTCGTTCCATGGGGGCTTTGGAATGAACGGAATAGAAGGCGGTTCGATGCTAAAAGTGAATCTAAGGCAAGAGTAGCAGAAAGTGTGACAGGGCAAATCTCCACCTGGCTTCTGACTAAGAAGCCTTTTTGCTCTTTCAAGGGCACCTCCATTCGAGATAACTGGAGCAATTTGGCAAGGATGCACATTGGGACCAAGGTTCAAGTAATGAAGGAGTGGACTCTCCCGGAGGTTGGTTACTTAAAATTGAATTTTGATGACTCTTCTCTTGGCAATCCGGGGATTGCTGGTTTTGGGGGTGTGATTTTGGATTCGTCTGGAAATCAGTGCTTCTCTTATGTTGGTCCATTAGGCATCTCCGATTCTACGTCGGCAGAGTTATATGGCCTTCTTAATGGGCTCCGTGTGTTCAGAGACAACTGCAGTGGTCCTATTCACATTGAAGGGGACTCCAAGGTAGTGATTGGTTGGTGCTAGCGTGGTTCCCTTCTGCCATGGAGGCATTGGGACATATTTCAGGAGATTTTAGATATTGTATCATCATTTTCTTGTATTTGGTCTCACATTCCGAGATCTAAAAATTCGGCAACAGATGTGCTTGCCAAGCAGGGAGCTTCCCTGCAATCTCTTGTTGTAAGGGATCTGCTCCCTCTTCCTTTGTAAATTTTTCTCTTGTTAATATAAATATATCTTTTTCAAAAAAAAGAAAAGTTCTTTTTTTTAGTTCATTTTGATGTTTGGGGACCAGTTAATGTATCAGATATTTCTCAATCTAAGTGTTTTGAGGTTTTTGTGGATGATTGTTCTAAAGTAACTTAGCTTTATTTAATGAAGGATAGATCGGAAGTCTTTTCCATATTTGAATCCTTTTGTGCTATGGTTGAAAATCAATTTAATAAGGAAATTCAAATTTTCAGGTCTAATAATGTCGAGTATTTTTCTTCTCAATTTTAGTCTTGAAGTCAAAAGAAGGGCATCATTCATCAATCCTCTTGTACTTATACACCCTAACAGAATGGTGTTTCTGAAAGAAAGAATAGGCATTTTGTTGAAGTTGCATGAACTATTAAGTTGTTCATAAACGTTCCTCAATATTATTGGCTACATGTTATTCTCACTGCTTGTTATCTTATTAACCGGATGTATTCTAGTGTCAGACAAAATCATACACCATTCTCCAAGCTATTTACCGATTCTTCTCCTTTTCCATTACCCCCTCATGTGTTTGGGCGTGTTTCTTTTGTGCATAGTACCGCCACCATTTAGAATAAATTCAGTCCCAAATCTATTAAATGTTTTTTTTTTTGAAAAAGAAATCTCAAATCTATTAAATGTATCTTTCTTAGTTACTCCAAAACTCAAAAAGGATATGTTTGTTATTCTCCTTCTATGAGGAAAACATTTATTTCAGTAGATGTTACATTCTTCGAAGATCAACCCTTCTATTCCAGTATGTCCTCTAGGTTTTTAGCCTCTTACAGGGATGCCAAGACCTTTTGTTCCACCACACCAGCCTATTTTACATATGAGCAGCCTCCTAAGATCTCCTCTCCCATTGTTGATTACTCTTCTACGGAGTCCTCTAATGTTCCAAGGCGGTAAGCTCCCAACCATCTTCTCCTCTTGTGTTTGGCACACCCTGTGACACTAGACCTATTGCCCTCCGTAAAGAACCATGCTCCTCTACCTTCCCTCTTGCACCTTTTTTACCCACTCATAGATTTTGCTCTAGTTGCGTTACTTTTTTGGCAGCCTTGTCTTCCTCTACTATTCCTAACACTTATAAAAAGGCTTTTGTGATCCAAGGTGGAAAGCTACCGTGGATGAGGAGATGCAAGCTATGTACCACAATAATACTAGGGAATTTTCCTCCCTTCCTTCTACAAGAAAAACAGTGGGATGCATATGGGTTTTTACTTTAAAATATAATCCAAATGAAATAATTTATCAATATAAAACAAGGTTAGTGGCCAACGGGTATACTCAATTATATGGTATTGACTATGATGAAACTTTTTCTCCAATGGCTATGCTGAATTTTGTACGTGTTCTACTTTCCCTTGCTGTTAATTTTAAACGGCCAATGTTTTAACTTGATGTTAAAAATATCTTCCTTCATAGTGATTTATTTGAGGAAGTCTATATGATTCAAGTCCCTAGTTATGTGGTTGTGGGGGAGAAAGTATGTGGCCTCAGGAAGGCCATTTATGGGCTCAAACAATCACCTCGTGCTTGATTTGATAAATTCACTAAGGTTGTGGTACAATTTGGTTTTAAAAGACGTGAGAGTGATCATTCCGTTTCACTAAAAACTACATAAGGCAAGATACTTATGGCTGTTTATGTAGATGACATTATCATCACAGGGAGTGATTCTGTGGGCATCCAATAAGTTAAGGAAAATTTGAATAAGGTGTTTCAAACCAAAGATCTTGTTAAAGGGATGCTCGGTTATAAGCTAACTGATACGCCTATGGATCCAAATGCTAAATTTTGTGTTGAATTTGGGGATAATGTGGATGTTGGAAATCTTCAAAGGTTGGTTGGAAGACTTATTTATCTCACAGTCAAGACTAGACATATCTTACTTGGTCAATGTTTTTTTCTTTTTTTTCTTTTTTAAATGATGTTGTTACTTGATCAATGTTATCAATCAATTTATATCAACCACGACAACTTTATTAGTTTGCATTAGAAATAATCTTTCGATACTTAAAGAAAAATTTAGGTCAAGGCTTATTACATAAATGTCATAGGCACACTAATCTTGAAAGACTTGCATATGTAAGTTTGGCTAGTTCACCTAATGATAAGAAGGTAACTTGGTCACTTGGAGAAGTAAAACACAAAGAGAGGTAGCTAAATCCAGTGCTAAGGAACTTCCCGATTACAATGTATGTGGAATCATATTCCTAGATACGCTAATCACTTAACGGATAGTTAGGCTAAATCAGGTGTTTTTCTCCAACATTTTATTGTGGAGGAAGGTCATGTTTAGTAAGGTTTGTATTCTTTTCTCTCAGTAATATATTCACACCTCTTCTCAAAAAAAAAAATCCAGTGCTAAGGCAAAATATTAGGACAATAACACATACAGTAAGTGAATTATGTGGTTAAGGTCCCTTATGGCAGAACTTGGTTTTCCAATAACCAAGCGGCTATTCATATTACAGTAAACCCAGTTTTCATGAAAGAACAAAGCACATCAAAATTGATTATCATTTTGTTCGAGAGAAGTTACAAGTTGGTGACATATCTATGCAATGCATTGCCTCCAAAAACCAGCTAAAAAATATTTTCACAAAGGTAATATGCAAGTGGTCCACTCGCTACTACTTGCTCAAAGTTTGGAGTATTTGATGTTTTTTGCACCAACTTGAGGGGAAGTGTTGACGTAGTAATGGCATATCTTGTAATTAAGTGGTTATGTGGCATATTTTGTAATTACTAAGTGTTTTAATTTTTTTTACTCATTATCATGTATTAGAGTTTCTACCCATCAGTATAAATAAGAAGTGTTAAAAGGGTATGCTCATGCACTCGAGCTCCTCTTTCTGAAACCTTGGCTCTCTCTCCCTTCTCTTACTCATGCTCTCCTCCACTTACCTTCTTCTCTTCTCTTCTCTTCTTCTCAATTCTAAACCCTTTTAGCCATGAAACCCTACAATCTAACAAAATTATAGCATGGACACATATATCCATTGTATACATATTCAGTATATCTAAGAAATTGTGGAGATCTTTTTCTCTTTTCGTCAAATAGCAACTCTAAAGAAATTTATTTCTGACCTTTTTATCAATATCAAAAGGAAGACCTGCAAATGTTTTCCCTAGTGAAGGCAAATTGCATTTTATTTTAATAAGGCACCATTGGTAAACATTTGCATAAGCTGTGTATCAGTATGAAGGGAGAATTTAAAAAAAAAAGTGAATAAAGTGAATGTTGTGACAGACAAATAGTTTATGACAAAGATGAATTACCTAAGTCAAGGATTTGAAGGATGGAAGACAAAACAGATACTTTAATAACAAAGAGAAGTGGTAACACTACAATGGCCACATTCACTTTTACTTGACCTGCTGACCACCTAATAGCCCGGGTTGTAGTTTATAAGATCAGTCGGACCTAATTATCTACAGCCTTGCAGATAACCAGTAACATCATACCAACAGCCAGTTTCTTTTGTCATCAGAGATTGATGTAACATGATAATTATCATTCAGCTACTAAAAAAAACAGCCAGCAGTAAACTGAAACAAAATAACACCAAAGTCATTGATGATTGTCAATCCAAAAATATGCCTTTCACACAAGTTCCAAAGAGTGAAATAGGAGAGAATGATGGGTATCAAAAGTTTTCTCAAGGAAGAAAAAGAGGAGCCCAAATTTGATTTTGAGCAATATTAGTAGATTTCTTTTTGACAATGGCATTTTAGCAGATTAGGAACTAGAAATTAAGAACTTACTGGGATCTTCTTTGCAACTTATAAATTTAGTATTTATTGTTTGGGCAATACTTAGTTGGGCCTAATTTGAGTTAGATATAGGCCCATTAAGGTTTCTTTTTAATGCTTTAATTCTGGCCCTTAGACTTTAGTCATTCTTATGTTCTATTCCAGGTAATGGGATTAGCATTTTAGTCTCTGCGATGTTCTAATGCAGGTTATGAAATTTTAGGGTTAGTCGCTATATAATGGCACTAACCCTACAACAAATAAGTTGATGAATGGAAATTTCAGAGAATTGCTTTTGACATTGGCAGCAAAACTCTTCAGAAAGGAACTTCCAATTAACTTCTTAATCTCTTAAAAGGAACAAGTGAACCCTCTTTCTTTCCATTCCCAATCTTTTCTTTTGTTGATCCCTTTCTATTCTCTTTTACATAACTTCTTATTCTTTCTCTTCTTCGAACTTCAATCCTTTTGGTTTGATGGTTAGAATTAAATTGGTTACAAAATTTTAAACCCTAAACCCGTCTCCAAAATCTTTACCAAATCAAACAATCTCAATCCTATTTTAAGGTGGAAAAGAATTGATGAAATAATATGTGAGTGACATTCTCACCCAGAAGGGTATTCTTGTTTTCTTCTAGTATCATTTTAACTGTTTTTCGTTCATGTTTAGTTTGGTTCTTGAAGTTTAAATTGACTTCTACAGGAGTAGGCAATAAAATTAATTTGTACCACAGCCTAAAAAGTATGTTGGCATCAGTCCATGTTTTCAGCATAATGTATTTCCCTTGCTGTCCCGCATCAGATCATTGTCCAAACATAACTGAAATTCAGATAAGGAGAATGCCTCTTCATCATATCCTTCAAACAAGGTCATTGTCTGCAGAAATCGCTTTCACAAAAACATTTTGATGAAAGGAAACCTCTTACAAAGAAACAGTGGGTTAGATTAAAGTCATTTTGACAGGCAAACACCAGAATAAGTTAGTTACACTCCTAAAACTGCCACTTTTGACTGTACGTTGTTTTCTTTTTTTTGAATATTGATTACACACACAGATGCCCCCTTGTCCCCTAGTGAGACTTAAGCCCAAGACCTCACATTAGGAACACACCGCCCTCCGCCGCCCCCCCCCCCCCCTGCATGACCATTGAGCCAAAGGCCCAAACAATACCTTTGATTGTACTTAGAAAAGCACTGGCAGTTGAGACAGGCTAAATTGTGCTCTTGAGGAATGGGTGATTTCTCTATTGCCCTCCAAAAATATTGTCACTGCATTTCTTTTGTGATGTATTTTCACATAGTAGTCTCATCAGATCTGATAATCCACAACTCATACAGGACCAGATGGGATGATAACTATTTTCTAATCCAGCGTTGCAATAGAGAAGCTTATTTTGAGAAGCAAGATGTACTAGAGCAAGAAGAAGCTTCTCTTCTATACACAAAACATTCCATATTAACTGATAGAATTTCTTATTCTATGAGCTTAAAAGGTCACCACAGTTTCATTCGTTGACATTCATATCAAAATTTTGAACAGTGAAATTTGAGGAATGATTTGCATATATTTACTGATATAGAAAGAACAGAAACTTTGTTCCCACTCTTACCAACACAAGTCTACACCAAGAAGTTTTCCTGGAGCTATTATTTGGAGCTACAGTTTCCAAACCAAAAGTCTCATTTCAGAAGAGACTCATGTGATACTTAATGGCTCTTCCTGTAGCTAAAGTCAACATCATTTGGGTGGATTACTCAACTCAATATTATATTGAAGACCTACAAATTGTCTTCCTTGTCTAGCTAGCTGAATTAAAAGCACTTCTTACTCGCAGAATTGATAGTTAAAAATAAAATTTTGTTAAGGATTGCATTTACTACATCAGTGCCCACTCTTTCTTTCTAATACTTTTAACCTAATACAGATATAAGGATGCATTAGGACATATAATTCTTTACAAAATCGTCTTCAAATATGGAAAAAGTTCAAGTTCCTTAAAAAAAGGGAAAGCTCTAGCACGAAAAACTAAAAAAGGAAATCATAAAAAAAGGCAAAGAATTAATTCAAAACAGGACATTTTGCTTGTTCCAGAAATTCATATAGCATGCCCATATCCTCATAGGATTATAGTAACTCCATGGATGCTCTAATTCTAGCTAAAACTTATCAAAGTAGGGAACACATAAACACGTTAAATGAATGAAAACACTCTAATAAACTTAATCGGACCAATATAGACGTTCAATTGCTTATGGTGCACTTCATTAGGTCAAGCATCAATATCATTCCGAAATACATGATAACTTGAATCTTTTGCATCTGTAATTTGCAAGGCAAAACAAATCAACTTTTCTAACTCTCTTTTGGTTGTGAACACATTTTTTCTTTATTATATATTCTGTCTTGTATTTCTACCCTGACTCTTCGAAATTAGGGCACTTAGTTTTTAAGGTGCTGGTATTTCAACTTGCATGATTTAGGCAAATAGAAAAGTTTCTCTCAGAGTAACTGCCACACTTGCAGAAATATCCGCTGGTAACTCAATACTAGCTTGTGTTAATGAGCGAAAACGAGGTGGATTCCCACAGCATGAGAAATTCTAAAGCAAGACAAGAGTTACCTTTGGAGGGAGTGCCTTGAGATTGAGCTAGACGAAGATAGGAAGCAAGCCGCCTCTGCAACAAGCGAGCAGCCATTCCAGGTTCTTCTTTGGGGAGCTTTCTTCTTTCGTTAGTTCTTTGGAAATGCTCTTGTTCAGATTCCAACCACAGAAGACCCGCGAATACCAATAAAAACCGTGCTTAGTGTACTTGCAACATCACAGGTTATATGAGGTGGTAGCTGATATGGACGCTTTTACGGAGGTTTAATATATGGCGTGTAACTTGACAAAACCTTCGTTTTTTTCTTGGAAAATTTACTGATTATTGATTAAACAACACTAAAATAACATTTCTTCGACCAAATATGACAATTTATCAACTTTGGATGAAAATGTCCCTGATTTCAGGTTAACGTTACTATTCCATTTTGACTCTTCTTTTTGTAACCCAAGCATTCAAATCCACAACCTCATGAATCTCAAAACATCATGCCCTAGAAGTAGAACTCCAATGTTTCCTCCCACTCCCCTCTTCATGACTCATCCTATCTCTTGTCTTGAACCCTTGTTCTCGCCTTTACCCTTGAAGTTTGCTCTAATTGCTCTTGTTCTTGCACGCTTTTCCAACCAAAAATTATCACCAAGATATAGATTTACTCTTGGCACCCTTTTCCAACTAAAAATTATCACCAAGATATAGATTTACTCTTGGCAAGATTCAGATTTACGTTTGAAGCTCTCAGTTTCCAAGATATCCCCTATTCCTCTTGCCAAAATTTGGTTGCCTGGAGAGGATGAAATCTAGTAAAACTTGAAAAAACTTGTTCTTTCTTTTCCTTTCCCATTTTGTTTCTATAATTCAACTTCTTTGATAATGGATAAAAGGAAATTGATTGGAGTCTGAGGAAAAATATGAAGAGAAAGCCTCTTTCATCATCCCTGCATCTAGGGGTGGCATCGAGTCGAGCCGAGCCTAAACCTGCCTATGTTCGAGCCGAGCTTGATTTAAATATTTCGAGCCGAGTTTCAAGCGGAACCGAGCCTCGTCTCGAGCCTAAAATTATTATCGAGCTCGAGCCCAAAAATTTTAAACGAATTTGAACCGAGCTTCGAGCCGAGCTCGAGCTTCTACATATATTTAAAACTTTTTAAAAATATATATATAAAATAAATTTATATAAAATTATGCATATATTTTACATAAAATTGGTATGACATCTACATAAAATTGGGCATAACCTATATATATAATACATGTATAAGATTGGGCATGACCTCTACTTAAAATTAAGCATAATCTATGTATAAAATTCGGCATGACCTCTACTTAAAATTGGGCATAATCTATATACATAATACCTGCATAAACACTCCATAAACACTCCATAAAATTGTCTATACATTCCATAAACACTCCATACATTCCATAAAAATAGTCTAAACACTCCATACACTACATAACATTATAAATAAACTCCATACAATAATCAAACACAACAAATTTAAATGAAATATCACTATCAATTTACAATCACCCAAATAAAAACTATAAATCCTTTAAATAAAATCCTATTACTATTAAAGACTTACTAGAAAATTAAAAGAAATATTTTAAATTTTTCTTAGGAAAGTTAAATGGACCTCTTATTACCTTTTCTAAGGAAATAAATAAAAATTAATAATTAATCTAATATATTATTATACTTATCGATAAATTTTTAATCAAATAAAATGTCAAATACAAAATTTCTATGAAAATTTCCTCATGCTAAAAAGATTATATCATCAACTGTCAAATACTTATTCAAATTTTTTTCTATACGGTTTTCTAGCCCATCTTGGCAACAAAATCTTACTTAGAAAATTATATGATTTTTTAACAAGAATTTATAATTAGAAAAATATTTTCAAAAAACATGAGGCACTAATTGTCCCTATATTTCTACTAAAAATTTCTTTTCAACATTTACTGAAAAAAACCACTAATAGTCTCTAGAACGTATTTCTACTAAAATATCTTTTCAATTTCTTCAAGAGCCATGAGGAAGGGACAAAGAGTTTTTTTTTCCTTGTTTATGATCTCGCACGTAGGGGTGGCTTCAAATAAATTATATATAAAATTATGTATACATTTAAAAAAAATAATGATAGGGAAGGTTCGGGATTGAATTTCAATAATGGATTAAAATGCACCAACATTAATCTTTTTTACTCCAATTGTTGTCTAGCTTGTAATCTAGCCCTAAATTTACTATGGCCTCCTTAGTGCCCCTAAATGAAAAATTATATTCTAGGAAAAACTAGAAATATTTTTCCTATGATACATATTCCCAAAAAAACCTTTAAATAAAATCCTATTACTATTAGTGACTTATTAGCAAATTACAAGAAATATTTTAAATTTTTCTTAGGAAAGTTAAATGGACCTTTTATTGCCTCTTCTGGGGAAATAAATAAAAATTAATAATCAATCTAATATATTATTATACTTATCGATAATTTTTTAATCAAATAAAATGTCAAAAACAAAATTGCAATGAAAATTGCTTCATGCTAAAAGTATTACAGCATCAACTGTTAAATACTTATTCAAAAATTTTCTATACAATTTTCTACCCCATCTTGGTAGGAAAATCTTACTTAGAAAATTATATGATTTTTAATAAGAATTTTTAATTAGAAAAATGTTTAAAAAAAACATGAGACACTAATAGTTCATAGAAACTTATTTCTATAAAATGTATTTTTAATTTTTTTCAAGAGCTATGAGGAAGGAGAGTTTAAAGAATTTTTTTATTTTATTTTTTACTTTATGATCTCGCATGTGCAAGATCATCTTCACGCGGGGGAGATTATTTCTCCCCTAATTTCTCCCCTGAACTTATTGGTTCAGGTTTTCTACCGAGAGCCGAGACGATGCGGTAGAGGCGGCGACAACAGCCAATGAGCAACTGTCAACGGCGGTAGAGGCGGCGACAATAGCCGATAGGATGGGCTCGACAGTGACGAGGGGAGGAAAATCCCCCCCCCCCCCCCTCGCTCTCGCTCACGCTCCCGATCCCGCTCCCGACCCGATACCGATCCGGACTCACTTCGAGCCGGCTCGCGAGCCGATGAACCGAACCTGGCTTCGGTCAAGCTCGGCTCGTTAACGTAAACGAGCCAATTTCAAAGCTCGAGCTCGATTGATAACGAATCGAATCGAATCGAACCGAAACCGAGCCGAACTCGAGCCAGCTCGGTTTGAAGCCACCCCTACCTTCATCCTTTCTTTCCTCCTACCGTTCCACACGGCTCTTCTCACATTATCCTAAAAAAAAATTATCCTCTTTTATTCTACCGAGTGAAGAGAAGGTAGTCATCTTCTTCATCTTCCATTTTACTCACAAAATGATACAACGTGAGATGGGCAAAGGTTTTCTAATAGATCCTGACTACGATGAAATTTCAAATGTTTGAGCTCAAGCCTAATTCTCCTCTAATCTATCCTCTCGTCTATTCTTCTCTATTAGTTACGCTTTATTCTAAATTAAGCTCTTTATTTCTATTTAAAGAAAAAATAGTGGTGCCTTCTCACCTTTATCTTGTTCTTATGTTAAACAACATAATATAAATGAAAAAAAAAAATCCTTGAGTAGTATTGACATCTAATTATAGTTGTCATGAAATGTATCGGTTTTTTTATTTTATAGTCTTCCATTTTCTTTATTCAAGTATTTTATTTTTTTTTTCTAATTGTGTTTCAAACTAATTTTCTGAGTTTAATTGTGTGACTTAGTTATAAAAGTGGCAAGTTAACTTGTTTTATATTTTGCTCATAAGATTTCCTAATCCTTAACTACCGGCCCAACATGTTCAAAGATCATTCTCATGGAGAAGTACTTATTGTCCTACCAATGAATGCATTGGAAGATACAAATAATGGTAGAGTTGATAATTGTGATGCTCCTCTTCAAAGCTCCCTGTAGTCATTTCTTCCGAAGGAGAGTCCTCCTCTTCCTTATTTCCTAATTTGCATTTGCTTCTTGTTATTAGGAAGGGAGTTAGACAATGAACGAACGAGTTGCTTCTAAAAAGGGAAGAAATACTTTTCGGTTTCAGTATTCTCGATTCTAATTAGTTCTCTGTCGCTCACTGTAAGGGACACAGAAGAGGGACCTATTTCTTTCTTCACTTGAAAGTGATTACAGGGGCGGACGACTCGTTTGTCGGCCCTTCTGACCACCGCCTCTGGAAAGAGCAGAAACTAAAAGATGAGGAAGCAGAATACTAATGCGATATCAAAGGCTGCTCCATGGGTTTTGACACAAAACATGATTTGGTACTGCAAGAACATTTATCTATCTATCTATCTATCTATCAAGCCATAATTGATGCTTTGTTTTACCCTTAATAGAGAAGAACTGATCATCATTAAGCACATATCCAAAGAGGGTTTTTTTTCTTTTAAAATAGAAGAAAATAAATATTTATTTGATAAATACCAATATAATATTAAAAAAAATCATATATATGGTTGTCATTGTAGAAAACTGACTTTTAACATGGACTCATACATCTTATGTAGGTGTGAACCTAGCATCCTATTTAAAGATCATTTCTTAAATGAAATCCTCAAGGTATACACATCCAAAGTGGTCTTCTTCAAGACCAACATTATTTCTAACAAGTGACTGACAATCGACAGCTTGCACCCACCAATTGAGGGCTCATACCATGAAGAGGATCGCTCATGTTAGAGCAAATTGACAGCCTCATCATTGCCACATTATTCAATCCTCTACATAGGACAAACTCCTACATAACTCAGCAGCATGATGTCTTTGCAAGTGCAAGCATGTGGTAGCATTGGCCAACCAACTCTAGGCCACCTCTTGGGTGGTACATCCAAACCTGGCACCCTCAAAATAGCAAATAATCGAGCCACACAGGTTCTCGACATTGCATCTACAAGGTCAAATAATATAAGAAGAAAAGTTCAAATATAAACGTACAACAAATCAATATGTTTGGACAAGATGCAGAACACCAATCAGTAAAATGCAACTCAACTAATTTGTGGCAAAAAACACAAAAACCAAGGCACAACAAGAATTGTTTTTTCAATGACAACAAGAAAAAAAAAGAATTTATTAAGAAATACATGGAACAGTCAGACTATTTGATAGGAGAAAAATGAAATCAAATGTAGAAAAGGATTATCAAGAATGGATATGATAATATTATGCTTCATTAACATATTCTTGATATAGAATCTTATATGATATAGATCGCGATATAAGATATCACCAAGCACTACGTCAGTACAACAACTCCAAATGACTGGCAACCACAACGGAAGTTCTGAAATTTAATTTTTTTCATCCAATAGCATCACCACCAAAGTTCTTGATAAGTTACTTTAAATAGACCATGTCAGACATTTGGTATTCCACACTACAAAAGAGAGCAACCTACTTCCAACTACATGATTCTTTAAATTTTTGGTAATATGAAAATCAGTTGAAATTGCACCTATCATGATGGAGATGTCCACTGGTAAGCATGATTATGTTTGGCCTATGTGACAATCAGTATAATCACAGTACCAAGATGAAGTAAGATTATACATGAAATTGTATGAAATCATGGATAACAATATGTGTAATTAGGGGTGGCATCGAGCCGAACCGAGTCGAGCTTGATTTAAATATTTCGAGCCGAGCCTCGTCTTGAACCTAAAATTGTTATCGAGTTCGAGCCCAAAAATTTTAACCGAGCTCGAGCCGAACTCGAGCCTCAACATACATTTAAAAATTTTCAAAAAATATATATCAAATAAATTATATATAAAATTATACATACATTTTATATAAAATTGGACATGACCTCTACAAAAAATTAGGCATAACCTATATATATAATACATGTATAAGATTGAGGCATAACCTCTTCTTAAAATTGAGAATAATTTATGTATATAATACCTGTATAAAATTCGGCATGACCTCTACTTAAAATTGGGCATAATCAATATACATAATACCTGTATAAATACTCCATAAATACTCCATAAACACTCCATAAAATTATCTATACATTCCATAAACACTCCATAAAATAGTCTAAACACTTTATACACTGCATAATATTATAAATAAACTTCATACAATAATCAAACACAACAAAATTAAATGAAATATCACTATCAATTTACAATCACCCAAATAAAAACTATAAATCCATTATAAAATTACAAATTATAATTGTTTCTCTTAATGCTAGAAAAAAATATACGTCCTTGCATGAGCAAAATCTCCACCTACGACAAAAACAAAAAAATAAAATTAGTTATTGTCAGATAAAAAAATACTCTTCCATTACTAGTTACTTAATGTTGTTAAAAATATTAAAATTACCATGAGGAGAGAAACATGAAAAATCATGTAGCTGGTAGCATTATCTTTACACTCTTCTTCTCAGGCTGTAATCATAAAACAAAATTTTAATAAATAAAACTAAAAAATATACTAAAAAATATACTAAAAAATATCATAATAAAGAATTGATCAAAAAAATTCACCTTTTGATTTTTCTTTACACTCTGAAGAACCCGAATCCAATCACTGCCACAAATCAAAGATTGAACTGTACTTGGTGCCAAGGAAGAACGATATGAGTCTATTACTCTACCACCAACACTAAATGTAGACTCTGAAGCTACTGTGGATATGGGAATTACAAGGATGTCTGCTGCCATCTTAGATAATACTCGAAATTTTATATGATTCACTTTCCACCATTCTAAAACATCAAAATCATATTGTGAAGTTTTCTCACAACTATATACACCTTCTTCAAGATAAATTTCCAATTCTGACCTTGGTGAATTAACTACATCCTTTTGTTTCATATAACTCATCAACTTTGACCAACCTGAACTTGATGAAGGCATACGACTTGTGGAAACACCTATAGAGCTACTAGTACTTGAAACAATCTCTTCATTTCTAATATCCACATTATATAAGGATACATATTCATCGTAGATCTCATATAAGGTGCGTCGAACTAAATTTATATTCATTGTAGTTTCCTCCATAGAATATATCACTGGAAAACACATTTCGATCAACTTTAATTTGACCCTTGGATCCAAAACTGAAGCAACAGCTATCAATAAATTGCATTCACCCCAATACTTCTCAAATTTCTCTTTCATTCTACTAACCATTGTCCTAATGAATACATTTTCATTTGTAAAATGAAAATCCAGAACTTCTTTTACTCTATATACCTCACTAAGGTACAAATTAGAAGTAGGGTAGTCACTCCCAGAAATTATATTAGTAACTGCATTAAAAACTTCTAAAATCTCACACACCATGTCAACCTTTTCCCATTCATCAAAACTTGGCAAACAATCATATGTTGGTTCTCTAACTTTAAATCTAGAGAATGCATTGAATTTTAATGTAGAAGACAACATGTCATAAGTGGAGTTCTAACGAGTTGGACAATCAATAACCAACCTCTTTTCACCAAGTTCTAATTGTTGTACAATTTCAGAAAAAGTGCGAAGTCTAGCCTCAGACAGATTTATGAATTTGACACTTTCACGCACATTATCAATGATATTTTTAATCTGAACAAGACCATCTTGGACTAATAAGTTCAAAATATGAGCACAACAACGCACATGAAACAACTTTCCACCACACACCAAATTTTTTTTCCTTGAAAAATCTTGTTTCAAAACTCTGATACAAACATCATTATATGCAGCATTATCAACTGAAATACTAAAAAATTTATTTTCAATCTCCCACTATTTCAAACACTTGTAAATAGCATCTGCTATATCAACGCCACGAGGAGGAGGAACATGCACAAAACTCAAGACTCGTTTTTGTAGCTTCCAATTACTGTCAATAAAATGCCCAGTAATAACCATGTATTCAATTTTTTGATTTTGAGACTTCCAAAGATCCGTGGTAAGACTAATCTTGTTAATCTCTTTTAACAAAATTTACAATTTCTTTTTCTCTGCCTCATACACCTCCATACACTCCTTAATAGTCTTCCAGGATATTTTCTCATAATTCATATTTGCCATCTTCATTACAAAATTAAATCCCTCCTCTTCTACTATCATGAATGGATGCTCATGCATAAAAATTCAATGAGCAATGAGTACTCTCATTTTAGCTTGATCATAATTTCCTCCAAAATCCATAAAAGGAAGTCCAGATGGACTCTGATCAACATTAGACCCCGTTCCCACTGGTTGAAAGTTTAAGGTTTTTTGTTTCCTCATTGCCACTTTTCTACTAGTGCAACGTTTCAAATGTCGACTCATATGTGTGGTCACTCCACTACTAATAACACTCAAATTGATTTTACAATGAACGCACTGAGCCTTTTTTGTACCATTAAGTGATACTTCTTTGAATTCCAACCACACATGAGACTTTTTTTGTCTTTTTGAAGTATGAGTAGAATAACCTTCATCCTCATTTATGTTAATTTCATCTGGGCCCACTTCTATGACAGAGGGTAGTGACTCTGGTGGAGTTGAGTCACTATTTATAGTCACACTAGAACTAGTGTTAATTATTGATGTCAATTGAGGAGGTGTTGACATTCTTACTTCTACAAAAAAATAAAATTACAAATTAAAAACATAAAGAAAAGAAAGTAATCCGAACAACAAAGATCCTACACATAATTTAAGATACTTGTTTATTCTTAGAGGAAGGTACGTGACATTGTGACAATCGGGAACGACCCTTGTCTTTCAATGCAGCGGGGTCTCTTTGAGCCAGTAGCCCTGCACCCAATAGTTTCCAGTCCAATATACCGATCCTTTTTTTATATATAAATTTAAAAACTTCTAAGATAAGGAAATAAGCACATCAACATTCTCTTCTAATATTCTGATGAAATTCAACCTCAATACCAAGAAATTAATGATAAAAATGAAAAAAAAATCAACACTTATAGAACCCGAAAGTGTGTTCGCCGTTCAAGGATATTTCCAAAAGCCTTTCCAAGAATGAAGGAGCACTGCTGAAACGAAGCGAGAGTTAGAAATTTAGTAGGGTTAGGTCGGCGACAAAAAAAAAACAAAACATTAAATAAAAATCTTACCTCCCATTGGACCGTCGCTTTCGTCTCGTCAGCGAGGAAGAACTTCGGATGAAGAAATCGAAGAGGAAGGATAAAAATCGATTGTAAAAAAGAGAGATAATTTACATCCTTCTATATCTAACGTATCAATTCAACGAAATATGAACATTTGACAAGGTTTAGGCATCATATATCATCCAATGAGTCAATTTAAGACATCAAAGGTTCACACACAAGATCTCAATTTCCAAAAGATAGAAAAGGAACTATAAAATCACTTTTGCTAATACACCAAGCCATATAACATTTGAGAACAACAGTAGATATAAGTTCAATGAGAATTAAGAAAGAAGGACAAAAACTAACTTTTTTTATTCTTTTTTATAATAAAGAGAAGTTGGATGCAATTAAGAAATCTCCTAATTCCATTAACTATAATAGAGTATTATTGAACAGAATATGTTATTAACACTCAAAATCATGAAATAAAATTCCATTGCTAAAATATATCAAGTAACAATTTGAATACCATTGCTGTTTATTGCTGAAATGTATGATAAGCGTACAAAATTTTATAAGAGGCCAGACACCTAAAAATAAGAAGGCAAAAAAGAAACAAGATCCCACAACATAAAAATATTTGAAAGTCTAGAATAATAACTTCATTTATGAAGAACAATGGAATTTGAGCAAAAAAATCATTGACAACCAACCAACTATTTTCCAAACATTATAGCACTTGAGCTAAGTCATTCTGAGATATACAAAAACATAACAAATGACAAGGTGGGGGATTTTTCTCCCCCACCCTTCCTTTCCTTCTTGAATGTTAGCTCAGTATGAAGTTTCTAGGCTCTCAGCCAGCTAGAATGCAATTGATGGCACACTCAAGCAAAAAAAAAAAAAAAGAGAATAAAATAGGTCAACCTTATACAATCTGTATAAAATGATCTTCTTACATTCTACCCTTAAATCTAGAACTCACCGTTTCAAAAAATCAAACAGTATCAACACTCAAAATCATGAAATAAAATTCATACCAGTTTTCTCCCAATGATTTCTTCCCGAGTGTACTTTGAACTGTCAGCTGGAAATATCGGAAAAAAAAAAAGAAAGAGCTGAGTTTGCTTACAGAAACAGAGTGTGCTGTTCGGATATCCAAAAAGACTTTCCAATAATGAAGGAGCACTGCTGAGAAACGAAGCGAGAGTTAGAGATTTTTTAGGTTAGCTCGGCGACGAAAAAAAAACAGAAAGATTAAATAAAAATCTTACCTTCTTCCGTCGGACCGTCGTCTTGTCGGCGAGGAAAAACTTGGATGAAGAAATCGAAGAGGAAGAAGAGAAAGAAATCGTTGAGGAAGAAGAGACAGAAATCGAGGAATCGAAGAGGGAGAGGGAGAACGAGGGATTTGAAGATCAAATCCCCCATTTCCCCTGAATACCTGCCGACGGACAGCAATTTCCGCAAGAAATCACGCTAAAACGGCATGGAAATGGTAGAGGGAGGTATGGGTTTCGCAGAGAGATTTCCCGAATCGAAGAGGTCTCCCGATCCCTGATCCCCGAATAGCTCGTTATATTAACGAGTCGGCTCGCGAGCCGACGAGCCGAACCGGGCTCTGCTCGAGCTCGACTCGTTAATGTAAACGAGCCCATCCCTGAGTTCGAGCTCGGCTCGAGCTCGAAATATAACGTTTCGAACCGAGCCGAAACCGAGCTGAAACCGAGCCGAACTCGAGCCGAACTCGAGCGGATTGCTAGCCGGCTCGGTTCGAAGCCACCCTTATGTGTAATATCCAGTTCTAGTGCACTAGCCAATGTAGCCTCTCTGAGAATTCTACACAATGTCTTCAACAGTCTCAACTATTTTGCTGGAGAGTTATATTGACATGAAAAATATTGTCTTACAATAGGCCTCACCATTTCCAAACATTTTACTGAGACTCTTTTCCTGGTATGGGTGTGGCTGAGCCTGAGGCTTCAATTCCATGTTTAAGTCAGGGTTCACCTGCAGTAAGCAACATCAAGTCAACAACATACCCATGATGTGTGACAAGGAACAAAACTGGCAGAACATCAAGCATTTGTGAGAAATAAAGCTTACTGTATCATTTCTGAAGTCATACTCCTCCAACATGGGATAATTTAATGCATTTGGTAAGCACCTTTGCTTGACACTTTCAACCTGTAAATGTTTAAGTTGGGTCAAAAAAATTATAACCACTAATCACTTAAATATACATCATCAGTCATAGACCACCCTACCTGAGTAGGATCTATTTCAAAAGAATGGGTTTCTTTCTCTTCAGCTATTGCTGCCACATCAGCACAAGTGAACAACTCCTGATGACCACCACCATCCATTTCACTCAAAGTTTTGCTAACTGTAAATACATCACTTCCTTGTGAACCCTAAACAGTAGATCAAGAGTTTGCATCACCATCAGACTTGTGTCAGAGTTCTCATGATCTATCATAGAAATTTAACCATTTATCTGAAGGTTTAGCCATAGTGACAAATAATCTCTCCATGCTGCAGTGTGATAGTGGCTTTGGAGATGATTTCATAATTTCAATTCAAATGAGTTTTGATTCACTATGCAGGCAAAAAATGATTAAATTATTTAACAGCACAATTTTTTTTTTCAAAAGAGATGTTCAAACTCCACTTCCCTACTATGAAAAAGAAAAAGAGCAGAAGTTATTTTCTTCCACTGTAACAAGAAAACAACTTCATGATTTAAATGGTAAATGAAACCATTTTGAATAATAGTAAAATATGTAAAGAATAGGCATATAGATGAATCCATAGAAACTCCTATGTAAATATTCTGTCACTCGCCAAAAAGATAAGATAAAAGACAAAATATAAAAAGGCACAACTCATAATAACACCTCAGAAAAATAAAGTGGACATGCATGAAGAAAATAACAGCAAAATAAATTACCTCATTGGAATAAATTCTCGCTTTAGATATAACCTCGTCCTTCAGCAAAGTCTTCAGCACCTGCAAGTATCATGTAAAGCATAAGTTCCAAATTCCCCTCATCACCATAAGAATAATAATAATGATAATAACAACATCAATAATAATAATAAACCACTTGTGATAGAATACGAGACCAAATTCGCACCACTGGGAAAGGGGACTACACAAAGTACCGGTTCTTCTTCAGTACAAGTTTTACTTTCCCATAA
Organism: Aristolochia californica; assembly: GCF_029961685.1. Classification (NCBI taxonomy): domain Eukaryota; kingdom Viridiplantae; phylum Streptophyta; class Magnoliopsida; order Piperales; family Aristolochiaceae; genus Aristolochia; species Aristolochia californica. The sequence continues at coordinate 30,873,324 of NW_027182279.1, read as the reverse complement.
ATCAGAAGTTGAAGCATAAATGAAATCAGTCATTTCTTTAGGGAGCATTTGATAGCTTGTTCAAAACAGTAATTATTGTTTCAGTCTCGAACCCAACAAAAACAGCAGCATATAAGGAATGAGGTGTCAAGTTATACTCATGCATAGACTCTGGCCTGCACAACATTTTTCCAAAAAAATGAAAATGAGCAACCACACAGAGTTTTAAGTAGAAGAAAATAGAAGGACATCTTAAATACATGCAAACGGGCTCAACAATTGCAATGAGGAAATCATAGGCTTGCTTATACAACGGTGAGAATGTCTCAAGAAAGATCCGGCCATCAGCGCAAGCCCATAAAGGGCGGTTTGCATGATCAGGCTTTAATTCGAGTTTAGAAAAATCCCTCTTCGTCAGTTCACTTTCATCTTCATAATCCATAATCCGTACCCATAAACACAATTCAAGCACCTAAAGTGAACTAAAAACAAAAAGCTAAAACAAAACGAAAAAAGAGCAAAAGTAATACCTTCACGACGATCCTCATCAAAATCTTCGGCATAATCAACATCATCATCAACAATAGCAATTCGATAATCCTCCTGCCAAGAAAAAACAATCAGGGGAAGAACAGGAGAGCAACCAAATACATAACGAGAGTTGGGGTTTTCAAAATTATAAAACCTTAGTGGAAGTCCTGAGCTTCTTACTAGGCTGACCTTTTTCCCTTGCATATGAAGAGACATGAAGACATTTCAGCTCGCAGAGAATTGAACCATAGGATTGAATAATTAGGAGAAAGAAAGAAAGTAGTACCATGTCCAGCCATATTTTATGAGTCCCACAGTTCGATGTAGTAACCGTCAAAATGAACGAGTTGCTTCTAAAAAGGGAAGAAATACTTTTCGGTTTCAGTATTCTCGATTCTAATTAGTTCTCTGTCGCTCACTCTAAGGGACACAGATGAGGGACCTATTTCTTTCTTCACTCGAAAGTGATTATAGGGGTGGACGACTCGTTCGTCGCCCCTTCTGACTACCGCCTCTGGAAAGAGCAGAAACTAAAAGACGAGGAAGCAGAATACCAATGCTCTATGGGTTTTGACACAAAGCATGATTTGGTACTGCAAGAACATTTATCTAGCTAACTCATTTATGCAAGATACTCCGCCACCCGCTGAGTCACTTCATCCAAGAAGGATACAAAGCCTACCACACTTGTTAAACCATTACCATCAACATCCTGCTCTTCTATGAGATAGTTTTCGAACACAGTGGCATCGTCCTGTCCCCCTTGAATAAATGTGAGCTTTGGAGTGATACTTCTGTCTTATTTCAGTTTGTTAATTGTTGTTCGCAAGAGGCCTGCACCAAATAACATTAGTATTAGTAGGTGAAGCAAAACAATCTATAAAATTTTGGTCCAGTGAAATTCCTGACCTTTTTCATCTCCTTGGATTCATTCAGAGAGAAACAGAAAGCTGATTGCCTCACATTTGACTGCTAGAATGGAGACAATCAAGGAGTAGACACCACCATAGAACACGTGGTAAAAGCATAATTTTGATCTCAGAGCAATCCTAGCCTAGCTGGTGGATGCAGTGTGACCCATTGAGGCAGAGTTTTTGATCCTCCTCATAGGCCTTAAGAGTGTTTACCAACTCTTTTTTCTAATCCTGCCATCATTGAGGTGATTTGGCTATTGTTTCAAGCAAGATGTTCAGGGAAGTCCTCACCTTGATGCTTAATTCTGATTTTTGAGAAAATTGTCGACCTTTATAGGCATTTGATGGAAGAGCTGGATGCCACTCTATGGGGATGTGAATCATCTAACTGATTTCTTGGAACAACAACTCATTGTGGGAGATTCCCTTCCCATTGCTTAACATTGTAATAGATTGGTTGTGCTATTGTATTTGTTTTCTTTAATGTCCTCTAATAACTATTCAGTTGTATGCTTTTTAAGTTTGCTTTTAACATCTTGTACCTCTCTCTACTAATAAATTACTATCTCGCTTTTATACAAAAAAAGAAAAAAGAGATAGAGAACAGCTAATAACTATTCAGTTGTATGCTTTTTAAGTTTGCTTTTAACATCTTGTACCTCTCTCTACTATTAAATTACTATCTCGCTTTTATACAAAAAAAGAAAAAAGAGATAGAGAACAGCTTATTACTCCTCTTCCCAAGAAACTCTAATATTAGACCAATTTCCGATCTCCATACACTGCTTCTATAATACTAATTACAATATAATATGAAAAACCAGAGAAATCCTTGTGATGACATAGTACAAGAAACCTAAAATACATATGATTCTGGGTTAAAAAAACTTTGATGTTTACACAACTTTAACTATAGGTAAGAGCAATTATAAATTTTAGAGTCGATTAAAACACAGAATGACCACAAATGAAAAGACAAGGACTTCCTAGCACATGGCAGCTGGTTATACGTACTTGTTTTCAGCACTTGATCCTAAAACTGAAATTCCTCAAGTGGCACAATGACAGTATACTGGAAAGCAATTTGTATCACAGGAGGCTCTGTGTGTCTGTACATGATTTAAGACATTGTTTCATATTTCTAAAATAAAGACCCATCCTTCTCAGTATATGACATCAAGACAGGATCTGAATACCTCAAAAATTCCACAAAATTAGAAAAATCAAAGTCATAACCATAAGTGGCATAAGTCGCAACATATAATGTGCTGAACGTTCTCATACTGAAGATCTGCAAAGAAATGATCATACTATAGAAGAAAAAAGTAAATCAGACCACATAAGAGCAGCTCTTAGTTAGATATGAATCAGAAGCAAAACTTAAATGTTTTTGAAGATCTTCAAGACCATACCGAGCGTCCTGGCTGGAAATCAGAGGATGTTCTCAATCTTAGTATGCATCGAAAGGCATATGAACGGCTAAGCATCCGGTATCTGAAACATCAATTATATCTTAAAAAATGAACTTAGATTAAGCTACCCATGAAACTGTCAAAATATAGACAGTAGTGGACTATAGCTTATCCTTGCCCATTATGAGTCATATACTTGTGTTGAGTCATACATGTAATATCGGAATAAAGCTTCACCCTCTTTCAATTAATAAAATAGTCAAACAAACCAGTTTGAGGGTAATCTAGCACTCACTACCAATCAGCTTACTCATAGATGTTTTATTTAAGAATAAAGATAACGCAAAATTTTCATGTAATCAATGGAGAAGGTAGTGACCACACAATCAAAATGTCCATGAAAGCACAGAGCCTCATTGCCATTGTGGCAGGCAGCAAAGACGACAAGCCCTTTTTTACATTTTTTGGCACTCCAGACACTAATCTGTTAATTTCCCCTCCTCCCTTCCTCTCCCATAAATTTTTTATGTAATATTAAAGAAATTCAATAGAAAAAACAACAACATAATCTGCCTTTATGTCTTCCACTATGAGAAATCAAGGGCAAAGAGCGGATGCATGCAAAGGCTAAGCAGCTTTCAGCTTCATACCACCTGCATCCAAGCTCCAAATCACAACCACAAATAACATCATAAGGGTGAAACAAAGACCAATACACCAATTGGTGCACAAACAGAGCTTCTAAGCCCCTTCCCAAGAAACATTTATAAGAGAACCAACAAAATCTAATGACTGCATCTTCCCCATCACTGCACAACACTTCTTTTTCCTTCTCTCTGTCATTTTTATTTTAGATAGTAGAGAAATAGATACATGAGCTGGCTACTAAAAACATTAGATGACTGCAAGGAGCCCATCATCGCCAGTCCATCTATACGAGGGGAATGCCATCACCCATGATAGGATTGACTGCTGTAGCCACTCCCAACGAAAGAAATATCATGGAGAATTGCTGAGCAAGGGGTGCATACCCAAGAAACAGCAAGAGAACTTTTTTTTAAAAAAACTTGTCATCGATCTCCTTAAACATATGTGAGAGCTTCCAAAATGGAGGGATCTAGCCTAAACCCACTAGGTGACATTTGAAGAGGCTCCTTCAAGTCTAAGCAAGATGAAAAAGCAATCTCTAGACAGCCTCAAACCATGAAGCAGAGGCCACAATGCTTGAACAGTCTCATGGTTTCCTCCACATCCCCTCCCTCACTCTGCATTTAGTGTTATGAAATCCATCTGCAAGCTCACTCAGTTTTTTTAGTGGATTACGAATTGATGTCCAAAAAGATAACTTCACCAGATGTTTGCTTGATCCTGGGTCAAAGGTCTACATGCATATGCCAAACACGCTCAAGTTAAGGTCCAAAATTCCCTTCATCACAGTGGTACATTTTGTCCTTGAGACCTTAATCAGAGGCGTGCTTTGACCAACACTGGGATGGATGAGGCAAGAAACCTTCTTAACCACCTTGAGAACAAATACATTCTTAGGACAGGTTGTTGACCTCATGGTTTGGAAAGACAGCACATAGGGTCATTAACTGTCTACTCTCCGACAATAATCATCTGGTTGGCTGACAAGCACAAGCATCTCTCTCTCTCTCTCCACTCTTAATCCTATGGGTCAAATCAGGAGACAAAACAATTTTACCAATTTAAATCTCAAAACAATTGGCCAACAACTAATTCGTATTGAAGATTTTTTGGAAAAAGGTAAAATCCAGAGAAATATTGTCAAAATCCTTATGACTTATCTTCTCGAAAATTACCTTTGTTGATGAACAATAAACCGCTCATCAAACCACCCGTTCCTATTAGGAACTTTAAATGGGATAATAATTCTAAAGTTGTTGATGAATTATTATCTCAGCTTGGAAGATTGAATCTTTCTGAAGATCAACTAAAACAAGCCAAAGAAACAAAAGCTGCAAAGATTTTGAAAATTATTCAAACATTAGAATCTCACGAAGATCTAAATGAAAATTTTTCATCTCAAAATTCTGAGGATTTAACTCCTTCAGCATATTTTGATTCTGATATTGTTCAAAACTCTAATCTCAACGATTTAGGTTTAACCAATGTCAATCAGACTGAAGAAATTCTTCAAGACATGATACAAGATCCGAGTATCCAAAAATTGGATTATGAGAAAAAGTCTACTCGGAAATGGGATCTACCTAACAAACTCTATTACCATAGGCCTACACTTCAAGACCTATTGTATGAAGAGAATGTTTATTTAGATAAAAAATCTTATGATGGCAAATCCATTTATGAATGGAATATAGATGATTATCTGAATATCAGATATTGGAACATTGTCACCGAATGCTTATGTATTGTACAATCTGTCGGCAACATAAGAATTTCGATCAAGGAATTGCAGAAATGCTTACTGCAGGGTTTTTTGGAACTCTCAAAGGTTGGTGGGATAATATCCTCACCCCTAAACAACATCAGAAAATTTATAATTCAAAGAAGGTTATCAAAACTGAATCTGGCCAAGCCTACCTAGGTGAGGACGATGCAGTTTATACCTTGATTTCCTGTATTGTTCATCATTTCATTGGAAATCTGACTTCCCAATCAGATAAGGGAAGAGAGGTTTTGCAAAATCTTAGGTGTCGAACACTTTGCCAGTTTTGCTGGTATAAAGATGTTTTCCTCACTAAGGTTATGCAAAGACCAGATGCCAATAATGAATATTGGAAAGCAAAATTTATTGATGGTTTACCAACTCTTTTTGCCAGCAAGGTAAGAAAAAGGTTAGGTAATGAGGTAGGAATTATAAACTACCATCAATATACATATGGTCTCCTTACCAGTGCTATCATCCAAGAAGGGCTGACCTTATGTAATGATTTAAAGCTTCAAGCTTAGCTTAAGAAACAAAATCTTACTGGAAAGCGTGAGCTTGGTGAATTTTGTGAACAATTTGCTTGTGACACAGGTCCATCACCTTCCAATCAAAGGAAGGGAAAAGGTAAAGTCTCTCACTCTAAGAGACATGAACCCTATTCACACCAAAGTAGGAGATATCCAAAAAGACAGTCTCATCAAAAGACTCGTCATGAATCTAGGAGACCTCCTCCTCGTCAGAGACCACCTCCTAGAAGAAATCCTCCAGACAAAAAGAAAATTGTCTATTACAAATGTGGTAAATTAGGCCACTATTCAAATAGATGCAAAACTAAAGAGAAACTTAACAAACTTCAGATTGATGAAGGATTAAGAATTCAGTTGGCCAAAATTCTCTTAAACTCTGATTCTGGATATGATATTGATTATGCCTCATCCAGCCAATCAGAAGAAGACCAAGATTGTAGTTGTTCTCATCTACAATCTATGGCACAATGCATCAGATTAAGGTTCTTACGAATGAACAACAACTTGTGCTTAAGAACATTGATCAAGAGGAAGATCCTCAAACCCAAAGTATTTAATCAAAAAATATCTCTGTCTGTTTAGATCTGTACCTTCCTCCTCTAACCCAGGGTTAATCCCAAGCACAGAGTAAAAGCATTGCGGTATTCCTTTGATGCTTCACGGTCCATGCGTCCCTTGTTTCTGCCCGTTTATACCCAAGGAGGTTTCAGGGCTTTGTTTTCTTGGGACAAAATGTTGGAGCCCGTGGCAGAAGCTTAATGCTAGGAAATTGCACACCTCTCTGTGTCTTGGGTTTCCCATACCTGAAGGAGTAAGCATAAAGATCTAAACAGCTTTGATCTAAAGATAAACCCCTCAGGAATTACACTTCTTACTTATTTTTCGTAATCATCTCCATGCTTGTGCTTTTTATAACTTTAGGTATTGTTCTTATCTGTTTAATCCTCACTGTTTTTATTGTCTGCTAAGTTTTATAGATTGTGTGGCTTGGTGTTTGTTTTTGTGTTTATACATAAGGGTATATTAGGCTGGAAACTGCTGGGTGAGGGCTGACAAACGCCTCTGCCTCTTCGGAGCCAAGCGTTGCTCCCGGAAGCCACAACGCTACTATACTTTTATGTTTATTTGGTTAGTTAATAAAATATTAAGACATTTTTTTAGAATAATCTTACCCATATTACCTATATACTATATATATCCAGCTCTTTTTTACAACTCCATATATTACGGTAGAAGATTTAAAATATAGGAACTTATACTAGTATCCTATTTTTACTTATATTAGTGGTTGAATTATTTAATTACTTTGTTTTCCTGCCAGAACAATTAGAAAACCTTTTAGTTTCTTACATATTTTTAATTGCTAATATTATAGGTAGAATATTAGATACATGATCTTTGTTTTTATAGCATTAACAATAGTTATTTGTAATCTTTTCATATTTAGTATTATCTATCTTATATTATGCTTTATTCCTACAGAAGAGTAGTAGAAACCCCTAGGCAAATATTTATACCTAGAAGGCAAGTAATAAGAAAATCTCGTAATAATTCACCTTTAAATACTCCAGACTAGATTAAATTAAATTAGTACCCCCTTTAAATTGGTATCAGAATCAACATCTTGTCCCTGTAAAGTTCCAGGAAGCTGTAAACAACCCAATAATTCTACAATTCTTGCCCTTGAACAACAGATAGACAACTCCATAGTCAAATTAGATAATAAATTGTTATGCTACGAAGAAATAGATGAAGCCCTAACAGAAGTTCCTATCCAACACTCCCAGACTTTGCCTGAAGCAGTAGTACATACAGGCTTAGTTCAAGTTTCCGTCCAAACAGAACCTCCAAGGGAAATATATTATTCTGTTAATATGCCAAGGATTCCTTACAGTGACCCAGTAACTTTTGATCACAAGATACGTCCCAAAGGAAAAAGAAAAGAAATAGAAAGACCTATAAAGTTTCAAGAAATGGGCAAAGGAATTTTTTTTAATCTTTCAGCCCATGATCCCCAAGAATGGACAACAGTATTAGACCTTTGGAAAAATCAGGTAGTGTCAGACTATATTCAGAACTTTTAGTCTCAAGATGTAGAAGAAATGTACATATACTTGGAGACATTTTTAGGAGAAAGCGTAAAAGCTTTATGGGAAAATTATAAAAGAGGGAATCCAGAAGAATTTGGCCATCTAATGAGCCTAGGATCCAATCCCTATAATTTTGTTAATAATGTTTATCAATTAGTAACAGGAGATGACCCTAATCTAGGATTTGTAACATTACAAAAAGATGCAGTAGTTTATTTAGAGCAACTTAGTTTACATAATTATAAATATGTTAAGAAATTTCTCCAAGATTACTTTTATTATACCTGTATTTCAGGAAATGCTTTCAACAAAGACTTAGGCACAAAGTTATTTAGGAAATTACCAGGAGCACTAGGAAAAGAAATATATGATAAATGGCAAAACGTAGAAACAACAAATGCTACAGTAGTGTATTCAATAGGACAAAGAACCAAGTTTATTATGACTATCCTTCAAGAAAAATGTATAGACATTCAAATACAAAGACAACTTAAAGGAGATGATTATGGGTTCTGTAAGCAGATATATACTACCCAAGCTTATGGTCTAAAAGACTCGGGACAGAAACTAAGAAAACATAAAAAATACTTCAAGAAAGGATACTTTATCCGTAGATTCAAAAGTAGGAAACCATATTTAAACAAAGATAGACATGTTAGAAGATTTAACCCAAAAAGAACCTATAAGAATAAACTTTCTTGCTATATTTGCAGCCAAACAGAACACTTAGCCAACACCTGTCCCAAAAGACAAAACATTAACTCTAAGAGATCCACCCTTATAGAAAATGTCCAACAAGATCTCATAGAAGTAGATGAATACATGTCAGATACGGAATCTATTTATAGCATAGAAAGTATCCAAAATGCACCTTTAGATTCTTCAGATCGTCTCCTTCAGCAATCCGAACATTGTAATAACCACTTCGCAAATCCAATTTGGAGAAAACTTGCGCCTCTTTCAACTGATCATAGAGATCTGCAATAAGAGGAATAGGGTACTTATTCTTTATAGTTACCTTGTTGAGCGCCCTACAATCGATGCATAGTCTCATACTTCCATCCTTCTTAGTCTGAAACAGTATAGGGGCCCCATAAGGTGTTTTGCTTGGCCTTATGAACCCAGCGTCCAACAGCTCACTGAGTTGTCTTCGCAGTTCATCTAGCTCTTTGGGCGCCATTCGGTATGGTGCTTGTACTGGCTTTCTTGCTCCGGGCTCAAGCTCTATGCAATGGTCCACCCCTCTCCTAGGTGGTAACCTCGTTGGAAGTTGTTCAGGCATGACATCTCTATATTCATGCAGTACGGCTTGTATCTCTTTAGGGGTAGGCATGACCTCTACCTGCTCTATAGCACAAATAGAAGCAATGTAAGTAGAGCGGCCCTGCTTAAGACCTTTCTTAAGCTGGAGGGCTGATAGCATTAAGTCCTTTTTTGTTACATCTTTGTTGTCAAGTTCAGAAATAGTACAAGGACTTTGCTCGTCCATAATCCCCACTACGCCATTACAAATGCCTTACAAACCGTGAAAAACTCCATTCCCAAAATCACATTGAAATCATCCATGACAACAATAGTAAAATTCAGAAATCCAACCCACTTGCCTATCTCCACCGGGACGTTCTTGGCAATGCCTTGGACTTCACGAGCAGCAGAATTTACAGCTTTCATTTTGCTCCCATCTTTCTCTCCTCGTATATTTAGGCACCTAGCCTCCTCCGACGAAAGGAAGTTGTGGGTGGCGCCAGTGTCCACCACTGCTCTAACAATACGTCCAGCAAGTGTTAGAGAGATAAAAAGATGTTCTCTTAAGGGTCTTACCAGAAGTGGAGCAGCCTTCTCCTCCTTTGAATGGACAACAACATGGAGAAGTGTTAAGGAGCCCAACCTAGGCTCAATCCTTCCATTGTTCACCTCAGTTTGAGCAGTATTGAGGAACCTCTTTCTAAGACAATCCCTCGCATATGAAACAATGGACCTTTTTTTGTTTGTCCCCTCGTTTCTTCTCTTCCGGCCTAGCCTTGGCGTCCTTTGCCCATGACTTCTTCTCCCCTTTCTCCTTCTTCTTAAAATTCGTTTTACAATTGTTATTTTCCTTAGGCACTTTGTTAGCCGAATAATTCTTTCTCTCATATTCGGTTAACTTTTTAGCAGTAGATAAAGCTGAAGCTAATGTCTTTACTTCCCGTCTTCTCAATTCTTGCTCAGCCTACGGGAAGTAAAGACATTAGCTTCAGCTTTATCTAATGCTGAAAAGTTAACCGAATATGAGAGAAAGAATGATTCCGCTAACAAAGTGACTAAGGAAATAACAACGGTAAAACGAATTTTAAGAAAAAGGAGCAAATCAAGGGATTTGAATGGAGGATCAAATCAAGGAGATTTTATAAGGGAGGATCTCTGCTCTCATTGGACGGAAGCATGAGAGAAGGGAGGGGTTGAAGCCTATAAATACCAAGGCATTCAACCCTTGTAGATTCATTTAACATAGACGAGAGGGAGAGTTTTTGTAGAGTGCTGGCATTCCACCTTGGACGGTCACTCCTTGTAATATTCTCTAGTATTAATACAAGGTTACTTTCTCTTCCTATTCCATTGTCTTTCTATCATTGCTCATGCTTCATTTGTGAGGAAGGAGTTTGCAACGTTGATCTAAGGGGTGAGAGGCTGTACTACCTTTGACGAATTGAAGGTAGGCCATCACGGGAGTTGGAGTTCCGCTAGCCCAAGTGAGTTTAGACTCATCTGACCTCGTGACAAACTGGGTGGGGGGCCTTGTACCTACCTCGGCGGAGTCTCGAAATGGCAGTGGAAGCGGATGCAGGCCCAAAAAGCCAAACAGCTCCTAAAGGCCCGTCTTTGCCGTGAGTGCCAGATTTACGAAATGAGGCAGAGGGCGGTACTTAGAACCACAGTTTCTAAGCTTGATCGACTGTGGGAGGTTGTTGAGCGAGCCCCAACTCTCTTTTCCATCAAAGCCAACGAGCAGTTGAAGGCTTTGGCTAACAGGTCTCAATTTTCTGGAGGCTACGATCTGTGGTCGGAGCGGGATGAGACAGCTTTTTCATAACCAGGACTGGCTCCCTTCCGCGAGGTTTTTTCCTAAAGGGGTTGTGCACAATGTCAAACCGTATGGTATTATTGATAGTGTTGGGCGCACCAGTTATTCAGAAATGACGGACGTTGAGGAAGATTTACCCAAGAAGAGGAATGGGACTAAAAGATCGATTCTCTTGTTTGGATGCCAATGATTTACCTTTAGTATCTGTGTACATGATACTTTCTTCAGGACTGATTATTTTTTCTTCTCTAAATTTAAGGTTCCATTCTAATCCTACTAAAATGTTTGGAGAATATTTAATAGGCTTAATTAGTATTATTCCTTTGTTTCCTATTAAATTAACTACACCATCTATTTTAACCTTGAACCTAGTAGTGCTAGAACAAGTACACATTCCTAAGAATTCAATACACAATAAAAGATTGTTTCCTACAAAGGATTCATATCCTTTTGTCTGAATACCTATTTTGATATATTTTCTAAAATCTTGTATTCCAATAAGGAAGTCTGGGGAAAAATGTGCCAAAGCGAAGTTTTCTGGAAAACGGCTGGACGAGGGGTCGGTCAAGGAGTAATTTCCTCCCACCAACCATCTGGGGAACGAAGTAACTCCCACTCAACGACCACTCCCCCTGATCCAGCACCTCTAGTAGGACAGCACCCAGGAAGAGGCGAAGATCGAACCAGTCTGGGGAAGCAGCACCGGCAGTAGCAGCAACAAAAAGGTAAACAACCGGAAGAAGAAGAAATGAGGGAAAAGGAAGTTATTGACTCTGAAGATAGTTCAGGCGAGCGATGGCAAACTGTAATCTCGAAATTCTCACGCCGAAGGATCCTTGTGGAGGATCCGACCAGATACAAATGGAAAAGCAAAGCTGACTTTTTGAAAGAGGAAGGAGAAGAGTGGGGAGGCCATCCAGATCCATGCACAAGAGGGGCGAAAAAAATCATACATGTCCCTCCCGATCTCCGCAGTCAATTTTTTCCTAGACATTTTCAGGAAAGTCCAATTAGGAAACACGGGAAGAAAATACAGCAGATCACCTCACCGGCGATCTGGAATTCCAAGTACACAGCCAGTATCATGGAGGACTTCTTCAATGCGTCATCCACCAAAGACGTGGCCAAATGATAATGGGTATGATTTTTCTCCCACAACCCTCCACATCTGGAATGGGTTGGAAATGCTTTGATCAAATTCTCCAGTAGCTAGCCACCCCACCAAAAATCCACTCACAACCCAGTGCTTCACACCAGCCAATTCTGTCGCTCCCACCGGATCCTCCACCAGAGAAGACTCAGGTCTGCGAAACCAATTGTCCAACACCACCACCAATACCAATCCCCCAATTCTCACCCCAGAAAAACCAATTCTCTATATCCCTGCCAGCCTACATTGAAACTGAGGGCAAGCGCAAAATGTCCCTGGCAGTGTTTTTGGAGGATCCGGAAATTTTTTTCACCAGAAGACAACTCCAAGAGACTACTTCAATGATCCTCCACATGACCAATTGGAGCCCAGAACTCACAGCCCCCATCTCGGGGCAATGGGTGATCGTCAAAGGTCTTCCGGTGGAAATCCGATGCCGGCACACTCTGGAATGCCTCACAAAAGAATTCGGAGAGATTATTTGGGCCGAAAGCCAGCCAACACAGCTTCACAAAGAAAAAAATTTCATCCGGCCAAAATCACCGGTAAGTGGTTTACAGTTTTTTCATATCTCATGCGGAAAAACCACGATCTGGGTCTCCATGGAATTCGGAGATCTGGAAACCCTCCCGGCAGCCAACTCGGAAGAAACCTCACGAAACACAACCCAGACTGACCCGCCAGTTGCTGACTCGGAAGCATCACTCGGAGTTCAATCGGACATGGGTTCCGAAAAATCCAACCTCACAAAATCAATCCCCATATCCCGAAACAGTCCAATCAACACCAGTCATAAATGCCTCCGCCGAAAAAATCCCATCTCTGAAATCACCCTTGGCCACAGTGCCAATCCCCAATCCCAAAACACCTGCAATACACCAGTCCCCAAATCCAAAATCTGACAAGATCTCCCAATTTGATCTACAGACACATCCTTCACCTGACAAGGGGATTATTACTTCCCCGTGCTCACATCCATCAATGTCCAATGTCCCTCCGATCTGGCAACCTCGAGCCCCGCACCATACTTTTACACGTAAAAAAAAAAAATACCTTTTCAAACATCAAATCCACAGCCGTTGACCACATCAATTTCCAAAACCCCTCAGTCCACATCACGCCGTCGCCCCGTCCTTTCTTTTCTACATCAACCCCTTCCCCACCGCCGCTCCTCGATTCCCGAAGCAGTACCACTCGCCTGCCATACATCAACCTACAAAACCCTTCAGTCCACATCACGCCGTTGCCCCGTCCTTTCCTTTCTATCAACCTTTTCACCTCAGCCGCTCCTCGATTCCCGAAGCAGTACCACTCGCCTGCCATACGTCAACCTCTCAGTCCACATCACGCCACCCTCCCGTCCTTTCATTTTTAAATCCCTTCCCTCCCCTCCGCCACCTAAATCTTCCTCTTCCCGAAGCCGTACCCCTCGCCTGACATTCCCGTCTAACTCGATAAATCCCCTTTCCCTCCCACTTTCACCCACATTCTTGGCTCCTTATCGAGGATTACCCTCTGCGACCCCCCCGACCTCAAACTTTCCACATCATCCATCCCAGCATCCCGCTCCTCTCGCCGTCCCATCAAACCCTCCCTCTCTGACTCAAATCTCCCCTCGAGCCCCGCTAAGCCCATCCCTCCTCTCTAATGAATCCACTTGGGATTTTGAACCCCCCTTTTACTCCCCTCCCCCCTTATATATTGACTCTCCCACTATTCTCTGCCCCACCCCTCTTCATATTATCTTCCCCCACTCGGACACCATGGAAAACCCAAACCCCAAAACTTTCACCCCTCCCTTGCACACCAATACAGGAAAACAAATCGCCAACACCCCTTTCCGGTATACCTATTCCAGAAAAAAAGACGTAGGGAAAAATAAAGCCAAATTCGGCAACCCTGCACTTTCCGAAAAAAAACACTGACAAAGATAAAATCAAAGACACTACCCCCCCCCCCCCCCCCCCCCCCCCCCCCCCCCCCCCCCCCCCCCCCCCCCCCCCCCCCCCCCCCCCCCCCCCCCCTTCAAACCCCCCTCCTGTCCTTCCAATGGAATTTCCCCATGATTGGTACGATCTCCCCCCTGCTTTCCCCTCTGGAATCCCTCCAATTTGGTTCGACCTCCCCCCAACTATAACCTCTGAATCTACCTTAGCCAAGACCTTCACTCCCAATCCGCGGGATGAGCTCCTCCTGTTTCTGCTGGAACAGGAACAAGACTTTCCTCGAGAGGAATTTTCAGAAATGACGGAGCTTGCCAACATCTTTTGTGCGGGATACTCTGAAGCTGGCACTGTGGAGCGAAATATCAATTCCCACCGTTCCCCATGATCGTTCTATCATGGAATGTGAGAGGTCTCGGCTCTCTGGCTAAGCGTGCCCTCGTCAGAGCAGCGCTTTTTGATGTTAAACCAAAAATTGTTATACTTCTTGAAACGAAGATACAGTCTTTTGATTACTCAATTGTGTGTAATTTATGGTATGACTCCAACCCAGCGTGGGCGCATGTGGGTGCAATAGGCCACTCTGGGGGCATAATTGTCATCTGGGATCCAACGGCTTTTGATGCTATTTCCGTCATTCGGGGGAGATACTCAATCGGTCTCCAGCTCCGGGATCACAACCTCGGTACTTCTTGGGCTCTAGCTGGCATATATGGGCCTACTCGTTACCGTGATCGAGCATCTTTCTGGGAGGAAATCTTTCAGCTTGTCCAATTGTGGGACCTTCCTTGGCTCATTGGAGGAGACTTCAATGCGATATTACTTTGCTCTGACAAAAGTCCTCCTGCCTCCCGAACCTCATCAACCATGAGAGCCTTTTCTGACTTTATCAATAGTGTTGCTCTCTCCGAGGCTCCTCTATCGGGGAAAAAATTTACCTGGACAAATTGTCAGAACCCCCCCATTTTGTCTAAATTGGACAGATTTTTTACAAATATAGAATGAAACCTCCAATTTCCCAACACTTCTGGCCAAGTCCTAAACAAAATAGGATCTGACCATTGGCCTATCCAACTCAATTCTCGGCCTGTTGCATGGGAAAGATCTCCCTTTCAGTTTGAGAATGCCTAGTTATTAACCGAGGCTTTCATCCCTTCTTTGAAATCGTGGTGGCTCGAATTGGAAAATCATCCGAACCCGGGCTGGGCCCTCCCTCGGAAACTCAAAGCCCTCAAGGCAAAGATCAGAATGTGGGACAAAAATCACCGAATTTCTGCTGCTTCCCAGAAAGATTTGATTCGCCGCCGCATTTCTGAGCTGGATCTATTGGAGGAACAGAGGTTAATCTCTCCTACTGATTTTTTGATTAGAAATAATTTAAATACTGAATTCCTTACATTTCTTCATTCTGAATCTGTCCGTTGGAAACAACGTTCAAGATTTTGTTGGATGGCTGAGGGTGATGGAAATACAAAGTTTTTCCACTCGATCGCCTCGTCCAGGAGGAGGACTAACCATATCACTGCTCTCTGTAACAGAGACCAAGTGGTAACGGATAGTGCCTCCATTTCTAACCTCTTGGTGAAGTATTTCTCAGAGCTATATTCAGAAGTCTATTTCAGAAGACCAAAAATCCATCAGCTCGACTTCGAGCGCATCTCAACTGAAGACGCTGTTGATCTTGAAAAACCATTCTCCTCAGAAGAAATTGAACGGGCTGTGCTTGGTCTTCCTAAAGATAAAGCCCCCGGACCAGATGGCTTTAATGGTGAGTTTTATCACTGTTTTTGGGACCTGTTAAAAAATGATGTTTGTGCCTTCGTTCACAATTTTCACCAAGTGGGAATTACTCACTCTGGAATCGGCGCATCTTTTATTGCACTTATTCCAAAAAAAACTAATTCGGAGGAGCCAAAAGATTTTCGCCCTATTAGTCTCACTTCCAGTTCATATAAAATTATTGGGCGTCTATAGGCTAATCGGCTAAAAGCTGTCCTTTACAAGGTAATTAATCCTTGTCAAAGTGCTTTTATCCGAGACAGAAACATCCTGGACTCTTATCTAACAGCTCATGAACTTCTTGATTCGTTCAAAAAATCTTCCCTTCCTAGGTTTGTTCTGAAAATTGATTTTGAGAAAGCCTTTGATCGGGTTGATTGGAAACTGGTGGATTATCTTTTTGACCGTATGGGTTTTGGTACTAGATGGAAATTTTGGATGAGGAGCTGTATTTCCTCTCCTTCTTATTCTGTTTTGGTAAATGGGAAACCCCGAGGATATTTCAAAGCTTCTAGGGGGATCAGACAAGGTGACCCCTTTCTCCATTTATTTTTACTCTCATTGGAGAATACCTTAACTCTATGATCCGGTTTGGTAAACGTTCGGGTTGGCTCAGTCCTATTTTTTCTGATCCAATCCAAGACGTTCCCATACTTCAGTTTGCAGATGATTCCATTTTTTTTGGAGAAGGGTCCATGAGACAAATAAAACACATGAAATCAATTTTGAACATCTTTGAAATGACGTCTGGTCAAAAGATAAGCTGGGAAAAAACAACAATCTTTGGATTTAATATTGATGCCTCTATTCTCAACTCAATTGCGAATTATCTGGGTTGTAAGGTAGCAACAGTTCCGAGTACATATCTGGGCTTACCTTTGACTCCGTTCCTGCCTTCGAAAAATTCTTGGTTTCCGGTTCTTGAGAGGCTTGAGAAGCGTTTGGCTTCTTGGAAAGGAAAATTTTTATCCAAAGCTGGTAAACTAGTTCTAATTAAATCATGCCTTCATGGAATTCCATCCTACTTTTTATCTTTGTACCATTGTCCAGCTTCAATTCGGGTTAGAATTGAATTTTTGAAAAGAAGATTTTTATGGGATGGGCCAAATGGGGAAAAAAAGTTTAATCTTGTAAAATGGGTAGATGTTTGTAAACCAATTGTAATGGGGGGCCTTGGGATTCATAACATTGCTACCACAAACAAGTCTCTGCTCTTAAAGTGGATTTAGAAGTTCAACATGCAACCCAATCTACAGTGGCGCTGAATGGTTGCATTTAAATCCGGAAAAGAGAATGGCTGGTGGACGGATGGGGGAAGATTTTACAAGTTATCCCCCATTTGGAAGAAAATTACCAAACTCTTAGTTACCTTCAAATCTGCCGTCAAATGCTATATTGGGAGTGGTACAGATACTCTATTCTGGTCGGATTGGTGGATAAGGGCTAGTTGTTTAAAGGAAAGTCATCCTCTTTTATTTCAACTGTCAAGATCGCGTAGCTCAATGATTTCTGACCATTGGCAGTCTTCGGGTGGTTGGAATCTTTATCTCAAGCGAGCATTAAATGACTCTGAAGCTGTTGAAGCCACTGGTCTGGTCAATTTACTTTCTGGTGTGGCCTTAAAAAACTCTGTGGATACACTCATCTGGACGCCCAACAAACAAGGTATGTTCTCTACAGCTTCAATGTACCATCATATGATTTCATACCCGCCTCTCCACGCAGAACATCCTGCTGCTTTTGCATGGTCACTCCCGATTCCTCCTCGCATTAAGTTTTTCATCTGGACGGTATGTCGTAAGAAAATATTAACTTCTGACGCTTTGCAAAGACGAGGAATTAATACTCCCAATCCAGAATGCCCATTTTGCAACACATCTCCTGAAACAACAGATCACACGCTTCTACATTGCGAATATGCTCATAAGATTTGGTCCGAATTAATAGACAAAATCGGTTTATTATATTGCCCTTCGCCAGATTTGCCAAACACTATTTTAACTTTGGTTAGCTCTCGTCTTCCAAAATTGGGGAAAATTTTAATATCTTGTTGTGTTGGACACATTGCGTGAAATTTATGGAATGAAAGAAACAATCGCAAATTCAATCAGAAAGCTATTCCTCGGAATATTCTTTGTGATCAGATAGTCGGACAAGTTAGTTCTTGGATTCTCCTTCGCAAAGAATTCAGTGATCTAAGAGCAACAAATATGAGGGAAAATTGGCGAAATGTTGCGAATATGTCTCTTACTTCGAAGGCTCCTATTATGGTAGAATGGACTAGACCTCCCCCTGGACACTTTAAATTAAATTTTGATGGAAGTGCTTTCGGATGTCCAGGCCCAGCTGGATTTGGCGGAGTAATTCACGATGATCAAGCGAATCATCTCTTCACTTATGCGGGTCCAATTGGAGTGTCAGACTCTACTTGTGCGAAATTACATGGTTTGCTCAACGGGCTAAAGCTCTTCAAGCAAAAAAAGGACGGTGCTCTCTTGGTTGAATGGGATTCTCAAGTCATTATAAACTGGTGCTCCAAGCCTTCAAAACCTCCTTGGCGTCATTGGAAGATTTTTGAAGAAATTTGTAATTTGATTGCTGTTTTATTATGCACTTGGAAACATGTTCCAAGATACGCTAATCATTTAGCCGATGTTCAAGCGAAAAAAGGCGTTACCCTCCAACATCTTGTTGTGGAGGAAATGTCTTTTTAGCCTCTAGGTTTGTATATTATGTTTGAATACATTTACAACTCTTCTAAAAAAAAAATAAGGAAGTCTGGGGAGCAATAAAATATTCCTCCATTTTGATTCATATCTACCTCAGTGATTCCTAACCTTGCCTTTTTAGGGTCTGCCCATCTATCATCGTAGATACTAAGTAAGGTTTTAGTTCCTAGATGTTTTCGTCCTAATCCTTTTACCCCTATTACAATCAGACCTAAATGAATCCTTTTACCCCTATTTCTTTAAAGGCTTGTTCTGCTATTAAGTTAATGTTAACAGAATCTTGTCCTACACAACTAATCTGGATTTCTCGGTAATGTCTAAATAATCCGGTATTAAAGTTTAATGGTCTTGTTCTATATAATTGTCTGGGGTTAAGAAGGTTTAATTGGTTATTGCTAAATATAGTAATGTCTTGACCTATATCTGTTATTTCGTCTAATTGTATATCTCTTTGGTCTACACTTCTCCTTCCTGTTATTCTGTCTATTATATTAAGGTTTCTAGAAGAACTTCCTATTTCCGAGGTAAATCCTTCACCTTGCTGTGAAAGTGTCATGGTTTTTTAGCTAAGGAGGTTCTAGGTTCTATTGTGATACCTTTCAATTTCTAGGATATTAAATCTATTTCTTTATCAATATTTTGTTGCGATCCTTTACTACTTTTTAGATAGTCTAAATTCTCAGAGAGTTTTTCTGTTTTTATTTTTAAAGTCTTAATTTCGTCTTATATCTTAGTTAAAGTGAATTCTTTTTCAGTTACTTTGTTTGAAGATTATTACCTAGACTTATAATAAGATCTGTGATAGTATTTAATTGGGGATTATTCCCGTGTAAAATATGTTCTTCACTGCTGAAATGACACCTAAGGGAATTAGGTCCTATATATTTTATCTCAAATCTTGATGGAAGTCTAAGGTCTAAATAATCTAGTTTTTTGGAGGGTTCCAGGTCTTAGGGCTCTGATACCAATTTGGAGGGGGTACTGATTAATCTGGAGTATTTAAAGCTGAATGATTTGCAGGTCTCCTTACTATTTGTCTTCTAGGTATAAAGATTTGCCTAGGGGTTTCTACGAATCTTCTATAAGAATATAAAGACAAAGTAAAACAGATAAAACTAAAAATAACCAAATTACAGAAAACTATTACTAAGGCTATAAAGACAAAGATCATGTATCTACGATTCTAACTATAATATTAATAATTAAGAATATATAGGAACCTAAAAAAGTCTCTATGCTTGTGTTTTTCATAACCTTAGGAATTGTTCTTATCGCTTTAGTACTTACTGCGTTTATTGTTTCCTAAGTTTTATAGATGGTGTGTGTTTAATACATAATACATAAAAGTATATTAGCAACGCTCAAACCCATGTCAAAGGTAAAGAATAAGATCCAAAAAAACTGGAGCAGTTGGTAAAGAATTGGATCTTTCCTTCATCGAAATAGGTGGTATATGGGTTATAAGTACCATCTACTTGTTGGCTAAAAACTTGTTTAGTTGTTTTATTGAAAAACTGAGGGGGAACGAGTCTTCTATGGATGATAAATTTTGTACAGCGAGAGTCTACTAAGGCATCTAATATTAAGGATTGTTTATTAGGGAAAACAATCTTGGCCCTGACAAGTATGCTAGAAAAAGATATGTCTTGGTTGCAGACGTAGAAAGTTTCTGGGTCTTCTATGCCTACTGTAATCCCATCACAGGAGTCTTTTTCGATTGTATCTAATCTATATATGAGGAGAGTAATTCACAGTTTTCTATTTTTCTGGCCATAATTTCTAACTTAGTGTTATGTATCCTATTATGGATAGGCTACTCTCTCTCTCTCTCTCCATCTCACTCTCTCTCTCTCCCTCCCTCCCTCTCTCTCTCTCTCCCTCTAGATACCAATTCGGAGGGGTACTACTTTAATTTGCTTTAATCTGGAGTATTTAGAGGTGAATTATTTGGGGTTCTTCTAATTACTTGTCTTCTAGGTATAAACATTTGCCTAGGAGTCTCTACAAATCTTCTGTATGAATATAAAGATAAGGTAAAACAGACAAAACTAAAGATAACTAAATTATAGAACACTATTGTTAAAGCTATAAAGATAAAAATCATGTATCTAAGGTTCTATCTATGATTCTGGCTAAAATATTAACGAATAAGTATATATCAGAGGCTAAAAGATTATCAACTTGTTCCGGGAGAAATATAAAATATCCAAATAATTCTAATGCTATTATTACCAAGAACAATATGTAGCTATAAATTCCTATGATATTGCACAATAATCTCTTAAGGTATTATATAATAATCCTAAGTATAAGTAATATATAGGTAATATTCGCAAAACAAATCTCAAAAACTGTTTTATGATCTTATTAATTAACCAAATATACATAAAAAGGTACAACGGCGTTGTGACAACCAAGAGCAATGCTTGGCTCAACTGAGGCAGAGGCGTTTGTCAGGGCTTAGCCCTCACCCAGTAGTTTCCAGCCTTATATACCTTTCTATAATAACGTCTTAAAATATAGTAAATATGAACAAAAACGAAAATACTCAACACACAATAAAAGCAGTAAGTATTAAGGTAACAAGAACGATGCGTAGTGTTATGAAAAGTATAAGCATGAAAGCAATCGTAAGAGAAGGAAAATATAGTTGTAAAAACTTCCAGAAGGTAGTTCCTAAAACGCTTTTGTCTTTTAATTTTCTGTCAGAACACTTAGCCAGAAGGTAGTTCCTAAAACGCTTCTGTCTTTAATGTTCTGTCAGAACACTTAGCCTCCCTCCCTCCCACCCCTTAGATACCAATTCGGAGGGGTACTACTTTAATCTGCTTTAATCTGGAGTATTTAGAGGTGAATTATTTGGGGTTCTTCTAATTACTTGTCTTCTAGGTATAATAATTTGCCTAGGAGTCTCTACAAATCTTCTGTACGAATATAAAGATAAGGTAAAACAGATAAAACTAAAGATAACTAAATTACAAAAGACTATTATTGTTAAAGCTATAAAGATAAAAATGATGTATCTAAGGTTCTATCTATGATTCAAGCTAAAATATTCAGGAATAAGAATATAGCAGAGGCTAAAAGATTATCTAATTGTTCTGGGAGAAATATAAAATATCCAAATAATTCAAATGCTATTATTACCAAGAACAATATGTAGCTATAAGTTCCTATGATATTGCACAATAATCTCTTAAGGTATTATATAATAATCCTAAGTATAAGTAATATATAGGTAATATTCGCAAAACAAATCTCAAAAACTGTTTTATTATCTTATTAATTACCCAAATATATATAAAAAAGTACAGTGGCGTTGTGACAACCGAGAGCAACGCTTGGCTCAACTGAGGCAGAGGCGCTTAGCCCTCACCCAGTAGTTTCCAGCCTTATATACCTTTCTGTAATAACGTCTTAAAATAAAGTAGTAAATATGAACAAAAACGAAAATACTCAACACACAATAAAAGCAGTAAGTATTAAGGTAACAAGAATGATGCCTAATATTATGAAAAGTATAAGCATGAAAGCAATCGTAAGAGAAGGAAAAGATAGTTGTAAAAACGTCCAGAAGGTAGTTCCTAAAACGCTTCTATCTTTTAATGTTTTGTCAGACAGAACACTTAGCCTACACTTGCCCTAAAAGACAGAACATTAATTCTTAAGATAGTTGTAAAAAGGACATTGCAAACAAGGAGTAAAGAGAACCATTGTTATGAAGAATAAAATTAAGACCTAAAATAAAGTCTACGTTGAGTTTGAGATCTCAAACCCATGTTAAAGGTAAAGGATAAGATCCAGAAAAAGTTGAACAGTTGGTAAAGAACTGGATTTTGCCTTCATCAAAATAGGTTGTATATGGGTTATAGGTACCATCTACGTGTTGGCTAAACACTTATTTATTGGTTTTCTTAAGGAACTGAAGAGGAACTAATCTTCTATGGATAATACATTTGGTACAGCCGGAATCTACTAAAGCATCTAACACGAGGGATTGTTTGTTAGGGAAAATAATCTTTGCTCTAACAAGGATACTGGAAAAAGATTTATCTTGGTTACATACGTAGGAAGTTTCTGGTTCTTCTAATCCTACAGTGATACCATCATAAGAATCTTTTTCTATTGTATCTAATCTATGTTTGAGAAGAGTTATTTCTGCCTCACAGTTTTCTATTTTTTAGGCCATAATTTACAATTTAGTATTGTATACCTTATTATGATTAGGGATTCTACATGTTCAATACCTAAGAGTTTTAAGCAAGGAATACAAGCTTCTAGGAAACATTGAGTGCATATTGCTCTTTGTTTCTTACTAGGATACCAGGAGCATTTAAAGCAGGGGTTACTGTCTAAACCAGTATTCTAGGACCAGGTATGGGTACATTCTATTACTGTATCCATAAGGTCAAGGTTTTCTTCAATATTAAGGTCTAGGACAAGATCTTCATCAGAGTCTGATGTATCTAAAGGAGCATTGGGTATGCTTACAATACTATAGATGGATTCTGTGTCTGACATATATTCATCTACTTCTATAAGATCTTGTTGTATGTTTTCTACAAGGGTGGATCTTCTAGAATTAATGTTCTGTCTTTTAGGGCAAGTGTTGGCTAAGTGTTCTGTCTGACCACAAATATAACATGATAATTTATTTTTATAAGTTCTTTTTGGGTTGTATCTTCTGACATGTCTATCTTTGTTCAGGTAAGGCTTTCTACTCTTAGATCTTCGGATAAAATATCCTTTCTTAAAATATCTTTTATTTCTAGGTTTTTGTCTTTAATCTTTTAGACCATAAGCTTGAGTAGTGTATATCTGTTTGCAGAAGCCAAAGTCATTTCCCTTAAGCTGTCTTTGTATCTAGATATCTGTACATTTTTCTTGGAGAACTGTCATAATGAATTTTGTTCTCTGTCCGATGGAGTATACCGATGTAGGGTTTGCTGATTCTATGTTTTGCCATTGTCATAAATTTCTTTTCCTAAAGCTCCAAGTAGTTTTCTAAATAATTTGATTCCTAAGTCTTTGTTAAAGGCATTACCTGAAATGCAGGTATAATAAAAGTAGTCTTGTAGGAATTTTTTAACATATTTATAATTATGTAAACTAAGTTGTTCTAAGTAAACTACAACATCTTTCTGTAGTGTTATAGAACCTAAATTAGGTCATCTCCTGTTACTAACTGGTAAACTTTGTTAACAAAATTATAAGGGTTGGATCCTAGGCCCATTAAATGACCAAATTCTTCTGGATTACTTCTTT
This sequence comes from Aristolochia californica, assembly GCF_029961685.1. Taxonomy (NCBI): domain Eukaryota; kingdom Viridiplantae; phylum Streptophyta; class Magnoliopsida; order Piperales; family Aristolochiaceae; genus Aristolochia; species Aristolochia californica. The sequence goes on along the minus strand of NW_027182279.1, from coordinate 30,849,531 downwards.
TGTAGCTTTCCCATAAAGCTTTAACGCTTTCTCGTAGGAGTGTTTCTAAGTACCTATACATTTCTTCTACATCTTGGGATGAAAAGTTCTGGATATAATCTGATACTACTTGGTTTTTCCAAAGGTCTAATACAGTTGTCCATTCTTGAGGATCATGGGCTGAAAGATTAAGAATTTTTCCTTTGGCCTTTTCTTGAAAAGTTATAGGTCTTTCTATTTCTTTTCTGTTTTCCCTTTGGATGTATTTTTCTATCCAAATTTATGGGTTCACTATAAGGAATCCTAGGCATGTTGCCTGAATAATATTCTTCTCTAGGTGGAGGTCTTGGATACGTAGTGTAACTACTTCCGGGAATATTAGTAGAACTTTCTTCATCCATATATTCTTTGATACTAAAGGTTTCATCTTCTTTTGGTTCCAAAGGCATTTTTCCTATTCTAATCTTCATTTCACTGTCGTAATACAAGTATTCTTCTTCTTTGATCCTCTTGTTTTTTATCAGATCTTCTTCCAGGTGAAGAAGTTCTCTTTCTACAAATTTTAATTCTAGTTCCTTAGGATATATTATTTCATCTGTTTCTAATTCAATATTAAATAAATCATAGTTCTCACTAGAGGCTGATTCAGTGTTCTCTGTATTTTTCTGTTCGTAGCTATTAAATCTAATGTTTATGTTACCCTTTGTGTCTGTATACATGATACTTTCTTCGGGACTAATTATTTTTTTTTCTCTAAATTTAAGATTCCATCCTAGTCCTACCAAAATATCTGGAGAATACTTAATAGGTTTAAGTAATTTGATTCCTTTATTACCTATTACATTTACTACATCATCTACCTTAACTTTAAACCTGGTGGTACTAGAACTAGTCCATCTTCCTAAGAATCCAATACATAATAATAGATTATTTCCTACAAAGGATTCATATCCTTTTGTTTGGAGGCATCTGTATTTACCTCAAACGGCTTGTTGAAATCAGCAAGGTGCAGCACTGGTTCAGCCACCATGGTGTCCTTTAGCCGTTGGAATGCTCTTTGGCATGAGTCCGTCCATTGCCACTTTGGGTCTTTCTTGAGAAGGTCGGTCAAGGGGGCTGCTATAGCTGAGAAGCCCTTGATAAACCTCCTGTAATAATTTGCAGGACCATGGAAACTCCTAAGCTCAATCACCTTGGAAGGGATCAACCAGTCATGCACAACCTCCACCTTCTTGCTGTCCATCCATATCCGTCCTCCCCCTATCCAATGTCCAAGAAAGGACACCTCTTGCAACCCAAAGGAGCACTTCTCCTCCTTGACATACAACTGATTATTTCTCAACGTTTTGAAGGTGTTTCTTGTGCTCGTCCATACTCTTGTTGTACACCACGATGTCATCCAAATAAACAACGACAAACTTGTCCAAGTATTTGGAAAATACCTCGCTCATGAGAGTGAAAAATGTTGCAGGTGCATTGGTTAGGCCAAAGGGCATAACCATGAATTCGTAAGCCCCATATCTGGTTGCACAAGTAGTCTTCCCCTCGTCTCCTTCAGCAATACGGACTTGGTAATAACCACTTCGAAAATCCAATTTGGAGAAAACTTGCGCCTCTTTCAACTGATCAAAGAGATCTGCAATAAGAGGAATATGGTACTTATTCTTTATAGTTACCTTGTTGAGCGCCCTACAATTGATGCACAGTCTCATACTTCCATCCTTCTTAGTCTGAAACAGTATAGGGGCCCCATAAGGTGCTTTGCTTGGCCTTATGAACCCAACGTCCAACAGCTCACTGAGTTGTCTTCGCAGTTCGTCCAGCTCTTTGGGCGCCATTCGGTATGGTGCTTGTGCTGGCTTTCTTGCTCCGAGCTCAAGCTCTATGCGATGGTCCACCCCTCTCCTAGGTGGTAACCTCGCTGGAAGTTGTTCAGGCATGACATCTCTATATTCATGCAGTACAACTTGTATCTCTTTAGGGGTAGGCATGACCTCTACCAGCACAAATAAAAGCAATGTAAGTAGAGCGGCCCTGCTTAAGACCTTTCTTAAGCTGGAGGGCTGATAGCATTAAGTCCTTTTTTGTTACATCATTGTTGTCAAGTTCAGAAATAGTACAAGGACTTTGCTCGTCCATAATCCCCACTACCCCAACATGCGGCATTACAAATGCCTTACATACCATGAAAAACTCCATTCCCAAAATCACATTGAAATCATCCATGACAACAATAGTAAAATTCAGAAATCCAACCCACTTGCCTATCTCCTCCGGGACGTTCTTGGCAATGCCTTGGACTTCACGAGCAGCAGAATTTACAGCTTTCATTTTGCTCCCATCTTTCTCTCCACGTATATTTAGGTGCCTAGCCTCCACCGACGAAAGGAAGTTGTGGGTGGCGCCAGTGTCCACCACTACTCTAACAATACATCCAGCAAGTGTTAGACAGATAAAAAGAAGTTCTCTTAAGGGTCTTACCGGAAGTGGAGCAGCCATCCTCCTTTGAACGGACAACAGCATGGAGAAGTGTTAAGGAGCCCAACCTAGGCTCAACCCTCCATTGTTCACCTCAGTTTGAGCAGCATTGAGGAACCTCTTTCTAAGACAATCCCTCGCATATGAAACAATGGACCTTCTTTTTCTGTTTGTCCCCTCGTTTCTTCTCTTTCGGCCTAGCTTGGCGTCCTTTGCCCATGACTTCTTCTCCCCTTTCTCCTTCTTCTTAAAATTCGTTATACCATTGTTATTTTCCTTAGGCACTTTGTTAGCCGAATAATTCTTTCTCTCATATTCGGTTAACTTTTCAGCAGTAGATAAAGCTGAAGCTAATGTCTTTACTTCCCGTCTTCTCAATTCTTGCTAAAAGCCCACGGGAGGTAAAAACATTAGCTTCAGCTTTATCTACTGCTGAAAAGTTAACCGAATATGAGAGAAAGAATGATTTGGCTAACAAAGTGTCTAAGGAAAATAACAATGGTAAAACGAATTTTAAAAAAAAGGAGCAAATAAAGGGATTTGAATGGAGGATCAAATCAAGGAGAATTTATAAGGGAGGATCTCTGCTCTCATTGGACGGAAGCATGAGAGAAGGGAGGGGTTGAAGCCTATAAATACCAAGGCATTCAACCCTTGTAGATTCATTCAGCATAGACGAGAGGGAGAGTTTTTGTGGAGTGCTGGCCTTCCACCTTGGACGGTCACTCCTTGTAATCTTCTCTAGTATTAATACAAGGTTACTTTCTCTTCCTATTCCATTGTCTTTCTATCTTTCAATGCTCGTGCTTCATTTGAGAGGAAGGAGTTTGCAACGTTGATCTAAGGGGTGAGAGGTTATACTACCTTTGACGAATTGAAGGTAGGCCATCACAGGAGTTGGAGTTCCGCTAGCCCAAGTGAGTTTAGGCTCATCTGACCTCGTGACAAACTGGGTGGGGGCCCTTGTACCAACCTCGGTGGAGTCTCGAAATGGCAGTGGAAACGGATGCAGGCCAAAAAAGCCAAACAGCTCCTAAAGGCCCATCTTTGCCGTGAGTGCCAGATTTACGAAATGAGGAAGAGGGCGGTACTTAGAGCCGCAGTTTCTGAGCTTGAGTGACCGTGGGAGGTTGTTGAGCGAGCCCCAACTCTCTTTTCCATCAAAGCCGACGAGCAGTTGAAGGCTTTGGCTAACAGGTCTCAATTTTCTGGAGGCTACGAGCTGTGGTCGGAGCGGGATGAGACTCAGCTTTTTCATAACCAGGACTGGCTCCCTTCCGCGAGGTTTTTCCCTAAAGGGGCTGTGCACAATGTCAAACCGTATGGTATTATTGACAGTGTTGGGCGCACCAGTTATTCAGAAATGACGAACGTTGAGGAAGATTTACCCAAGAAGTGGAATGGGACTAAAAGATCGATTCTCTTGTTTGGATGCCCATGAAAAATAAGAGAGAAAAAAAGAGAAATGTGGTTTCTCTTGTTTGGAAGCACAAGGAAAATGGAAAAGAAAAGAAAAGAGAGCATGCATATTACCAACCACTAGTAATATGCATGCTCAGATTTTTACGGAAGTTTCGTATTTCAGTCCTTCCTCAACCTATTTCCGCCATGTTCCATCTTCAGCACTTTCAATCTCTTCATCGCACAACCGCATTTAGACATTGCTGACCTGGGCGTTGCAAACGAAAGTCACGGAATATATGTCAGCCACAGGTAAGCTCATTTCTCCCATTTGATCTCCTTCATCCTTATTCTCTCCATGCAATGTAGTACAGAATTTATGCAATACAAATTATTTTCAGATCCTTTATGAGTTATAGATCTAGTCATATTTCGTTTCTTAATAACTCTGATATGCAAGATTATCTCTATTTGTTTTCCATACTTTTAGGATTCTTTGAACTTAATATTAAACATGTATTTTATGGAAAGTTTTAAATGTAGGTTAAAGTTCAAACCCGACTCGAGCTTGAGCTCAAATTTGGTTAAAATTCTTGGGCTAGAGCTCGATTCCAATTTTAGTCTCAAAGCTAAGCTTGAGCTCGAACTCAAGTTCAAAGTATTCAAATCAAGCAAAGCTCGAACATATACAAGTTCGAGTTTGGCTAGGCTCAAGAGAGTGGGAAATGTATATAAAAGTCACATTTTGTATATAGGTCATGTTTTTATATAAGTCACATTGGCATAATATTATGCAGTGTTTATAAACAATTTTATGCAGAGTTTATAGACAATTTTATGCAGAGTTTATAGACAATTTTATGCAGAGTTTATGTACAAAGGTCATGCCCAATTTTAAGTAAAATTTATGCATAATTTTATGCACAGTTTATTTGACTTGTATTTTATTCAAAGTTTTAAATGTAGGTTGGAGCTTGAACCCTGCTCATGCTCAATTCCAATGTTAAGCTTAAGGCTGGGCTCGGCTCTAGCTTGAGTTCGATGTATTTAAATCAAGCCCAGCTTGAACATATGCAGATTCAAACTTGACTCGACTCGATGCCACCCCTAGGCACTGCACGTATAGGCTGGGCACATACGGACTAGTGCCTGAACACCAAGGCATGGAGGCAAGTCAGATTAGTGGCAGCCAACTTTTTTTTTAATGATGATAAACTTATTTCAAAGAAAGGGAAGATACATCAAGGGAGACCTCCCCTAACAATAAAAGATTGGAGGGCGGACCTAGGCACACAAATCAGCAACCGAAATGGTTGATCTAAGTATATGAGACGAAGTACAAGAAATGGTGGATACAATATCCAAAATATCAAGAAAAATCTGCCAGTGACGCCACGTGGGGAAGGAAGAGGTGGAGCACCATCCGATGACGACTTTGGAGTCTCCCTCCATGATAAAGAGACCACTAAAGCGATCCTTAAAAATACACAAGCCATGAAGGAGACTAGAGAGCTCAGCAATGGTCGAGTCAGCAATGGTCGAGTCAGCAATTCCGACGGGGCCATAGTAAGAGAGTATGGCAGTGCCGCCCGGATCAAAAATCACCCCGCCAAAATCATCCAAACCTGGGTTCCCAAAGGCGCTACCATCAAAATTCAGCTTATAATGGTTCCTAAACGGTTTCTAGTCATGTGGGCCATGGGGTGTTAGCTGGGGCGGTTGTACATGAGGAGGCATGCGCCAAGAAGCACATGACCATTCGAAGGGGCATGTGGCCAGCAATTTCCCCAACTATATATAGGGGGGCTGGATGAGTGCCAATCAATCAGACATTGACATAGAGACTCAAAGGAGCGCTCGAAAATCTTGTATGTAGATAGATTTGTGTATATGAGAAAAGGTTTATTGTGTGCCAACTATTTGTATGCAAGGGAGGCTGACTAGTGTGGGTTATCCCAAGGATGCAACTAGGCCGACACAGGTAAAAGTAAATTCAACTTTCCACTGCATAACTGAACCCATGCAACACCTAAGCTCTAACATTACAAGCATGATCTTTTCACAGTATGGCACCCCATGAATGAATGAGCAGGCCAAATCGTCTCACCAAAATCGATTTAAAACAAAATGATCCCTATTAAAAAAATATTTTTTGAGTAATTAAGAACCTTAAGAGTGGACACTACTTCAGAATGTGTACATGCGTGGTCCTGGAATACTGGGTTAGATAGTAATCCTCTTTTTAATGTGGTTGGTATCCTAGCAAAAAACAAAGAGCTAAAATGCAATCAGTGTTCCCTAGAAGCTTGCATCCCTTGTCCAAAAGCCCTAGGTATAGAAGCTGCAGACCAGACTCTCTCTCTCTCTCTCTCTCTCTCTATATATATATATATATATATATAATTCTTTAGGGTATATTATCGCATCTGTTTCTAATTCTATATTGACTAGGTGATAATTTTCACTAGAGATTGATTCGTATCTTCTATATTCTTTTGTTCATAGCTATTAAATCTAATATTTATGTTACCTTTAATATCTGTGTACATGATACTTTCTTCAGGACTGATTATTTTTTCTTCTCTAAATTTAAAGTTCCATTCTAATCCTGCTAAAATGTCTGGAGAATATTTAATAGGCTTAATTAATTTTATTCCATTGTTTCCTATTAAACTAACTACATCATCTATTTTAACTTTGAACCTAGTAGTGCTAGAACAAGTACACCTTCCTAAGAATTCAATACACAATAAAAGATTGTTTCCTACAAAGGATTCATATCCTTTTGTCTGAATACCTATTTTGATAGATTTTCTAAAATCTTGTAGTCCAATAAGGAAGTCTGGGGAGCAATAAAATATTCCTCCATTTTGATTCATATCTACCTCAGTGATTCCTAACATTGCCTTTTTAGGGTCTGCCCATCTATCATCGTAGATACTAAGTAAGGTTTTAGTTCCTAGATGTTTTCGTCCTAATCCTTTTACCCCTATTTCTTTAAAGGCTTGTTCTACTATTAAGTTAATGTTAACAGAATCTTGTCCTACACAACTAATCTGGATTTCTCGGTAATGTCTAAATAATCCGGTATTAAAGTTTAATGGTCCTGTTCTATATAATTGTCTGGGGTTAAGAAGGTTTAATTGGTTATTGCCAAATTTGTAATGTCTCTATCTATATCTATTATTTCGTCTAATTGTATATATCTTTGGTCTACACTTCTCCTTCCTGTTATTCTGTCTATTATATTAAGGTTTTTAGAAGAACTTCCTATTTCCGAGGTAAATCCTTCACCTTGTATCTAATCCTATTTCTGTAATAACGTCTTAAAATAAAGTAGTAAATATGAACAAAAACGAAAAATTCTCAACACACAATAAAAGCAGTAAGTATTAAGGTAACAAGAACGATGCCTAATATTATGAAAAGTATAAGCATAAAAGCAATCGTAAGAGAAGGAAAAGATAGTTGTAAAAACTTCCAGAAGGTAGTTCCTAAAACGCTTATGTCTTTTAATGTTCTGTCATAACACTTAGCCAGAATGAAGTTCCTAAAACGCTTCTGTCAGAACACTTAGCCTCCCTCCCTCCCTCCCTCCCTCCCTCTAGATACCAATTCGGAGGGGTACTACTTTAATCTGCTTTAATATGGAGTATTTAGTGGTGAATTATTTGGGGTTCTTCTAACTACTTGTCTTCTAGGTATAAATATTTGCTTAGCAGTCTCTACAAATCTTCTGTATGAATATAAAGATAAGGTAAAACAGACAAAATTAAAGATAACTAAATTACAGAAGACTATTGTTCAAGCTATAAAGATAAAAATCATGTATCTAAGGATCTATCTATGATTCTGGCTAAAATATTAAGGAATAAGAATATATCAGAGGCTAAAAGATTATCTACTTGTTCTGGGAGAAATATAAAATATCCAAATAATTCTAATGCTATTATTACCAAGAACAATATGTAGCTATAAGTTCCTATGATATTTCACAATAATCTCTTAAGGTATTACATAATAATCCTAAGTAAAAGTAATATATAGGTAATATTCGCAAAACAAATCTCAAAAACTGTTTTATTATCTTATTAATTAACCAAATATACATAAAAAGGTACAACGGCGTTGTGACAACCGAGAGCAACGCTTGGCACAACTGAGGCAGAGGCGTTTGTCAGGGTTTAGCCCTCACCCAGTAGTTTCCAGCCTTATATACCTTTCTGTAATGATGTCTTAAAATAAAGTAGTAAATATGAACAAAAACGAAAATACTCAATACACAATAAAAGCAGTAAGTATTAAGGTAACAAGAACGATGCCTAATATTATCAAAAGTATAAGCATGAAAGCAATCGTAAGAGAAGGCAAAGATAGTTGTAAAAACTTCCAGAAGGTAGTTCCTAAAACACTTCTGTCTTTTAATGTTCTGTCAGACAGAACACTTAGCCTCCCTCCCTCCCTCCCTCCCTCCCGAGGGGTACTACTTTAATCTGGAGTATGTAGAGGTGAATTATTCTGGGTTCTTCTAATTACTTGTCTTCTAGGTATAAATATTTGCCTTGGAGTCTCTACAAATCTTCTGTATGAATATAAAGATAAGGTAAAACAGACAAAACTAAATATAACTAAATTAAAGCTATAAAGATAAAAATCACGTATCTAAGGATCTATCTATGATTCTGGCTAAAATATTAAGGAATAAGAATATATCAGAGGCTAAAAGATTATCTACTTGTTCTGGGAGAAATATAAAATATCCAAATAATTCTAATGCTATTATTACTAAAAACAATATGTAGCTATAAGTTCCTATGATATTGCACAATAAGCTCTTAAGGTATTATATAATAATCCTAAGTATAAGTAATATATAGGTAATATTCGCAAAACAAATCTCAAAAACTGTTTGATTATCTTATTAATTAACCAAATATACATAAAAAGGTACAACGGCGTTGTGACAACCTAGAGCAACGCTTGGCTCAACTGAGGTAGAAGCGTTTGTCAGGGTTTAGCCCTCACCCAGTAGTTTCAATCCTTATATACCTTTTTGTAATAACATCTTAAAATAAAATAGTAAATATGAACAAAAACGAAAATACTCAACACACAATAAAAGCAATAAGTATTAAGGTAACAAGAACGATGCCTAATATTATTAGAGTATAAGCATTAAAGCAATCGGAAGAGTAGGAAAAGATGGTTGTAAAAACTTCCAGAAGGTAGTTCCTAAAATGCTTCAGTCTTTTAATGTTCTGTCAGAACACTTAGCCAGAAGGTAGTTCCTAAAATGCCTCTGTCTTTTAATGTTCTGTCAGAACACTTAGCCTCCCTCCCTCCCTCCCTGTAGATACCAATTCGGAGGGGTACTACTTTAATCTGCTTTAATATGGAGTATTTAAAGGTGAATTATTTGGGGTTCTTCTATCTACTTGCCTTCTTGGTATAAATATTTGCCTAGGAGTCTCAACAAATCTTCTGTATGAATATAAACATAAGGTAAAACAGACAAAACTAAAGATAACTAAATTACAAAAGACTATTATTGTTAAAGCTATAAAGATAAAAATCATGTATCTAAGGATCTATCTATGATTCAGGCTAAAATAGTAAGGAATAAGAATATATCAGAGGCTAAAAGATTATCTACTTGTTATGGGAGAAATATAAAATATCCAAATAATTCTAATGCTATTATTACCAAGAACAATATGTAGCTATAAGTTCCTATGATATTGCACAATAATCTCTTAAGGTATTATATAATAATCCTAAGTATAAGTAATATATAGGAAATATTCGCAAAACAAATCTCAAAAACTGTTTTATTATCTTATTAATTAACAAAATATGCATAAAAAGGTACAAAGGCGTTGTGACAACCGAGAGCAACGCTTGGCACAACTGAGGCAGAGGCGTTTGTTCGGGCTTAGCCCTCACCCAGTAGTTTCCAGCTTTATATACCTTTCTGTAATAACATCTTAAATTAAAGTAGTAAATATGAACAAAAACGAAAATACTCAACACACAATAAAAGCAGTAAGTATTAAGGTAACAAGAACGATGCCTAATATTATGAAAAGTATAAGCATGAAAGCAATCGGAAGAGAAGGAAAAGATAGTTATAAAAACTTCCAGAAGGTAGTAGTTAAAACGCTTCTGTCTTTTAATGTTCTGTCAGAACACTTAGCCAAAAGGTAGTTCCTAAAACGCCTCTGTCTTTTAATGTTCTATCAGAACACTTAGCCTCCCTCCCTCCCTCCCTCTAGTTACCAATTCGGAGGGGTACTACTTTAATCTGCTTTAATAAGGAGTATTTAGAGGTGAATTATTTGGGGTTCATCTAATTACTTGTCTTCTAGGTATAAATATTTGCCTAGGAGTCTCTACAAATCTTCTGTATGAATATAAAGATAAGGTAAAACAAATAAAACTAAAGATAAGTAAATTACAGAAGACTATTGTTAAAGCAATAAACATAAAAATCATGTATCTAAGGATCTATCTATGATTCTGGCTAAAATATTAAGGAATAAAAATATATCAGAGGCTAAAAGATTATCTACTTGTTCTAGGAGAAATATAAAATATCCAAATAATTCTAATGCTATTATTACCAAGAACAATATGTAGCTATAAGTTCCTATGATATTGCACAATAATCTCTTAAGGTATTATATAATAATCCTAAGTATAAGTAATATATAGGAAATATTCGCAAAACAAATCTTAAAAACTGTTTTATTATCTTATTAATTAACCAAATATACATAAAAAGGTACAGCGGCGTTGTGACAACTGTGAGCAACGCTTGGCTCAACTGAGGCAGAGGCGTTTGTCAGGGCTTAGCCCTCACCCAGTAGTTTCCAACCTTATATACCTTTCTGTAATAACGTCTTAAAATAAAGTAGTAAATATGAACGAAAACGAAAATACTCAACACACAATAAAAACAGTAAGTAATAAGGTAACAAGAACGATGCCTAATATTATGAAAAGTATAAGCATGAAAGCAATCGTAAGAGAAGGAAAAGATAGTGGTAAAAACTTCCAGAAGGTAGTTCCTAAAACGCTTCTGTCTTTTAATGTTCTGTCAGACAGAACACTTAGCCAACACTTGCCCTAAAAGACAAAACATTAATTCTTAAGATAGTTGTAAAAAGGACATTGCAAACAAGGAGTAAAGAGAACCTTTGTTATGAAGAATAAAATTAAGACCTAAAATAAAGTCTACTTTGAGTTTGAGATCTCTAACCCATGTTAAAGGTAAAGGATAAGATCCAGAAAAAGTTGAACAGGTTGTAAAGAACTGGATTTGCCCTTCATCATAATAGGTTGTATATGGGTTATAGGTACCATCTACCTGTTGGCTAAACACTTGTTTATTGGTTTTCTTAAGGAACTGAGGAGGAACTAATCTTCTATGGATAATACATTTGGTACAGCTGGAATCTACTAAAGCATCTAACACGAGGGATTGTTTGTTAGGGAAAATAATCTTTGCTCTAACAAGGATACTAGAAAAGGATTTATCTTGGTTACATACGCAGGAAGTTTTTGGTTCTTCTAATCCTACAGTGATACCATCATAAGAATCTTTTTCTATTGTATCTAATCTATGTTAGAGAAGAGTTATTTCTGCCTCACAGTTTTCTATTTTTCTGGCCATAATTTCCAATTTAGTATTGTATACCTTATTATGATTAGGGGATTCTACATGTTCAATACCTAAGAGTTTTAAGCAAGGAATACAAGCTTCTAGGAAACATTGAGTGCATATTGCTCTTTGTTTCTTACTAGGATACCAGGAGCATTTAAAGCAGGGGTTACTGTCTAAACCAGTATTCCAGGACCAGGTATGGGTACATTCTATTACTGTATCCATAAGGTCAAGGTTTTCTTCAATATTAAGGTCTAGGACAAGATCTTCATCAGAGTCTGATGTATCTAAAGGAGCATTGGGTATGCTTACAATACTATAGATGGATTCTGTGTCTGACATATATTCATCTACTTCTATAAGATCTTGTTGTACGTTTTCTACAAGGGTGGATCTTCTAGAATTAATGTTCTGTCTTTTAGGGCAAGTGTTGGCTAAGTGTTCTGTCTGACCACAAATATAACATGATAATTTATTTTTATAAGTTCTTTTTGGGTTGTATCTTCTGACATGTCTATCTTTGTTCAGGTAAGGCTTTCTACTCTTAGATCTTCGGATAAAATATCCTTTCTTAAAATATCTTTTATTTCAAGGTTTTTGTCTTTAATCTTTTAGACCATAAGCTTGAGTAGTATATATCTATTTGCAGAAGCCAAAGTCATTTCCCTTAAGCTGTCTTTGTATCTAGATATCTGTACATTTTTCTTGGAGAACTGTCATAATGAATTTTGTTCTCTGTCCGATGGAGTATACCGATGTAGGGTTTGCTGATTCTATGTTTTGCCATTGTCATAAATTTCTTTTCCTAAAGCTCCAGATAGTTTTCTAAATAATTTGATTCCTAAGTCTTTGTTAAAGGCATTACCTGAAATGCAGGTATAATAAAAGTAGTCTTGTAGGAATTTTTTAACATATTTATAATTATGTAAACTAAGTTGTTCTAAGTAAAACTACATCATCTTTCTGTAGTGTTATAGAACCTAAATTAGGGTCATCTCCTGTTACTAACAGGTAAACTTTGTTAACAAAATTATAAGGGTTGGATCCTAGGCCCATTAAATGACCAAATTCTTCTGGATTACTTCTTTTGTAGCTTTCCCATAAAGCTTTAACGCTTTCTCGTAGGAGTGTTTCTAAGTACCTATACATTTCTTCTACATCTTGGGATGAAAAGTTCTGGATATAATCTGATACTACTTGGTTTTTCCAAAGGTCTAATACAGTTGTCCATTCTTGAGGATCATGGGCTGAAAGATTAAGAATTTTTCCTTTGCCCTTTTCCTGAAAAGTTACAGGTCTTTCTATTTCTTTTCTGTTTTCCCTTTGGATGTATTGTTCTATCCAAACTTATGGGTTCACTATAAGGAATCCTAGGTATGTTGCCTGAATAATATACTTCTCTAGGTGGAGGTCTTGGATACGTAGTGTAACTACTTCCGGGAATATTAGTAGAACTTTCTTCATCCATATATTCTTTGATACTAAAGGTTTCATCTTCTTTTGGTTCTAAAGGCATTTTTCCTATTCTAATCTTCATTTCACTGTCGTAATACAAGTATTCTTCTTCTTTGATCCTCTTGTTTTTTATCAGATCTTCTTCCAGGTGAAGAAGTTCTCTTTCTACCAATTTTAATTCTAGTTCCTTAGGATATATTATTTCATCTGTTTCTAATTCAATATTAACTAAATCATAGTTCTCACTGGAGGCTGATTCAGTGTCCTCTGTATTTTTCTGTTCGTAGCTATTAAATCTAATGTTTATGTTACCCTTTGTGTCTGTATACATGATACTTTCTTCGGGACTAATTATTTTTTTTCTCTAAATTTAAGATTCCATTCTAGTCCTACCAAAATATCTGGAGAATATTTAATAGGTTTAAGTAATTTCATTCCTTTATTACCTATTATATTTACTACATCATCTACCTTAACTTTAAACCTGGTGGTACTAGAACTAGTCCATCTTCCTAAGAATCCAATACATAATAATAGATTATTTCCTACAAAGGATTCATATCCTTTTGTTTGGAGGCATCTGAATTTACCTCAAACGGCTTGGTGAAATCAGCAAGGTCCAGCACTGGTTCAGCCACCATGGTGTCCTTTAGCCGTTGGAATGCTCTTTGGCATGAGTCCGTCCATTGCCACTTTTGGTCTTTCTTGAGAAGGTCGGTCAAAGGGGCTGCTATAGCTGAGAAGCCCTTGATAAACCTCCTGTAATAATTTGCAAGACCATGGAAACTCCTAAGCTCAATCACCTTGGAAGGGATCGACCAGTCATGCACAACCTCCACCGTCTTGCTGTCCATCCATATCCGTCCTCCCCCTATCCAATGTCCAAGAAAGGACACCTCTTGCAACCCAAAGGAGCACTTCTCCTCCTTGACATACAGCTGATTATTTCTCAACGTTTCGAAGGTGTTTCTTGTGCTCATCCATACTCTTGTTGTACACCACAATGTCATCCAAATAAACAACGACAAACTTGTCCAAGTTTTCGGAAAATACCTCGCTCATGAGAGTGAAAAATGTTGTAGGTGCATTGGTTAGGCCAAAGGGCATAACCATGAATTCGTAAGCCCCATATCTGGTTGCACAAGTAGTCTTCCCCTTGTCTCCTTCAGCAATCCGGACTTGGTAATAACCACATCGAAAATCCAATTTGGAGAAAACTTGCACCTCTTTCAACTGATCAAAGAGATCTGCAATAAGAGGAATAGGGTACTTATTCTTTATAGTTACCTTGTTGAGTGCCCTACAATCGATGCACAGAGTCATACTTCCATCCTTCTTAGTCTGAAACAGTATAGGGGCCCCATAAGGTGCTTTGCTTGGCCTTATGAACCCAACATCCAGCAGCTCACTGAGTTGTATTTGCTGTTTGTCCAGCTCTTTGGGCGCCATTCGGTATGGTGCTTGTGCTGGCTTTCTTGCTCCGAGCTCAAGCTCTATGCAATGGTCTACCCCTCTCCTTGGTGGTAACCTCGCTGGAAGTTGTTCAAGCATGACATCTCTATATTCATGCAGTACGGCTTGTATCTCTTTAGGGGTAGGCATGACCTCTACCAGCACAAATAAAAGCAATGTAAGTAGAGCGGCCCTGCTTAAGACCTTTCTTAAGCTGGAGGGCTGATAGCATTAAGTCCTTTTTTGTTACATCATTGTTGTCAAGTTCAGAAATAGTACAAGGACTTTGCTTGTCCATAATCCCCACTACCCCAACATGCGGCATTAAAAATGCCTTACAAACCGTGAAAAACTCCATTCCCAAAATCACATTGAAATCATCCATGACAACAATAGTAAAATTCAGAAATCCAACCCACTTGCCTATCTCCACCGGGACGTTCTTGGCAATGCCTTGGACTTCACGAGCAGCAGAATTTACAGCTTTCATTTTGCTCCCATCTTTCTCTCCACGTATATTTAGGCGCCTAGCCTCCACCGACGAACGGAAGTTGTGGGTGGCGCCAGTGTCTACCACTACTCTAACAGTACGTCCAACAAGTGTTACAGAGATAAAAAGAAGTTCTCTTAAGGGTCTTACCGGAAGTGGAGCAGCCTTCCTCCTTTGAACGGACAACAGCATGGAGAAGTGTTAAGGAGCCCAACCTAGGCCTCCATTGTTCACCTCAGTTTGAGCAGCATTGAGGAACCTCTTTCTAAGACAATCCCTCGCATATGAAACAACCGACCTTCTTTTTCTGTTTGTCCCCTCGTTTCTTCTCTTCCGGCCTAGCCTTGGCGTCCTTTGCCCATGACTTCTTCTCCCCTTTCTCCTTCTTCTTAAAATTCGTTTTACAATTGTTATTTTCCTTAGGCACTTTGTTAGCCGAATAATTCTTTCTCTCATATTCGGTTAACTTTTCAGCAGTAGATAAAGCTGAAGCTAATGTCTTTACTTCCCGTCTTCTCAATTCTTGCTCAGCCCACGGGAAGTAAAGACATTAGCTTCAGCTTTATCTAATGTTGAAAAGTTAACCGAATATGAGAGAAAGAATGATTCGGCTAACAAAGTGACTAAGGAAAATAACAACGGTAAAACGAATTTTAAGAAAAAGGAGCAAATCAAGAGATTTGAATGGAGGATCAAATCAAGGAGATTTTATAAGGGAGGATCTCTGCTCTCATTGGACGGAAGCATGAGAGAAGGGAGGGGTTGAAGCCTATAAATACCAAGGCATTCAACCCTTGTAGATTCATTCAACATAGACGAGAGGGAGAGTTTTTGTAGAGT
Organism: Aristolochia californica; assembly: GCF_029961685.1. Lineage (NCBI taxonomy): Eukaryota > Viridiplantae > Streptophyta > Magnoliopsida > Piperales > Aristolochiaceae > Aristolochia > Aristolochia californica. The sequence goes on along the minus strand of NW_027182279.1, from coordinate 30,833,773 downwards.
GCTGGCCTTCCACCTTGGACGGTCACTCCTTGTAATCTTCTCTAGTATTAATTCAAGGTTACTTTCTCTTCCTATTCCATTGTCTTTCTATCTTTTCATTGCTCATGCTTCAATTCAGAGGAAGGAGTTTGCAACGTTGATCTAAGGGGTGAGAGGTTGTACTACCTTTGACGAATTGAAGGTAGGCCATCACGGGAGTTGAAGTTCCGCTAGCCCAAGTGAGTTTAAGCTCATCTGACCTCGTGACAAACTGGGTGGGGGGCCTTGTACCTACCTCGGCGGAGTCTCGAAATGGCAGTGGAAACGGATGCAGGCCAAAAAAGCCAAACAGCTCCTAAAGGCCTGTCTTTGCCGTGAGTGCCAGATTTACAAAATGAGGTAGAGGGCGGAACTTAGAGCCGCAGTTTCTGAGCTTGAGCGACCATGGGAGGTTGTTGAGCGAGCCCCAACTCTCTTTTCTAGCAAAGCCGACGAGCAGTTGAAGGCTTTGGCTAACAAGTCTCTAATTTCTGGAGGCTACGATCTGTGGTCGGAGCGGGATGAGACTCAACTTTTTCATAACCAGGACTGGCTCCCTTCCGCGATGATTTTCCCTAAAGGGGTTGTGCACAATGTCAAACCGTATGGTATTATTGACAGTGTTGGGTGCACTAGTTATTCAGAAATGACGGACGTTGAGGAAGATTTACCCAAGAAGAGGAATGGGACTAAAAGATCGATTCTCTTGTTTGGATGCCCATGAAAAATAAGAGAGAAAAAAAAGAGAAATGTGGTTTCTCTTGTTTGGATGCACAAGGAAAATGGAAAAGAAAAGAAAAGAGAGCATGCATATTACCTACCACTAGTAATATGCATGCTCAGATTTTTCCGGATGTTTCGTATTTCAGTCCTTCCTCAACCTATTTCCGCCATGTTCCATCTTCAGCGCTTTCAATCTCTTCATCGCACAACCGCATTTAGACATTGCTGACCTGGGCGTTGCAGACGAAAGTCATGGAATATATGTCAGCCACAGGTAAGCTCATTTCTCCCATTTTATCTCCTTCATCCTTATTCTCTCCATGCAATGTAGTACAGAATTTATGCAATACAAATTATTTTGAGATCCTTTATGAGTTATAGATCTAGTCATATTTCGTTTCTTAATAACTCTGATATGCAAGATTATCTCTATTTGTTTTCCATACTTTTAGGATTCTTTGAACTTAATATTAAACATGTATTTTATGGAAAGTTTTCAATGTAGGTTAAAGTTCAAACCCGACTTGAGCTTGAGCTCAAATTTGGTTAAAATTCTTGGGCTTGAGCTCGATTCCAATTTTAGTCTCAAAGCTAAGCTTGAGCTCGAACTCAAGTTCAAAGTATTCAAATCAAGCAAAGCTCGAACATATACAAGTTCGAGTTTGGCTAGGCTCAAGAGAGTGGGAAATGTATATAAAAGTCACATTTTGTATATAGGTCATGTTTTTATATAAGTCACATTGGCATAATATTATGCAGTGTTTATAAACAATTTTATGCAGAGTTTATAGACAATTTTATGAAGAGTTTATGTACAAAGGTCATGCCCAATTTTAAGTAAAATTTATGCATAATTTTATGCATAGTTTATTTGACTTATATTTCATGCAAAGTTTTAAATGTAGGTTGGAGCTTGAACCCTGCTCAAGCTCAATTCCAATTTTAAGCTTAAGGCTGGACTCGGCTCTAGCTTGAGTTCGAAGTATTTAAATCAAGCCCAGCTTGAACATATGCAGATTCAAACTTGGCTCGAGTCGACTCGATGCCACCCCTAGGCATTGCACGTATAGGCTGGGCACATACGGACTAGTGCCTGAACACCAAGGCATGGAGGCAAGTCAGATTAGTGGCAGCCAACTTTTTTTTTAATGATGATAAACTTATTTCAAAGAAAGGGAAGATACATCAAGGGAGACCTTCCCTAACAATAAGAGATTGAAGGGGGGGACCTAGGCACACAAATCAGCAACCAAAATGGCTGATCTAAGTATATGAGACGAAGTACAAGAAATGGTGGATACAATATCCAAAATATCAAGAAAAATCTGCCAGTAACGCCACAGGGGGGAAGGATGAGGTGGAGCACCATCCGATGACAACCTTGGAGTCTCCCTCCATGAAAAGGAGACCACTAAAGCGATCCTTAAAAATACACAAGCCGTGAAGGAGACCAGAGAGCTCAGCAATGGTCGAGTCAGCAATTCCGAGGGGGCCACAGTAAGAAAGTATGGCAGTGCCGCCCGGATCAAAAATCACCCCGCCAAAATCATCCAAACCCTGGTTCCCAAAGGAACTACCATCAAAATTCAGCTTATAATGGTTCCTAAACGGTTTCTAGTCATGTGGGCCATGGGGTGTTAGCTGGGGCGGTTGTACACGAGGAGGCATGCGCCAAGAAGCACATGACCATTCGAAGGGGCATGTGGCCAGCAATTTCCCCAACTACATATAGGGGGGTTGGATGAGTGCCAATCAATCAGACATTGACATAGAGACTCAAAGGAGCACTCGAATATCTAGTATGTAGACAGATATGTGTATATGAGAAAAGGTTTATTGTGTGCCAACTATTTGTATGCAAGGGAGGCTGACTAGTGTGGGTTATCCCAGGGACGCAACTAGGCCGACACAGGTAAAAGTAAATTCAACTTTCCACTGCATAACTGAACCCATGCAACACCTAAGCTCTAACATTACAAGCATGATCTTTTCACAGTATGGCACCCCATGAATGAATGAGCAGGCCAAATCGTCTCACCAAAATCGATTTAAAAAAAAAATGATCCCTATTAAAAAAATGCAATCAGTGTTCCCTAGAAGCTTGCATCCCTTGTCTAAAAGCCCTAGGTATAGAAGCTGCAGACCAGACTCTTTCTTCTCTCTCTCTCTCTCTTTCTAATTCTATATTGACTAGGTCATAATTTTCACTAGAGATTGATTCCGTATCGTCTATATTCTTTTGTTCATAGCTATTAAATCTAATATTTATGTTACCTTTAGTATCTGTGTACATGATACTTTCTTCAGGACTGATTATTTTTTCTTCTCTAAATTTAAGGTTCCATTCTAATCCTGCTAAAATGTCTGGAGAATATTTAATAGGCTTAATTAATTTTATTCCATTGTTTCCTATTAAATTAACTACATCATCTATTTTAACCTTGAACCTAGTAGTGCTAGAACAGGTACACCTTCCTAAGAATTCAATACACAATAAAAGATTATTTCCTACAAAGGATTCATATCCTTTTGTCTGAATACCTATTTTGATATATTTTCTAAAATCTTGTAGTCCAATAAGGAAGTCTGGGGAGCAATAAAATATTCCTCCATTTTGATTTATATCTACATCAGTGATTCCTAACATTGCCTTTTTAGGGTCTGCCCATCTATCATCGTAGATACTAAGTAAGGTTTTAGTTCCTAGATGTTTTCGTCCTAATCCTTTTACCCCTATTACAATCAAACCTAAATGAATCCTTTTACCCCTATTTCTTTAAAGGTTTGTTCTGCTATTAAGTTAATGTTAACAGAATCTTGTCCTACACAACTAATCTGGATTTCTTGATAATGTCTAAATAATCGGGTATTAAAGTTTAATGGTCCTGTTCTATATAATTGTCTGGGGTTAAGAAGGTTTAATTGGTTCTTGCTAAATATAGTAATGTCTTGATCTATATCTATTATTTCGTCTAATTGTATATCTCTTTGGTCTACACTTCTCCTTCCTGTTATTTTGTCTACTATATTAAGATTTCTAGAAGAACTTCCTATTTCCGAGCTAAATCCTTCACCATGTATCTAATCCTATTTTTTTAATAACAACTTAAAATAAAGGAGTAAAAATGAACAAAAACAAAAAATTCTCAACACACAATAAAAGCAGTAAGTATTAAGGTAACAAAAATGATGCCTAATATTATGAAAAGTATAAGCATGAAAGCAATCGTAATAGAAGGAAAAGATAGTTGTAAAAACTTCCAGAAGGTAATTCCTAAAACGCTTCTGTCTTTTAATGTTCTGTCAGAACACTTAGCCAGAAGGTAGTTCCTAAAACGCTTCTGTCTTTTAATGTTCTGTCAGAACACTTAGCCTCCCTCCCTCCCTCTAGATACCAATTCGGAGGGGTACTACTTTAATCTGCTTTAATCTGGAGTATTTAGACGTGAATTATTTGGGGTTCTTCTAATTACTTGTCCTCTAGGTATAAATATTTGCCTTGGAGTCTCTACAAATCTTCTGTATGAATATAAAGATAAGGTAAAACAGACAAAACATAACTAAATTACAGAACACTATTGTTAAAGCAATAAAGATAAAAATCATGTATCTAAGGTTCTATCTATGATTCTGGCTAAAATATTTTGGAATAAAAATATATCAAAGGCTAAAAAGATTATCTAATTGTTCTAGGAGAAATAAAAAATATCCAAATAATTCTAATGCTATTATTACCAAGAACAATATGTAGCTATAAGTTCCTATGATATTGCACAATAATCTCTCAAGGTATTATATAATAATCCTAAGTATAAGTAATATATAGGTAATATTCGCAAAACAAATCTCAAAAACTGTTTTATTATCTTATTAATTAACCAAATATACATAAAAAGGTACAGCGGCGTTGTGACAACCGAGAGCAACGCTTGGCTCAACTGAGGCAAAGGCGTTTGTCAGGGCTTAGCCCTCACCCAGTAGTTTCCAGCCTTATATACTTTTTTGTAATAACGTCTTAAAATAAAGTAGTAAATATGAACAAAAACGAAAATACTCAACACACAATAAAAGCAGTAAGTATTAAGGTAACAAGAACGATGCCTAATATTATGAAAAGTATAAGCATTAAAGCACTCGTAAGAGAAGGAAAAGATAGTTGGAAAAACTTCCAGAAGGTAGTTCCTAAAACGCTTCTGTCTTTTAATGTTCTGTCAGACAAAACACTTAGCCTCCCTTCCTCCCTCCCTCCCAAGGGGTACTACTTTAATCTGCTTTAATCTGGAGTATTCAGAGGTGATTTATTTGGGGTTCTTCTAATTACATATCTTCTAGGTATTAATATTTGCCTATGAGTCTGTACAAATCTTCTGTATGAATATAAAGATAAGGTAAAACAGATAAAACTAAAGATAACTAAATTACAGAAAACTATTGTTAAAGCTATAAAGATAAAAATAATGTATCTAAGTTCTATCTATGATTCAGGACAAAATATTAGGCAATAAAAATATATAAGAGGCTAAAAGATTATCTACTTGTTCTGGGAGAAATATAAAATATCAAAATAATTCTAATGTTATTATTACCAAGAACAATATGTAGCTATAAGTTCCTATGATATTGTACAATAATCTCTTAAGGTATTATATAATAATCCTAAGAATAAGTAATATATAGGTAATATTCGCAAAATAAATCTCAAAAACTGTTTTATTATCTTATTAATTAACCAAATATACATAAAACGGTACAACGGCGTTGTGACAACCGAGAGCAACGCTTGGCTCAACTGAGGCAAAGGCGTTTGTCAGGGCTTAGCCCTCACCCAGTAGTTTCCAGCCTTATATACCTTTCTGTAATAACGTCTGAAAATAAAGTATTAAATATGAACAAAAACGAAAAATACTCAACACACAATAAAAGCAGTAAGTATTAAGGTAACAAGAACGATGCCTAATATTATGAATAGTATAAGCATGAAAGAAATCGTAAGAGAAAGAAAAGATAGTTGTAAACACTTCCAGAAGGTAGTTCCTAAAACGCTTCTGTCTTTTAATGTTCTGTCAGAACACTTAGCTAGAAGGTAGTTCCTAAAACGCTTCTGTCTTTTAATGTTCTGTCAGAACACTTAGCCTCCCTCCCTCCCTCCCTCCCTCCCTCCCTCACTCTAGATACCAATTCGGAGGGGTACTACTTTAATCTGCTTTAATCTGGAGTATTTAGAGGTGATTTATTTGGGGATCTTCAAATTACTTGTCCTCTAGGTATAAATATTTGCCTAGGAGTCTCTACAAATCTTCTGTATGAATATAAAGATAAGGTAAAACAGAAAAAACTAAAGATAACTAAATTACAGAACACTATTGTTAAAGCTATAAAGATAAAAATCATGTATCTAAGGTTCTATCTATGATTCTTGCTAAAATATTAAGGAATAAGAATATATCAGATGCTAAAAGATTATCTACTTGTTCTGGGAGAAATATAAAATATCAAAATAATTCTAATGCTATTATTACCAAAAACAATATGTAGCTATAAGTTCCTATGATATTGCACAATAATCTCTTAAGGTATTATATAATAATCCTTAGTATAAGTAATATATAGGTAATATTCGCAAAACAAATCTCAAAAACTATTTTATTATCTTATTAATTAACCAAATATACAAAAAGGTACTGCGGCGTTGTGACAACCGAGAGCAACGCTTGGCTCAAGTGAGGCAGAGGCGTTTGTCAGGGCTTAGCCCTCACCCAGTAGTTTCCAGCCTTATATACCTTTCTGTAAGAACGTCTGAAAATAAAGTATTAACTATGAAGAAAAACGAAAATACTCAACACACAATAAAAGCAGTAAGTATTAAGGTAACAAGAACAATGCCTGATATTATGAATAGTATAAGCATGAAAGCAATCGTAAGAGAAAGAAAAGATAGTTGTAAAAACTTCCAGAGGGTAGTTCCTAAAATGCTTCTCTCGTTTAATGTTCTGTCAGAACACTTAGCCAGAACGTAGTTCCTAAAATGCTTTTGTCTTTAATGTTCTGTCAGAACACTTAGCCTCCCTCCCTCCCTCCCTCCCTCCCTCCCTGTAGATACCAATTCGGAGGGGTACTACTATAATCTGCTTTAATCTCGAGTATTTAGAGGTGAATTATTTGGGGTTCTTCTATCTACTTGTCTTCTAGGTATAAATATTTGCCTAGGAGTCTCAACAAATCTTCTGTATGAATATAAACATAAGGTGAAACAGACAAAACTAAAGATAACTAAATTACAAAAGACTATTATTGTTAATGCTATAAAGATAAAAATCATGTATCTAAGGTACTATCTATGATTCTGGCCAAAATATTAAGGAATAAGAATATATCAAAGGCTAAAAGATTATCTACTTGTTATGGGAGAAATATAAAATATCCAAATAATTCTAATGCTATTATTACCAAGAACAATATGTAGCTATAAGTTCCTATGATATTGCACAATAATCTCTTAAGGTATTATATAATAATCCTAAGTATAAGTAATATATAGGAAATATTCGCAAAACAAATCTCAAAAACTGTTTTATTATCTTATTAATTAACCAAATATACATAAAAAGGTACAGCGGTGTTGTGACAACCGAGAGCAACGCTTGGCTCAACTGAGGCAGAGGCGTTTTTTAGGGCTTAGCCGTCAACCAGTAGTTTCCAGCCTTATATACCTTTCTGTAATAACGTCTTAAAATAAAGTAGTAAATATGAAAAAAAAACAAAAATACTCAACACACAATAAAAGCAGTAAGTATTAAGGTAACAAGAACGATGCCTAATATTATGAAAAGTATAAGCATTAAAGCAATCGGAAGAGAAGGAAAAGATATTTGTAAAAACTTCCAGAAGGTAGTTCCTAAAACGCTTCTGTCTTTTAATGTTCTGTCAGACAGAACACTTAGCCAACACTTGCCCTAAAAGACAGAACATTAATTCTAAAGATAGTTGTAAAAAGGACATTGCAAACAAGGAGTAAAGAGAACCATTGTTATGAAGAATAAAATTAAGACCTAAAATAAAGTCTACTTTGAGTTTGAGATCTCTAACCCATGTTAAAGGTAAAGGATAAGATCCAGAAAAAGTTGAACTGTTGGTAAAGAACTGGATTTTGCCTTCATCAAAATAGGTTGAATATGGGTTATAGGTACCATCTACCTGTTGGCTAAACACTTGTTTATTGGTTTTCTTAAGGAACAGAGGAGGAACTAATCTTCTATGGATAATACATTTGGTACAGCCGGAATCTACTAAAGCATCTAACACAAGGGATTGTTTGTTAGGGAAAATAATCTTTGCTCTAACAAGGATACTGGAAAAAGATTTATCTTGGTTACATACGTAGGAAGTTTCTGGTTCTTCTAATCCTACAGTGATACCATCATAAGAATCTTTTTCTATTGTATCTAATCTATGTTTGAGAAGAGTTATTTCTGCCACACAGTTTTCTATTTTTTTGGCCATAATTTCCAATTTAGTATTGTATACTTCTTTCTAAGACAATCCCTCGCATATGAAACAATGGACCTTCTTTTCCTGTTTGTCCCCTCGTTTCTTCTCTTCCGGCCTAGCCTTGGCGTCCTTTGCCCATGACTTCTTCTCCCCTTTCTCCTTCTTCTTAAACTTCGTTATACCATTGTTATTTTTCTTAGGCACTTTGTTAGCCGAATAATTCTTTCTCTCATATTCGGTTAACTTCTAAGTAGTAGATAAAGTTGAAGCTAATGTCTTTACTTCCCGTGGGTTGAGCAAGAATTGAGAAGATAGGAAGTAAAGACATTAGCTTCAGCTTTATCTATTGCTGAAAAGTTAACCGAATATGAGAGAAAGAATGATTCGGCTAACAAAGTGTCTAAGGAAAATAACAATGGTAAAACGAATTTTAAGAAAAAAGAGCAAATCAAAGGATTTGAATGGAGGATCAAATTAAGGAGATTTGATAAGGGAGGATCTCTGCTGTCATTGGATGGAAGCATGAGAGAAGGGAGGGGTTGAAGCCTATAAATACCAAGGCATTCAACCCTTGTAGATTCATTCAGCATAGACGAGAGGGAGAGTTTTTGTAGAGTGCTGGCCTTCCACCTTGGACGGCCACTCCTTGTAATCTTCTCTAGTATCTTTCTATTCCATCGTCTTTTTATCTTTTCATTGCTCGTGCTTCATTTGAGAGGAAGGAGTTTGCAACGTTGATCTAATTGGTGAGAGGTTGTACTACCTTTGACGAATTGAAGGTAGGCCATCACGGGATTTGGAGTTCCGCTAGCCTAAGTGAGTTTAGGTTCATCTGACCTCATGGCAAACTGGGTGGGGGGCCTTGTACCTACCTCGGTGGAGTCTCGAAATGACAGTGGAAGCGGATGCAGGCCACAAAAGCCAAACAACTCCTAAAGGCCCGTCTTTGCCGTGAGTGCCGGATTTACGAAATGAGGCAGAGGGCGGAACTTAGAGCCGCAGTTTCTGAGCTTGAGCGAGCCCCAACTCTCTTTTCCATCAAAGCCGACGAGCAGTTGAAGGCTTTGGCTTACAAGTCTCAGTTTTTTGGAGGCCACGATCTGTGGTCGGAGCGGGATGAGACTCAGTTTTGTCATAACCAAGACTGGCTCCCTTCCGCGAGGTTTTTCCCTAAAGGGGCTGTGCACAATGTCAAACCGTATGGTATTATTGACAGTGTTGGGCGCTCCAGTTATTCAAAAATGTCGAACGTTGAGGAAGATTTACCCAAGAAGAGGAATAGGACTAAAAGACCGATTTTCTTGTTTGGATGCCCATGAAAAATAAGAGAGAAAAAAAGAGAAATGTGGTTTCTCTTGTTTGGATGCACAAGGAAAATGGAAAAGAAAAGAAAAGAGAGCATGCATATTACAAACCACTACTGATATGCATGCTCAGATTTTTAGGGAAGCTTCGTATTTCAGTCCTTCCTCAACCTATTTCCGCCATGTTCCATCTTCAGCGCTTTCAATCTCTTCATCGCACAACCGCATTTAGACATTGCTGACCTGGGCGTTGCATACGAAAGTCACGGAATATATGTCAGCCACAGGTAAGCTCATTTCCCCCATTTGATCTCCTTCATCCTTATTCTCTCCATGCAATGTAGTACAGAATTTACGCAATACAAATTATTTTGAGATCCTTTATGAGTTATAGATCTAGTCATATTTCGCTTCTTAATAACTCTGATATGCAAGGTTATCTCTATTTGTTTTCCATACTTTTAGGATTCTTTGAACTTAATATTAAATATGTATTTTATGGAAAGTTTTAAATGTAGGTTAAAGTTCAAACCCGACTCGAGCTTGAGCTCAAATTTGGTTAAAATTCTTGGGCTTGAGCTCGAATCCAATTTTAGTCTCAAAGCTAAGCTTGAGCTCGAACTCAAGTTCAAAGTATTCAAATCAAGCAAAGCTCGAACATATACAGGTTCGAGTTTGGCTAGGCTCAAGAGAGTGGGAAATGTATATAAAAGTCATATTTTGTATATAGGTCATGTTTTTATATAAGTCACATTGGCATAATATTATGCAGTGTTTCTAAACAATTTTATGCAAAGTTTATAGAATATTTTATGCAGAGTTTATGTTCAAAGGTCATGCTCAATTTTAAGTAAAATTTATGGATAATTTTATGCACAATTTATTTGACTTGTATTTTATGCAAAGTTTTAAATGTAGGTTGGAGCTTGAACCCTGCTCAAGCTCAATTCCAATTTTAAGCTTAAGGCTGGGCTCGGCTCTAGCTTGAGTTTGAAGTATTTAAATCAAGCCCAGCTTGAACATATGCAGATTCAAGCTCGGCTCGACTCGACTCGATGCTACCCTTTGGCACTGCACGTATAGGCTGGGCAAATACGGACTAGTGCCTGAACACCAAGGCATGGAGACAAGTCAGATTAGTGGCAGCCAACTTTTTTGTTAATGATGATAAACTTATTTCAAAGAAAGGGAAGATACATCAAGGGAGACCTACCCTAACAATAAGAGATTGAAGGGGGGACCTAGGCACACAAATCAGCAACCAAAATGGCTGATCTAAGTATATGAGACGAAGTACAAGAAATGGTGGATACAATATCCAAAATATCAAGAAAAATCTGCCAGTGACGCCATGGGGGGAAGGATGAGGTGGAGCACCATCCGATGACGACCTTGGAGTCTCCCTCCATGATAAGGAGACCACTAAAGCGATCCTTAAAAATACACAAGCCGTGAAGGAGACCAAAGAGCTCAGCAATGGTTGAGTCAGCAATTCCGAGAGGGCCACAGTAAGAGAGTATGGCAGTGCCGCTCGGATCAAAAATCACCCCGCCAAAATCATCCAAACCCGGGTTCCCAAAGGCTCTACCATCAAAATTCAGCTTATAATGGTTTCTAAACGGTTTCTAGTCACGTGGGCCATGGGGTGTTAGCTGGGGCGGTTGTACATGAGGAGGCATGCGCCAAGAAGCACATGACCATTCGAAGGGGCATGTGGCCAGCAATTTCTCCAACTATAAATAGGGGGGCTGGATGAGTGCCAATCAATTAGACATTGACATAGAGACTCAAAGGAGCGCTTGAATATCTTGTATGTAGACAGATTTGTGTATATGAGAAAAGGTTTATTGTGTGCCAACTACTTGTATGCAAGGGAGGCTGACTAGTGTGGGTTATCCCAAGGACGCAACTAGGCCGACACAGGTAGAAGTAAATTCAACTTTCCACTGCATAACTGAGCCCGTGCAACACCTAAGCTCTAACATTACTAGCATGATCCTTTCACAGTATGACACCCCATGAATGAATGAGCAGGCCAAATCGTCTCACCAAAATCGATTTAAAAAAATATGATCCCTATTAAAAAAATATTTTCTGAGTAATTAAGAACCTTAAGAGTGGCCACTGCTTCAGAATGTGTACATGCGTGGTCATGGAATACAGGGTTAGATAGTAATCCTTGTTTTAATGTGCTTGGTATCCTAGCAAAAAACAAAGAGCTAAAATGCAATCAGTGTTCCCTAGAAGCTTGCATCCCTTGTCTAAAAGCCCTAGGTATAAAACCTGCAGACCACTTATATATATATATATATATATATATATATATATATATATATATAATTATTTAGGGTATATTATCTGATCTGTTTCTAATTCTATATTGACTAGGTCATAATTTTCACTATAGATTGATTCCGTATCTTCTATATTCTTTTGTTCATAGCTATTAAATCTAATATTTATGTTACCTTTAATATCTGTGTACATGATACTTTCTTCAGGTTTGATTATTTTTTCTTCTATAAATTTAAGGTTCCATTCTAATCCTGCTAAAATGTCTGGAGAATATTTAATAGGCTTAATTAATTTTATTCCTTTGTTTCCTATTAAATTAACTACATCATCTATTTTAACTTTGAACCTAGTGGTCCTAGAACAAGTACACCTTCCTTAGAATTCAATACACAATAAAAGATTGTTTCCTACAAAGGATTCATATCGTTTTGTCTGAATACCTATTTTGATATATTTTCTAAAATCTTGTAGTCCAATAAGGAAGTCTGGGGAGCAATAAAATATTCCTCCATTTTGATTTATATCTACCTCAATGATTCCTAACATTGCCTTTTTAGGGTCTGCCCATCTATCATCGTAGATACTAAGTAAGGTTTTAGTTCCTAGATGTTTTCGTCCTAATCCTTTTACCCCTATGTCTAAAGGCTTGTTCTGCTATTAAGTTAATGTTAACAGAATCTTGTCCTACACAACTAATCTGGATTTCTCGGTAATGTCTAAATAATCCGGTATTAAAGTTTAATGGTCCTGTTCTATATAATTGTCTGGGGTTAAGAAAGTTTAATTAATTCTAGCTAAATATAGTAATGTCTTGATCTATATCTATTATTTCGTCTAATTGTATATCTCTTTGGTCTACACTTCTCCTACATGTTATTTTGTCTATTATATTAGGATTTCCAGAAGAACTTCCAATTTCCGAGGTAAATCCTTCACCTTGTATCTAATCCTATTTTTGTAATAACGTCTTAAAATAAAGTAGTAAATATGAACAAAAACGAAAAATTCTCAACACACAATAAAAGCAGTAAGTATTAAGGTAACAAAAAGGATGCTTAATATTATGAAAAGTATAAGCATGAAAGCAATCGTAAGAGAAGGAAAAGATAGTTGTAAAACTTCCAGAAGGTAGTTCCTAAAACGGTTCTTTCTTTTAATGTTCTGTCAGAACACTTAGCCAGAAGGTAGTTCCTAAAACGCTACAGTCTTTTAATGTTCAGTCAGAACACTTAGCCTCCCTCCCTCCCTCCCTCCCTCCCTGTAGATACCAATTCGGAGGGGTACTACTATAATTTGCTTTAATATGGAGTATTTAGAGGTGAATTATTTGGGGTTCTTCTAATTACTTGTCTTCTAGGTATAAATATTTGCCTAGGAGTCTCTACAAATCTTCTGTATGAATATAAAGATAAGGTAAAACAGACAAAACCAAAGATAACTAAATTACAGAAGACTATTGTTAAAGCAATAAAGATAAAAATCATGTATCTAAAGATCTATCTATGATTCTGGCTAAAATATTAAGGAATAAAAATATATCAGAGGCTAAAAGATTATCTAATTGTTCTGGGAAAAATATAAAATATCCCAATAATTCTAATGCTATTATTACCAAGAACAATATGTAGCTATAAGTTCCTATGATATTGCACAATAATCTCTTAAGGTATTATATAATAATCCTAAGTAAATATATAGGTAATATTCGCAAAACAAATCTCAAAAACTGTTTTATTATCTTATTAATTAACCAAATATACATAAAAAGGTACAACGGCGTTGTGACAACTGAGAGCAACGCTTGGCTCAATTGAAGCAGAGGCGTTTGACAGGGCTTAGCCCTCACCCAGAAGTTTCCAGCCTTATATACCTTTCTGTAATAACGTCTTAAAATAAAGAAGTAAATATGAACAAAAACGAAAAATATTCAACACAAAATAAAAGCAGTAAGTATTAAGGTAACAAGAATGATGCCTAATGTTATGAAAAGTATAAGCATGAAAGCAATCGTAAGAGAAGGAAAAGATAGTTGTAAAAACTTCCAGAAGGTAGTTCCTAAAACGCTTCTTTCTTTTAATGTTCTGTCAGAACACTCAGCCAGAAGGTAGTTCCTAAAACGCTTCTGTCTTATAATGTTCTGTCAGAACACTTAGCCTCCCTCCCTCCCTCCCTCTAGATACCAATTCGGATGGGTACTACTTTAATCTGCTTTAATTTGGAGTATTTAGAGGTGAATTATTTGGGGTTCTTCTAATTGCTTGTCCTTTAGGTATAAATATTTCGCTTGGAGTCTCTACAAATCTTCTGTATGAATATAAAGATAAGGTAAAACAGACAAAACTAAAGATAACTAAATTACAGAAGACTATTGTTAAAGCTATAAAGATAAAAATCATGTATCTAAGGTTCTATCTATGATTCTGGCAAAAATATTAAGGAATAAGAATATATCAGAGGCTAAAAGATTATCTAATTGTTCTGGAAGAAATATAAATTATCCAAATAATTCTAATGCTATTATTACCAAGAATAATATGTAGCTATAAGTTCCTATGATATTACACAATAATCTCTTAAGGTATTATATAATAATCCTAAGTATAAGTAATATATAGGTAATATTCGCAAAACAAATCTCAAAAACTGTTTTATTATCTTATTAATTAACCAAATATACATAAAAAGGTACATCGGCGTTGTGATAACCGAGAGGAACGCTTGGCTAAACTGAGGCAGAGGCATTTGTCAGGGCTTAGCCCTCACCCAGTAGTTTCCAGCCTTATATACCTTTCTGTAATAACGTCTTAAAATAAAGTAGTAAATATGAACAAAAACAAAAAATACTCAACACACAATAAAAGCAGTAAGTATTAAGGTAACAAGAACGATGCCTAATATTATGAAATGTTTAAGCATTAAAGCAATCGTAAGAGAAGGAAAAGATAGTTGTAAAAACTTCCAGAAGGTAGTTCCTAAAACGCTTTTGTCTTTTAATGTTCTGTCAGACAGAACACTTAGCCTCCCTTCCTCTTTCCCTCCCGAGGGGTACTACTTTAATCGGTTTTAATCTGGAGTATTTAGAGGAGATTTATTTGGGGTTCTTCTAATTACATGTCTTCTAGGTATAAATATTTGCCTAGGAGTCTTTATAAATCTTCTGTATGAATATAAAGATAAGGTAAAACAAATAAAACTAAAGATAACTAAATTACAGAAGACTATTGTTAAAGCTATAAAGAGAACACTTAGCCAGCAGGTAGTTCCTAAAACGCTTATGTCTTTTAATGTTCTGTCAGAACGCTTAGCCTCCCTCCCTCCCTCCCTCTAGATACCAATTCGGAGGGGTACTACTTTAATCTACTTTAATCTGGAGTATTTAGAGGTGAATTATTTGGGGTTCTTCTAATTGTTTGTCCTTTAGGTATAAATATTTGCCTTGGAGTCTCTACAAATCTTCTGTATGAATATAAAGATAAGGTAAAACAGACAAAACTAAAGATAACTAAATTACAAAAGACTATTGTTAAAGCTATAAAGATAAAAATCATGTATCTAAGGTTCTATCTATGATTCTAGCAAAAATATTAAGGAATAAGAATATATCAGAGGCTAAAAGATTATCTAATTGTTCTAGGAGAAATATAAATTATCCAAATAATTCTAATGCTATTATTACCAAGAATAATATGCAGCTATAAGTTCCTAAGATATTGCACAATAATCTCTTAAGGTATTATATAATAATCCTAAGTATAAGTAATTTATAGGTAATATTCGCAAAACAAATCTCAAAAACTGTTTGATTATCTTATTAGTTAACCAAATATACATAAAAAGGTACAGCGGCATTGTGACAACCGAGAGCAACGCTTGGCTCAACTGAGGTAGAGGCGTTTGTCAGGGCTTAGCCCTCACCCAGTAGTTTCCAGCCTTATATACCTTTCTGTAATAACGTCTTAAAATAAAGTAGTAAATATGAACAAAAACGAAAAATACTCAACACACAATAAAAGCAGTAAGTATTAAGGTAACAAGAACGATGCCTAATATTATGAAAAGTATAAGCATTAAAGCAATCGTAAGAGAAGGAAAAGATAGTTCTAAAAACTTCCAGAAGGTAGTTCCTAAAACGCGTTTGTCTTTTAATGTTCTGTCAGACAGAACACTTAGCCTCCCTTCCTCTTTCCCTCCCGAGGGGTACTACTTTAATCGGCTTTAATCTGGAGTATTTAGAGGAGATTTATTTGGGGTTCTTCTAATTACATGTCTTCTAGGTATAAATATTTGCCTAGGAGTCTTTACAAATCTTCTGTATGAATATAGAGAGAAGGCAAAACAAATAAAACTAAAGATAACTAAATTACAGAAGACTATTGTTAAAGCTATAAAGATAAAAATCATGGATCTAAGGTTCTATCTATGATTCAGGCCAAAATATTAAGGAATAAAATTATATCAGAGGCTAAAAGATTATCTACTTGTTCTGGTAGAAATATAAAATATCCAAATAATTCTAATGCTATTATTACCAAGAACAATATGTAGCTATAAGTTCCTATGATATTGCACAATAATCTCTTAAGGTATTATATAATAATCCTAAGTATAAGTAATATATAGGTAATATTCGCAAAACAAATCTCAAAAACTGTTTTATTATCTTATTAATTAACCAAATATACATAAAAAGGTACAGCGGCGTTGTGACAACTGAGAGCAACGCTTGGCTCAACTGAAGCAGAGGCGTTTGACAGGGCTTAGCCCTCACCCAGAAGTTTCCAGCCTTATATACCTTTCTGTAATAACGTCTCAAAATAAAGAAGTAAATATGAACAAAAACGAAAAATACTCAACACAAAATTAAAGCAGTAAGTATTAAGGTAACAAGAACGATGCCTAATATTATGAAAAGTATAAGCATGAAAGCAATCGTAAGAGAAGAAAAAGATAGTTGTAAAAACTTCCAGAAGGTAGTTCCTAAAACGCTTCTGTCTTTTAATGTTCTGTCAGAACACTTAGCCAGAAGGTAGTTCCTAAAACGCTTTTGTCTTTTAATGTTCTGTCAGAACGCTTAGCCTCCCTCCCTCCCTCCCTCTAGATACTAATTCGGAGGGGTACTACTTTAATCTGCTTTAATCTGGAGTATTTAGAGGTGAATTATTTGGGGTTCTTCTAATTGTTTGTCCTTTAGGTATAAATATTTGCCTTGGAGTCTCTACAAATCTTCTGTATGAATATAAAGATAAGGTAAAATAGACAAAACTAAAGATAACTAAATTACAGAAGACTATTAAAGCTATAAAGATAAAAATCATGTATCTAAGGTTCTATCTATGATTCTGGCAAAAATATTAAGGAATAAGAATATATCAGAGGCTAAAAGATTATCTAATTGTTCTGGGAGAAATATAAATTATCCAAATAATTCTAATACTATTATTACCAAGAATAATATGCAGCTATAAGTTCCTATGATATTGCACAATAATCTCTTAAGGTATTATATAATAATCCTAAGTATAAGTAATATATAGGTAATATTCGCAAAACAAATCTCAAAAACTATTTTATTATCTTATTAATTAACCAAATATACATAAAAAGGTACAGCGGCGTTGCGACAACCGAGAGCAACGCTTGGCTCAACTGAGGCAGAGGCATTTGTCAGGGCTTAGCCCTCACCCAGTAGTTTCCAGCCTTATATACCTTTCTGTAATAACGTCTTAAAATAAAGTAGTAAATATGAACAAAAACGAAAAATACTCAACACACAATAAAAGCAGTAAGTATTAAGGTAACAAGAACGATGCCTAATATTATGAAAAGTATAAGCATTAAAGCAATCGTAAGAGAAGGAAAAGATAGTTCTAAAAACAACCAGAAGGTAGTTCCTAAAACGCTTTTTTCTTTTAATGCTCTGTCAGACAGAACACTTAGCCTCCCTTCCTCTTTCCCTCCCGAGGGGTACTACTTTAATCGGCTTTAATCTGGAGTATTTAGAGGTGATTTTTTTGGGGTTCTTCTAATTACATGTCTTCTAGGTATAAATATTTGCCTAGGAGTCTTTACAAATCTTCTGTATGAATATAAAGATAAGGTAAAACAAATAAAACTAAAGATAACTAAATTACAGAAGACTATTGTTAAAGCTATAAAGATAAAAATCATGGATCTAAGGTTCTATCTATGATTCAGGCCAAAATATTTAGGAATAAAATTATATCAGAGGCTAAAAGATTATCTACTTGTTCTGGTAGAAATATAAAATATCCAAATAATTCTAATGCTATTATTACCAAGAACAATATGTAGCTATAAGTTCCTATGATATTGCACAATAATCTCTTAAGGTATTATATAATAATCCTAAGTATAAGTAATATATAGGTAATATTCGCAAAACAAATCTCAAAAACTGTTTTATTATCTTATTAATTAACAAAATGTACATAAAAAGGTACAGCGGCGTTGTGACAACCGAGAGCAACGCTTGGCTCAACTGAGGCAGAGGCATTTGTCAGGGTTTAGCCCTCACCTAGTAGTTTCCACCCTTATATACCTTTCTGTAATAACGTCTGAAAATACAGTATTAAATATGAACAAAAACGAAAATACTCAACACACAATAAAAGCAGTAAGTATTAAGGTAACAAGAACGATGCCTAATATTATGAATAGTATAAGCATGAAAGCAATCGTAAGAAAAGGAAAAGATAGTTGTAAAAACTTCCAGAAGGTAGTTCCTAAAACGCTTCTGTCTTTTAATGTTCTGTCAGAACACTTAGCCAGAAGGTAGTTCCTAAAACGCTTTTGTCTTTATGTTCTGTCAGAACACTTAGCCTCCCTCCCTCCCTCCCTCCCTGTAGATACCAATTCGGAGGGGTACAACTATAATCTGTTTTAATCTGGAGTATTTAGAGGTGAATTATTTGGGGTTCTTCTAATTACTTGTCTTTTAGGTATAAACATTTGCCTAGGAGTCTCTACAAATCTTCTGTATAAATATAAAGATAAGGTAAAACAGACAAAAATAAAAATAACTAAATTACAAAAGACTATTGTTAAAGCTATAAAGATAAAAATCATGTAACTAAGGTACTATCTATGATTCTGGCTAAAATATTTAGGAATAAGAATATATCATAGGCTAAAAGATTATCCACTCGTTATGGGAGAAATATAAAATATCCAAATAATTCTAATGCTATTATTACCAAGAACAATATGTAGCTATAAGTTCCTATGATATTGCACAATAATCTCTTAAGGTATTATATAATAATCCTAAGTATAAGTAATATATAGGTAATATTCGCAAAACAAATCTCAAAAACTGTTTTATTATCTTATTAATTAACCAAATAAAAAGGTACAGCGGTGTTGTGACAACCGAGAGAAACTCTTTGCTCAACTGAGGCAGAGGCGTTTGTCTGGGCTTAGCCCTCAACCAGTAGTTTCCAGCCTTATATACCTTTCTGTAATAACGTCTTAAAATAAAGTAGTAAATATGAACAAAAACGAAAATACTCAACACACAATAAAAGCAGTAAGTATTAAGGTAACAAGAACGATGCCTAATATTATGAAAAGTATAAGCATGAAAGCAATTGTAAGAGAAGGAAAAGATAGTTGTAAAAACTTCCAGAAGGTAGTTCCTAAAACGCTTCTGTCTTTTAATGTTCTGTCAGACAGAACACTTAGCCAACACTTGCCCTAAAAGACAGAACATTAATTCTAAAGATAGTTGTAAAAAGGACATTGCAAACAAGGAGTAAAGAGAACCATTGTTATGAAGAATAAAATTAAGACCTAAAATAAAGTCTACTTTGAGTTTGAGATCTCTAACCCATGTTAAAGGTAAAGGATAAGATCCAGAAAAAGTTGAACAGTTGGTAAAGAACTGGATTTTGCCTTCATCAAAATAGGTTGTATATGGGTTATAGGTACCATCTACCTGTTGGCTAAACACTACTTTATTGGTTTTCTTAAGGAACTGAGGAGGAACTAATCTTCTATGGATAATACATTTGGTACAGCCGGAATCTACTAAAGCATCTAACACGAGGGATTGTTTGTTAGGGAAAATAATCTTTGCTCTAACAAGGATACTGGAAAAAGATTTATCTTGGTTACATACGTAGGAAGTTTCTGGTTCTTCTAATCCTACAGTGATACCATCATAAGAATCTCTTTCTATTGTATCTAATCTATGTTTGAGAAGAGTTATTTCTGCCTCACAGTTTTCTATTTTCTGGCCATAATTTCCAATTTAGTATTGTATACTTCTTTCTAAGACAATCCCTCGCATATGAAACAATGGACCTTCTTTTTCTGTTTGTCCCCTCATTTCTTCTCTTCCGGCCTAGCCTTGGCGTCCTTTGCCCATGACTTCTTTTCCCCTTTCTCCTTCTTCTTAAACTTCGTTATACCATTGTTATTTTTCTTAGGCACTTTGTTAGCCGAATAATTCTTTCTCTCATATTCGGTTAACTTTTCAGCAGTAGATAAAGCTGAAGCCAATGTCTTTACTTCCCGTGGGCTGAGCAAAAATTGAGAAGACGGGAAGTAAAGACATTAGCTTCAGCTTTATCTACTGCTGAAAAGTTAACCGAATATGAGAGAAAGAATGATTCGGCTAACAAAGTGTCTAAGGAAAATAACAATGGTAAAACGAATTTTAAGAAAAAGGAGCAAATCAAGGGATTTGAATGGAGGATCAAATTAAGGAGATTTTATAAGGGAGGATCTCTGCTCTCATTGGACGGAAGCATGAGAGAAGGGAGGGGTTGAAGCCTATAAATACCAAGGCATTCAACCCTTGTAGATTCATTCAGCATAGACGAGAAGGAGAGTTTTTGTAGAGTGTTGGCCTTTCACCTTGGACGGCCACTCCTTGTAATCTTCTCTAGTATTAATACAAGGTTACTTTCCTATTCCATTGTCTTTCTATCTTTTCATAGCTCATGCTTCATTTGAGAGGAAGGAGTTTGCAACGTTGATCCAAGGGGTGAGAAGCTGCACTACCTTTGACGAATTGAAGGTAGGCCATCACGGGAGTTGGAGTTCCGCTAGCCTAAGTGAGTTTACGTTCATCTGACCTCATGACAAACTGGGTGGGGGGCCTTGTACCTACCTCGGCGGAGTCTCAAAATGAGAGTGGAAGCGGATGCTGGCCACAAAAGCCAAACAACTCCTAAAGGCCCGTCTTTACCGTGAGTGCCGGATTTATGAAATGAGGCAGAGGGCGGAACTTAGAGCCGCAGTTTCTGAGCTTGAGCGAGCCCCAACTCTCTTTTCCATCAAAGCCGACGAGCAGTTGAAGGCTTTGGCTAACAGGTCTCAGTTTTCTGGAGGCTACGATCTGTGGTCGAAGCGGGATGAGACTCAACTTTGTCATAACCAGGACTGGCTCCCTTCCGCGAGGTTTTTTCCTAAAGGGGTTGTGCACAATGTCAAACCGTATGGTATTATTGACAGTGTTGGGCACACCAATTATTCAAAAATGACGGACGTTGAGGAAGATTTACCCAAGAAGAGGAATGGGACTAAAAGATCGATTCTCTTGTTTGGATGCCCATGAAAAATAAGAGAGAAAAAAAGAGAAATGTGGTTTCGCTTGTTTGGATGCACAAGGAAAATGGAAAAGAAAAGAAAAGAGAGCATGCATATTACCAACCACTAGTAATATGCATGCTCAGATTTTTACGGAAGTTTCGTATTTCAGTCCTTCCTCAACCTATTTCCGCCATGTTCCATCTTCAGCGCTTTCAATCTCTTCATCGCACAACCGCATTTAGACATTGCTGACCTGGGCATTGCAGACGAAAGTCACGGAATATATGTCAGCCACAGGTAAGCTCATTTCTCCCATTTGATCTCCTTCATCCTTAGTCTCTCCATGCAATGTAGTACAGAATTTATACAATACAAATTATTTGGAGATCCTTTATGAGTTATAGATCTAGTCATATTTCGTTTCTTAATAACTCTGATATGCAAGATTATCTCTATTTGTTTTCCATACTTTTAGGATTCTTTGAACTTAATATTAAATATGTATTTTATGGAAAGTTTTAAATGTAGGTTAAAGTTCATTTGGTTAAAATTCTTGGGCTTGAGCTCGATTCCAATTTTAGTCTCAAAGCTAAGCTTGTGTTCGAACTCAAGTTCAAAGTATTCAAATCAAGCAAAGCTCGAACATATACAGGTTCAAGTTTGGCTAGGCTCGAACATATACAGGTTCGAGTTTGGCTAGGCTCAAGAGAGTGGGAAATGTATATAAAAGTCACATTTTGTATATAGGTCATGTTTTTATATAAGTCACATTGGGATAATATTATGCAGTGTTTATAAACAATTTTATGCAAAGTTTATGTACAAAGGTCATGCCCAATTTTAAGTAAAATTTATGCATAATTTTATGCACAGTTTATTTGACTTGTATTTTATGCAAAGTTTTAAATGTAGGTTGGAGCTTGAACCTTGCTCAAGCTCAATTCCAATTTTAAGCTTAAGGCTGGGCTCGGCTCTAGCTTGAGTTTGAAGTATTTAAATCAAGCCCAGCTTGAACATATGCAGATTCAAACTCGGCTCGACTAGACTTGATGTCACCCCTAGGCACTGCACGTATAGGCTGGGCACATACGGACTAGTGCCTGAACACCAAGGCATGAAGGAAAGTCAGATTAGTGGCAGCCAAATTTTTTTTTAATGATGATAAACTTATTTCAAAGAAAGGGAAGATACATCAAGGGAGACCTCCCCTAACAATAAGAGATTGAAGGGGGGACCTAGGCACACAAATCAGCAACCGAAATGGCTGATCTTCGTATATGAGACGAAGTACAAGAAATGGTGGAAACAATATCCAAAATATCGAGAAAATCTGCCAGTGACGCCATGGGGGAAAGGATGAGGTGGAGCACCATCCGATGACGACCTTGGAGTCTCCCTCCATGATAAGGAGACACTAAAGCGATCCTTAAAAATACACAAGCCGTGAAGGAGACCAGAGAGCTCAGCAATGGTCGAGGCAACAATTCCGAGAGGGCTACAGTAAGAGAGTATGGCAGTGCCGCCCGGATCAAAAATCACCCCGCCAAAATCATCCAAACCCGGGTTCCCAAAGGCGCTACCTTCAAAATTCAGCTTATAATGGTTCCTAATAGGTTTCTAGTCACGTGGGCCATGGGGTGTTAGCTGGGGCGGTTGGTTGTACATGAGGAGGCATGCGCCAATAAGCACATGAACATTCGAAGTGGCATGTGGCCAGCAATTTCCCCAACTATAAATAGGGGGGCTGGATGAGTGCCAATCAATCAGACATTGACATAGAGACTCAAAGGAGCGCTTGAATATCTTGTATGTAGACAGATTTGTGTAAATGAGAAAAGGTTTATTGTGTGCCAACTATTTGTATGCAAGGGAGGCTGACTAGTGTGGGTTATCCCAAGGACGCAACTAGGCCGACACAGGTAAAAGTAAATTCAACTTTCCACTGCATAACTGAACCCGTGCAACACCTAAGCTCTAACATTACAAGCATGATCTTTTCACAGTATGGCACCCCATGAATGAATGAGCAGGCCAAATCGCCTCTCCAAAATCGATTTAAAAAAAAATGATCCCTATTAAAAAAATATTTTCTGAGTAATGAAGAACCTTAAGAGTGGACACTATTTCAGAATGTGTACATGCGTGGTCGTGGAATACAGGGTTAGATAGTAATCCTTGTTTTAATGTGCTTTGTATCCTACCAAAAAACAAAGAGCTAAAATGCAATCAGTGTTCCCTAGAAGCTTGCATCCCTTGTCTAAAAGCCCTAGGTATAAAAGCTGCAGGCCAGACTCTCTCTCTCTCTCTCTCTCTCTGTATATATATATACACATATAATTCTTTAGGGTATATTATCTCATCTGTTTCTAATTCTATATTGACTAGGTCATAATTTTCACTAGAGAATGATTCCGTATCTTCTATATTCTTTTGTTCATAGCTATTAAATCTAATATTTATGTTACCTTTGGGATTGGTGTATATGATACTTTCTTCAGGACTGATTATTTTTTCTTCTAAAAATTTAAGGTTCCATTTTAATCCTGCTAAAATGTCTGGAGAATATTTAATAGGCTTAATTAATTTTATTCCTTTGTTTCCTATTAAATTAACTACATCATCTATTTTAACCTTGAACCTAGTAGTGCTAGAACAAGTACACCTTCCTAAGAATTCATTACACAATAAAAGATTGTTTCCTACAAAGGATTCATATCCTTTTGTCTGAATACCTATTTTGATATATTTTCCAAAATCTTGTAGTCCAAAAAGGAAGTCTGGGGAGCAATAAAATATTCCTCCATTTTTATTCATATCTACCTCAATGATTCCTAACATTGCCTTTTTAGGGTTTGCCCATCTATCATCGTAGATACTAAGTAAGGTTTTAGTTCCTAGATATTTTCGTCCTAATCCTTTTACCCCTATTATAATCAGACCTAAATGAATCCTTTTACCCCTATTTCTTTAAAGGCTTGTTCTGCTATTAAGTTAATGTTAACAGAATCTTGTCCTACACAACTAATCTGGATTTCTCGGTAATGTCTAAATAATCCGGTATTAAAGTTTAATGGTCCTGTTCTATATAATTGTCTGGCGTTAAGAAGGTTTAATTAATTCTTGCTAAATATATTAATGTCTTGATCTATATCTATTATTTCGTCTAATTGTATATCTCTTTGGTCTACACTTCTCTTACATGTTATTTTGTCTATTATATTAAGATTTCTAGAAGAACTTCCAATTTCCAAGGTAAATCCTTCACCTTGTATCTAATCCTATTTTTGTAATAACGTCTTAAAATAAAGTAGTAAATATGAACAAAAACGAAAAATTCTCAACACACAATAAAAGCAATAAGTATTAAGGTAACAAAAACGATGCCAAATATTATGAAAAGTATAAGCATGAAAGCAATCGTATGAGAAGGAAAAGATAGTTGTAAAAACTTCCAGAAGGTAGTTCCTAAAACGCTTCTGTCTTTTAATGTTCTGTCAGAACACTTAGCCAGAAGGTAGTTCCTGAAACGCTACTGTCTTTTAATGTTCAGTCAGAACACTTAGCCTCCCTCCCTCCCTCCCTCCCTCCCTGTAGATACCAATTCGGAGGGGTACTACTTTAATCTGCTTTAATATGAAGTATTTAGAGGTGAATTATTTGGGGTTCTTCTAATTACTTGTCTTCTAGGTATAACCATTTGCCTAGGAGTCTCTACAAATCTTCTGTACAAATATAAAGATAAGGTAAAACAGACAAAACTAAAGATAACTAAATTACAGAAGACTATTGTTAAAGCAATAAAGATAAAAATCATGTATCTAAGGATCTATCTATGATTCTGGCAAAAATATTAAGGAATAAGAATATATCAAATGCTAAAAGATTATCTACTTGTTCTGGGAGAAATATAAAATATCCAAATAATTCTAATGTTATTATTACCAAGAACAATATGTAGCTATAAGTTCCTATGATATTGCACAATAATCTCTTAAGGTATTATATAATAATCCTAAGTATAAGTAATATAGAGGTAATATTCGCAAAACAAATCTCAAAAACTGTTTTATTATCTTATTAATTAACCAAATATACATAAAAAAGGTACAACGGCGTTGTGACAACTGAGAGCAACGCTTGGCTCAACTGAGGCAGAGGCGTTTGTCAGGGCTTAGCCCTCACCCAGAAGTTTCTAGCCTTATATACCTTTCTGTAATAACGTCTTAAAATAAAGTAGTAAATATGAACAAAAACGAAAATACTCAACACAAAATAAAAGCAGTAAGTATTAAGGTAACAAGAACGATGCCTAATATTATGAAAAGTATAAGCATGAAAGCAATCATAAGAGAAGGAAAAGATAGTTGTAAAAACTTCTAGAAGGTAGTTGCTAAAACGCTTCTGTCTTTTAATGTTCTGTCCCTAATATTATGAAAAGTATAAGCATGAAAGCAATTGTAAGAGAAGGAAAAGATAGTTCTAAAAACTTCCATAAGGTAGTTCCTAAAACGCTTCTGTCTTCTAATGTTCTGTCAGACAGAACACTTACCCTCCCTCCCTACCGAGGGGTACTACTTTAATATGCTTTAATCTGATGTATTTAGAGGTGAATTATTTGGGGTTCTTCTAATTACTTGTGTTCTAGGTATAAATATTTGCCATGGAGCCTCTACAAATCTTCTGTATGAATAAAAAGATAAGGTAAAAAAGACAAAACTAAAGATAACTAAATTACAGAAGACTACTGTTAAAGCTATATAGATAAAAATCATGTATCTAAGGTTCTATCTATGATTCAGTTTAAATATTAAGGAAAAAGAATATATCAGAGGCTAAAAGATTATCTAATTGTTCTGGGAGAAATATAAAATATCCAAATAATTCTAATGCTATTATTACCAAGAACAATATGTAGCTATAAGTTCCTATAATATTGCACAATAATCTCTTAAGGTATTATATAATAATCCTACGTATAAGTAATATATAGGTAATATTCGCAAAACAAATCTCAAAAACTGTTTTATTATCTTATTAATTAACCAAATATACATAAAAAGGTACAGTGGTGTTGTGACAACCAAGAGCAACGCTTGGGTCAACTGAGGCAGAGGCGTTTGTCAGGGCTTAGCCCTCACCCAGTAGTTTCTAGCCTTATATAGCTTTCTGTAATAACGTCTCAAAATAAAGTAGTAAATATGAACAAAAACGAAAAATACTCAACACACAATAAAAGCAGTAAGTATTAAGATAACAAGAACGATGCCTAATATTATGAAAAGTATAAGCAAGAAAGCAATCGGAAGAGAAAGAAAAGATAGTTGTAAAATCTTCCAGAAGGTAGTTCCTAAAACGCTTTTGTCTTTTGATGTTCTGTCATAACACTTAGCCAAAAGGTAGTTCCTAAAACGCTTCTGTCTTTTAATGTTCTGTCAGAACACTTAGCCTCCCTCCCTCCCTCCCTCTAGATAACAATTCGGAGGGGTACTACTTTATCTGCTTTAATCTGGAGTATTTAGAGGTGAATTATTTGGGGTTCTTCTAATTGCTTGTCCTTTAGGTATAAATATTTCGCTTGGAGTCTCAACAAATCTTCTGTATGAATATAAAGATAAGGTAAAACAGACAAAACTAAAGTTAACTAAATTACATAACACTATTGTTAAAGCTATAAAGATAAAAATCATGTATCTAAGGTTCTATCTATGATTCTGGCAAAAATATTAAGGAATAAGAATATATCAGAGGCTAAAAGATTATCTAATTGTTCTGGGAGAAATATAAAATATCCAAATAATTCTAATGCTATTATTACCAAGAATAATATGTAGCTATAAGTTCCTATGATATTGCACAATAATCTCTTAAGGTATTATATAATAATCCTAAGTATAAGTAATATATAGGTAATATTCGCAAAACAAATCTCAAAAACTGTTTTATTATCTTATTAATTAACCAAATATACATAAAAAGGTACCGCGGCGTTGTGACAACCGAGAGCAACGCTTGGCTCAACTGAGGCAGAGGCGTTTGTCAGGGCTTAGCCCTCACCCAGTAGTTTCCAGCCTTATATACCTTTCTGTAATAACGTCTTAAAATAAAGTAGTAAATATGAACAAAAACGAAAAATACTCAACACACAATAAGAGCAGTAAGTATTAAGGTAACAAGAACGATGCCTAATATTATGAAAAGTATAAGCATTAATGCAATCGTAAGAGAAGGAAAAAATAGTTGTAAAAACTTCCAGAAGGTAGTTCCTAAAACGCTTTTGTCTTTTAATGTTCTGTCAGACAGAACACTTAGCCTCCCTTCCTCTTTCCCTCCCGAGGGGTACTAATTTAATCGGCTTTAATCTGGAGTATTTAGAGGTGATTTATTTGGGGTTCTTCTAATTACATGTCTTCGAGGTATAAATATTTGCCTAGGAGTCTTTACAAATCTTCTGTATGAAGATAAAGATAAGGTAAAACAAATAAAACTAAAGATAACTAAATTACAGTAGACTATTGTTAAAATTATAAAGATAAAAATCATGTATCTAAGGTTCTATCTATGATTCAGGCCAAAATATAAAGGAATAAAATTATATCAGAGGCTAAAAGATTATCTACTTGTTCAGGGAGAAATATAAAATTTTTAAATAATTCTAATGCTATTATTACCAAGAACAATATGTAGCTATAGGTTCCTATGATATTGCACAATAATCTCTTAAGGTATTGTATAATAATCCTAAGTATAAGTAATATATAGGTAATATTCGCAAAACAAATCTCAAAAACTGTTTTATTATCTTATTAATTAATCAAATATACATAAAAAGGTACAACGGCGTTGTGACAACCGAGAGCAACGATTGGCTCAACTGAGGCAGAGGCATTTGTCAGGGTTTAGCCGTCACCCAGTAGTTTCCAGCCTTATATACCTTTCTGTAATAACGTCTGAAAATAAAGTATTAAATATGAACAAAAACGAAAATACTCAACACACAATAAAAGCAGTAAGTATTAAGGTAACAAGAACGATGCGTAATATTATGAATAGTATAAGCATGAAAGCAATCGTAAGAGAAGGAAAAGATAGTTGTAAAAACTTCCAGAAGGTAGTTCCTAAAACGCTTCTGCATTTTAATGTTCTGTCAGAACACTTAACCAGAAGGTAGTTCCTAAAACACTTTTGTCTTTATTGTTCTGTCAGAACACTTAGCCTCCCTCCCTCCCTCCCTCCCTGTAGATACAATTTCGGAGGGGTACTGCTATAATCTGCTTTAATCTGGAGTATTTAGAGGTGAATTATTTGGGGTTCTTCTAATTACTTGTCTTTTAGGTATAAATATTTGCCTTGGAGTCTCTACAAATCTTCTGTATGAATATAAAGATAAGGTAAAACAGACAAAAATAAAAATAACTAAATTACAAAAGACTATTGTTAAAGCTATAAAGATAAAAATCATGTATCTAAGGTACTTTCTATGATTCTGGCTAAAATATTAAGGAATAAGAATATATCAGAGGCTAAAAGATTATCTACTCGTTATGGGAGAAATATAAAATATCCAAATAATTCTTATGCTATTATTACCAAGAACAATATGTAGCTATAAGTTCCTATGATATTGCACAATAATCTCTTAAGGTATTATATAATAATCCTAAGTATAAGTAATATATAGGTAATATTCGCAAAACAAATCTCAAAAACTGTTTTATTATCTTATTAATTAACCAAATATACATAAAAAGGTACAGCGGTATTGTGACAACCGAGAGCAACGCTTGGCTCAACTGAGGCAGAGGCGTTTGTCAGGGCTTAGCCCTCAACCAGTAGTTTCCAGCCTTATATACCTTTCTATAATAACGTCTTAAAATAAAGTAGTAAATATGAACAAAAATGAAAATACTCAACACACAATAAAAGCAGTAAGTATTAAGGTAACAAGAACGATGCCTAATATTATGAAAAGTATAAGCATGAAAGCAATCGTAAGAGAAGGAAAAGATAGTTGTAAAACCTTCCAGAAGGTAGTTCCTAAAACGTTTCTGTCTTTTAATGTTTTGTCAGACAGAACACTGAGCCAACACTTGCCCTAAAAGACAGAACATTAATTCTAAAGATAGTTGTAAAAAGGACGTTGCAAACAAGAAGTAAAGAGAACCATTGTTATGAAGAATAAAATTAAGACCTAAAATAAAGTCTACTTTGAGTTTGAGATCTCTAACCCATGTTAAAGGTAAAGGATAAGATCCAGAAAAAGTTGAACAATTGGTAAAGAACTGGATTTTGCCTTCATCAAAATAGGTTGTATATGGGTGATAGGTACCATCTACCTGTTGGCTAAACACTTATTTATTGGTTTTCTTAAGGAACTGAAGAGGAACTATTCTTCTATGGATAATACATTTGGTACAGCCGGAATCTACTAAAGCATCTAACACGAGGGACTGTTTGTTAGGGAAAATAATCTTTGCTCTAACAAGGATACTAGAAATAGATTTATCTTGGTTACATACGTAGGAAGTTTCTGGTTCTTCTAACCCTACAATGATACCATCATAAGAATCTTTTTCTATTGTATCTAATCTATGTTTGAGAAGAGTTATTTCTGCCTCACAGTTTTCTATTTTTCTTGCCATAATTTCCAATTTAGTATTTTATACCTCTTTCTAAGACAATCCCTCGCATATGAAACAATGGACCTTCTTTTTCTGTTTGTCCCCTCGTTTCTTCTCTTCCGGCCTAGCCTTGGCGTCCTTTGCCCATGACTTCTTCTCCCCTTTCTCCTTCTTCTTAAAATTCGTTATACCATTGTTATTTTTCTGAGGCACTTTGTTAGCCGAATAATTCTTTCTCTCATATTCGGTTAACTTTTCAGCAGTAGATAAAGCTGAAGCTAATGTCTTTACTTCCCGTGGGCTGAGCAAGAATTGAGAAGACAGGAAGTAAAGACATTAGCTTCAGCTTTATCTACTGCTGAAAAGTTAACCGAATATGAGAGAAAGAATGATTCAGCTAACAAAGTGTCTAAGGAAAATAACAATGGTAAAACGAATTTTAAGAAAAAGGAGCAAATCAAGGGATTTGAATGGAGGATCAAATTAAGGAGATTTGATAAGGGAGGATCTCTGCTCTCATTGGACGGAAGCATGAGAGAAGGGAGGGGTTGAAGCCTATAAATACCAAGGCTCTCAACCCTTGTAGATTCATTCAGCATAGACGAGAGGGAGAGTTTTTGTAGAGTGCTGGCCTTCCACCTTGGACGACCACTCCTAGTAATCTTCTCTAGTATTAATACAAGGTTACTTTCTCTTCCTATTCCATTGTCTTTCTATCTTTTCATTCCTAGTGCTTCATTTGAGAGGAAGGAGTTTGCAACGTTGATCTAAGGGGTGAGAGGCTGTACTACCTTTGACAAATTGAAGGTAGGCCATCACGGGAGTTGGAGTTCCGCTAGCCTAAGTGAGTTTAGGCTCATCTGACCTCGTGACAAACTGGGTGGGGGGCCTTGTACCTACCTCGGCGGAGTCTCGAAATGACAGTGGAAGCGGATGCAGGCCACAAAAGCCAAACAACTCGTAAAGGCCCGTCTTTGCCGTGAGTGCCAGATTTACAAAATGAAGCAGTGGGCGGAACTTAGAGCCGCAGTTTCTAAGCTTGAGCGAGCCCCAACTCTCTTTTCCATCAAAGCCGATGAGCAGTTGAAGGCTTTGGCTAACAGGTCTCAGTTTTCTAGAGGCTACGATCTGTGGTCGGAGAGGGATGAGACTCAGCTTTTTCATAACCAGGACTGGCTCCCTTCCGCGAGGTTTTTCCCTAAAGGGGCTATGCACAATGTCAAACCGTATGGTATTATTGACAGTGTTGGGCGCACCAGTTATTCAAAAATGACGGACGTTGAGGAAGATTTACCCAAGAAGAGGAATGGGACTAAAAGATCGATTCTCTTGTTTGGATGCCCATGAAAAATAAGAGAGAAAAAAAGAGAAATGTGGTTTCTCTTGTTTGGATGCACAAGGAAAATGGAAAAGAAAAGAAAAGAGAGCATGCATATTACCAACCACTAGTAATATGCATGCTCAGATTTTTACGGAAGTTTCATATTTCAGTCCTTCCTCAACCTATTTCTGCCATGTTCCATCTTCAGCGCTTTCAATCTCTTCATCGCACAACCGCATTTAGACATTGCTGACCTGGGCGTTGCAGACAAAAGTCACGGAATATATGTCAGCCACAGGTAAGCTCATTTCTCCCATTTGATCTCCTTCATCCTTATTCTCTCCATGCAATGTAGTATAGAATTTATGGAATACAAATTATTTGGAGATCCTTTTTGAGTTATAGATCTAGTCATATTTTGTTTCTTAATAACTCTGATATGCAAGATTATCTCTATTTGTTTTCCATACTTTTAGTATTCTTTGAACTTAATATTAAATATGTATTTTATGGAAAGTTTTAAATGTAGGTTAAAGTTCAAACCCGACTCGAGCTTGAGCTCAAATTTGGTTAAAATTCTTGGGCTTGAGCTCGATTCCAATTTTAGTCTCAAAGCTAAGCTTGAGCTCGAACTCAAGTTCAAAGTATTCAAATCAAGCAAAGCTCGAACATATACAGGTTCGAGTTTGGCTAGGCTCAAGAGAGTGGGAAATGTATATAACAGTCACATTTTGTATATAGGTCATGTTTTTATATAAGTCACATTGGCATAATATTATGCAGTGTTTATAAACAATTATATGCAGAGTTTATAGACAATTTTATGCAGAGTTTATGTACAAAGGTCATGCCCAATTTTAAGTAAAATTTATGCACAGTTTATTTGACTTGTATTTTATGCAAAGTTTTAAATGTAGGTTGGAGCTTGAACCCTGCTCAAGCTCAATTCCAATTTTAAGCTTAAGGCTGGGCTCGGCTCTAGCTTGAGTTCGAAGTATTTAAATCAAGCCCAGCTTGAACATATGCAGATTCAAACTCAGCTCGACTCGACTTGATGCCACCCCTAGGCACTGCACGTATAGGCGGGGCACATACAGACTAGTGCCTGAACACCAAGGCATGGAGGCAAGTCAGATTAGTGGCAACCAACTTTTTTTTTAATGATGATAAACTTATTTCAAAGAAAGGGAAGATACATCAAGGGAGACCTCCCCTAACAATAAGAGATTGAAGGGGGGACCTAGGCACACAAATCAGCAACCGAAATGGCTGATCTAAGTATATGAGACGAAGTACAAAAAATGGTGGATACAATATCCAAAATATCAAGAAAAATCTGCCAGTGACGCCACGGGGGGAAGGATGAGGTGGAGCACCATCTAATGACGACCTTGGAGTCTCCCTCCATGATAAGGAGACCACTAAAGCTATCCTTAAAAATACACAAGCCGTGAAGGAGACCAGAGAGCTCAGCAATGGTCGAGTCAGCAATTCCGAGAGGGCCACAGTAAGAGAGTATGGCAGTGCCGCCCGGATCAAAAATCACCCCGCCAAAATCATCCAAACCCGGGTTCCCAAAGGCGCTACCGTCAAAATCAGCTTATAATGGTTCCTAAACGGTTTCTAGTCACGTGGGCCATGGGGTGTTAGCTGGGGCGGTTGTACATGAGGAGGCATGCGCCAAGAAGCACATGACCATTCGAAGGGGCATGTGTCCTGCAATTTCCCCAACTATATTTAGGGGGGCTGGATGAGTGCCAATCAATCAGACATTGACATAGAGACTCAAAGGAGCGCTCAAATATCTTGTATGTAGACAGATTTGTGTATGTGAGAAAAGGTTTATTGTGTGCCAACTATTTGTATGCAAGGGAGGCTGACTAGTGTGGGTTATCCCAAGGACGCAACTAGGCCGACACAGGTAAAAGTAAATTCAACTTTCCACTGCATAACTGAACCCATGCAACACCTAAGCTCTAACATTACAAGCATGATCTTTTCACAGTATGGCACCCCATGAATGAATGAGCAGGCCAAATCTTCTCACCAAAATCGATTTAAAAAAAAATTGATCCCTATGAAAAAAATATTTTCTGAGTAATTAAGAGTGAATTTTACTCTTGAATGCAGATGAACAGTTAATGTCATTCTACATCATTTAAAAAAAAAATTATTCTTTAATCATTCAAAAAAAGTGATTCCACGTTCATTCACAACAAAAAAAAAAGTATGATTTCTCAAAATGATGGTTATAAGCAAATCAACTTACATGTCCTGAGGAAGTGTAGAGTCATCAGTATTAGAGTACAGAAACTGTGAACCGCCACTCTCGATGCTAAGGAATTTTAATGAAGCTAAGTCTGTACATTCATTGGTAACAGCAAATATGTCCACACAAACCCCCGATTGAACAGCAACAACTGCCTGTGCAAAGTCATCATGGGTTATTTTTCCAAAGATCTGTAGATTCTACAAAACTCAACCATTTCAGCACTTGGGTGTATATAGGCATAAGGCAATTTACCAGTTCTTTGTAGAAGGGTGTCTGCTCAGGAAGCAGTGCACAGTCTGCATCCTCTCCTTTACTGGCATATTGCTCACCATAACGCCTTGTATCTAATTGACTAGCTCCATAATCAGGAGGACCAGACAAAAATGTAAAAAACCTAGCTGCAATCAATTTTTGACCCACATAAATATCTAATAAACAAATGATGATAGTCACTAATGCAGTCGATTTTGGAGCCACATAACCAATAAACGAATGTTTATAAATACTAATACAATTAGTACAATCAATTTTAAGAAAACAAAATTCAGAAAGGTAAATTGAGACAAGATATTCTTCCAGGCCCCTATTGTCGCCCTTGAGAGGAAACACTTCACCCAAGGAAAAGAACATGTTATTACCTGGTAAGAGGAAGTATCCAAAAAAATTGTGACCAGTGCTTTTCCAGGAAACCGATAATCAACCATTGAAAAACCAATTCTTTCAATTGGCAACATTTAGCTCATTTCCAGCCATTATGGTTTCACAAGACATAATTAATAGAATGAACATATACTTTTCATAGTGAGGGATAAAGACAATCCTAGATTCAAAGCAGAAATCTTCAAAAATACGAATAGAAAAACAAGGAGTGACTCTCCAGATTTATCCCTCACAATAAGTTGCATGCATATGACTAATGAACATCAATGGGAAAAGAACAATGAAAACACTCAACTTTTTTAAAGAGAGAGCATCCAGCAATAAGGGGTACAGGCCATTTTTTCAATAATGAAAAAGATTTTATTAGAAAAAAATTAATGATAGATTTTAGTTGAAAGAATAAGTCTACCCATAAGGAAAATAGAACCAGATATATCTTGTGCATGGAAAAGAGGAAGACATCAAACATGGATGACACACTTTGGTGGCAGTAACTGCAAGAATGTTTGATGATCTAAATCTGGTGCCACCAGATGTCAATAAGTTGAAAGATTAACAGAAATTTCCTCATAGCCTTTTCTTATCCAAGGATGGAGGCTTTGCAATTCAAGACCACTTCCTAAGAAACAAAATGTCATTCTGTAAATCCATTTACAGGTAATATGCATTTACTTGATTTTCAACAAACATCACTAAATAGTTAGAACAAAGATGACTATAAAAGAAACATATGTTAATTTATTTTGGTCCATGATAATGTAAAAGAAGCACAGGGAAGTAAGAATTGGACTTTACCATACCCAGTGCAAATGTATTTCCGTATTCTGATCCAAGGTAGTTAATTAGAGCCTCCATTGCAGCTCCAAAACCTCTGCCACCTAATAATATACCATCAAGTCCTTGTCCAGCAGCTATAGTTCTTTCCCATGAAGTTGTAGGTTTCAGTGTTTCCAAGGCTGCAGCTATTCGGTCTTTCCAAGGCTTCAGTCCTTGGAGAATGAACCAAACCTTCACTAAAATCCATTTTCCAATTGATTGTAGTGTTGGTAGAGATTCTTTTTTTTTTAACAATTTGAAGTCAAGGGTATGTTGACATTGTCCATCATAAACATACAGGAGCCAAGAAAGAAAACAATGGCATGGCATCTTCAAGCTCAAAGGGCAATGAAGCATCTGTATCTGGGAGGAATAAAGACATTTTTGACAACTGGTATGGGTCCTTGCACATCGTATAAGCCTATCTTATGACTGAATGTAACAAGCCCAAACAGAGAACCCGGCCCAAGTGCTGCAAATGTAAAAGGTAATTGGTATTAAAACATTATCATAAACAAGAATAATAATTACCAATGCAACCACAAATGTGTGAAAAGCTGAGGGTGATCTTTTAAAATATTGATCACCTTATGAAGGCCAATACTGAGATAAACAATTGCCCACCTTCTAAAGCAGCCAGTAGCACACTTTTGATCAACTCCAAAAACTCCTCAGATGCTGCATTTATGTTCAGAAGTACAACAAAAAACTAGTAAGTGAATTCTAGCACAATGTAAGGGATAGAGCATGTTGAGAACTTAAAAATTTTTATATCACTAATAAATGTGCAAAATAATTAATACAGTTTTGAGCCTCATGCCAACTCATCATGTTGAACTTGTAGAAGACAAGATTTATGATTATAATTCCACCTCCATGTAATATCCATGAATGATAACCATGAACACAAGATTACCCTCATCATCTTGCTTTTGCATCACAGCCGCAAACAACTTTTAGATGGGCTTTTGAGACATCTTTGAGAAAGTTTTGCTTACTATGATCCATTTAGAAAAAATAAAAAAGGCTAGAAGAACTGTAATGCAATACCATAATGGATGTAGGGTCATAAATATTTAGTGGATGAGCATTCAAGTGATTGAACTATACAATGTTCCTGAAACATGAACAGTATCTTTAATGAAGTAGCCATTTGTTAATGCTTGATGACACCAAAAAAGAAAAAAGAAGAATGCCAATTATCTTTTCTCCCAATAAATCTTCAGGCAACATTTGGCTCCTAATAGGTAACATAAACATACAAACATAGCAACATAATCACCTCAATACATGAGTCATCTTATCAGTAAACCATGGTTAAACATTTAACAGTAACAAAAGAAGACACCCCTACAACACTTACACCTCGATCTACGAAATACAAAATCTATATAAGGTACTAATAAACACTTTCGAAAAAAAGCAAAATGCAGTAGTAACATCGATAAAGATAAAATGTAGCAAAGTTCGCATATGAAATGAAGGGTATCATCACAAAGACTATCGGATCTTACATGCAAGATCCACTGCTGCAACATAAACCGGCCGAGCCTTCACAGCTTCCTCGCCGTCATCTGGTAAGATCAAACGCTATTAAACTTAAATTCTCACAGCTAAATGATCTAGTAAAACTCGGGTTCAATTATAATAAAATGGAACTCTACCAGGTAGCTCGAGATCTATGAAGGAAGAGCACATCTCTGCACATAACTCCGGTTGAGAGTAACGAGCGATTGTTTCCGACGTTAACCCATTAAGAGTGCCACAGAGAGAACAAGTCCCAGCCCATTGTTCAAGCTCGCAGTAGGAATTGAAATAAGCCCAGCAATTATCGCAGCGAGGAACAAGGTTACCGTTGGACCCGGAAACAGGGGGGTTACCAAGCTCGTCAACCGGAGAAAATGGGGAAACGGTGACTCCCCAAGGAAGGCCGGAGGCTTCCTGTGCATCGGGATCGGTCGGGAAACGAGATACTATCGCCCTAATCGCAGCGAGGAACAAGGTTACCGTTGGACCCGAAAACAGGGGGGTTACCAAGCTCGTCAACTGGAGAAAATGGGGAAACGGTGACTCCCCAAGGAAGGCCGGAGGCTTCCTGTGCATCGGGATCGGTCGGGAAACGAGATACTGTCGCCCTAACCGCCATCGACGAGAAGACAGCAACAGAGTTGAAGAGTCGCGAGGTCGATAAAAACCCAAATAATGAGGGAGAAAAAAAACACACAGACTTCTTACCCTGCTTGCCTCGATTCGTCTAAACCAGTGATCTAGTAAACGCCGTTTGAGCTAGTCCGGCCAAAGAAAAAGCGGGTTAATTCAGAGGGGAAAACATGGTTCAGGTTTTGAGAACCCGAACCCCAACTCGGAAACCCGAACAGTTTAGAAATCAAACATTATCCATTGTCTCATTACCAAATCAACCTAGTAATTCTCCAATTAAAATATTTTTTAAATATAAAAATAATTAAAGAATACAATGCATAAAATTATTATACAATGTCAAAATATAAATAATAAAAAATAAAAAAATAGATAAGTTTTATATATATGTTATTTTAATTTTAAAAAAATATCAATAAGGTATTTCCATCAAGTTTAGGTCAAATTTGGGAAAACCCAAGCCTACCTCCAACTTCGGTTTCTTTCCCTCCATCCCTTCTCCTCCCAACGGAGTGAATTTAAGTTTTTTTTTTTTCCCACTCCTAACTTTGATTATGTGTTGGACCTCGAGTCCCAAACTTGACCTGAACTTAGGGTTTTCTCCTTCTATCCCTTCTCCACCCAACGGAGTGAATTTAAGTTTTTTTTTTTTTCGCACACTCCTAGTTTTGATTATGTGTTGGACCTGAGTCTTTGATGAGGACAATGTAACCTCAGGTTTGTGGAGGTCATGAGAAACATGATTGAAAAATAACAAGGTATACCCTAGATAGCACATATTTTACTTATGTTATGGAGATTACATGTAACGAGTCATAAAAAATTTAAGGGTGTGTATATGCCGAAAGAACATTATAAGAAAAATAAATAGAGGATTTTTTTTCTAATATTTGCACTATTTAATGAATAGAAAAAGTTTTCTTTTTTTTCTTCTTGTCTTTAAAAAAAAAAACTATGTTTCTTATTATTTAATCTGATATCATGGGAAAAGTAAGCCAAGAAGATTTATGTTGATCGCTCATTTTCTATATTTAATTTCTTATTTTGTTCCAATTGTAAACACTACAGCTACATAATTATTATTTTATTTATTTTCAATGGCGTCACATATGCAAGAAAATTTTCTATGGGAATTTGTCAATAAAAACATCATCCAATGAGAAAATTAGTAAAAGAAAAAATAATTTTCTCACCGTTTTATTTTCCTAAGTCGACACAAATGATCGTTAAGCGTTGATGTTAATGTCTTATGCAACTATCAAAATTAACTAAATCATCTCTTACAACAGCCGAATTGCCATCAATTGTGCATTAAATTGGAAATTGAAGTGAAGAAAAGTATTAATGTTGTTAGATACATACCCTTTATTACACACTCTAGTGGTCTATGGTATGAGTTGGAGCTAGAAAATAGAAGATTTAAGTTGTTGAGTCAATACCCCAAAGAAAAAATTGAAAGAAAACTATTATGAAGATGGCAAGTAAAGTGGAAGACCTTAAAGATCGTAAAAGTCAAATTTTATATAAAGTTATAAAACCTAGTTCATATGGATTAAACCATGGAATTTAATAATAATTCAAGTCCATCCAAGAAAAAAAATGTATTATTGATCCATTCAGTGTTTTTCATGGGTTACCCTAGATTTGAGAAAGGGTATATAGATGTTATGACCCTCAAAGTAGAACTTAGTATGTTTCGATATATGTTTCCTTCTTTTAAGATAATCCTTAACTACCGGCCCAACATGTTCAAATATCATTTTCATGGGGAAGTACTTATTGTCCTACCAATGAATGCATTGGAAGATACAGATAATGGCAGAGTTGAGAATTGTGATGCTCCTCTTCAAGGCTCCCTATAGTCATTTCTTCCGAAGGAGAGTCCTCCTCTTCCTTATTTCCTAATTTGCATTTGCTTGTTGTTATTAGGAAGGGAGTTAGACAATGTACTTGATTTCCCGTCTCAAAGTTTTTGTCATCATTTGATTGATTCTCTTCTTGCTATAAGGTTTGTTTTGTCTACTCTTGATGTTTCATGTGTTCCCATTAGTTGTGTCGAAGCTTTTTAGAGTCCTCATTGAAAATCTAGAATTGAAGATGAAAGTGTTGCTCTTGTGTCTTAGAGTACTTGGTATCTCTTTATATTCCTCCCCTAAATGCCAAAAATGTGGATTGCATATGGGTCTTTACCATTCAAGTCAAAGCTCAATTGGTAACTAAAGATTACATACAAACTTACGGCATTGACTATCGTGTGAGATTTTTCCTAGTTGCCAAATTAAATTCAAACCAATTTGATATCTATGGTTGTGAAAAAGGGATGCTCACTTCAACAATTGGATGACATTTTTTATACAGTGATCTCAATGCAAAAGTCTATATAAAACAACCACCTAGTTGTGTTGCTTAGGGAGAGTTAAGTAAAGCATGCAAATTGAATAAAGCCATTTATGGGTTGAAACAAACCCTTCGATCATAGTTTGAGCAATTCAATCGTGTTGTTCTAGGGTTTGGATTTCATAGAAGTAACTATGATCAATCTATATTTATTTTGGAAAGAGTAACAAGTTGTGTGATATTGATAGTGATGATAAAATTTTGTCTGGAGATGACAAAGGTGGACTTGTTAAGATTAATTCCTATCTTCAAAAGCATTTTCAAATTAAAGACTTTGGGATTCTTAAATACTTTTTTTGGAAATAGATGTGACAAGAAACAAATCATGTATTATTTTGTCTCAAAGGAAATCTATAATTTATCTTCTAAGTGAAATTGGATTATTGGGAGCTAAACTAGTTGATACACCACTAGAACCTAATCTTGATTTATTTTATGCTAGTTCTCCTCCTTTAAAAGATCTAACTTCTTATATATGCTTAGTTGGAAAGCTCATATATGTTATTGGTGATGAGGCTGATATATTGTATGTTGTGGGACTAGTTAGTAGGTTTATGGGAAAACATAGAAAAGTTCATGCAAAGGTTGTTCAATGAATACTTTAGCATCTAAAAGGAGGACTAGGGAGAAAATATTTTGTAAGTATTAGCATCACATAAAAGTGATGGACTACTATGCTAGAGACTATGTTGGATGAAAGGTGACATGAAGTCAAACACTGGTTATTGTACCTTTGTTGGGAACATTTGGAGCATTGAAAAGTAAATGAACAAGAAGTAATAGCAAGATCAAGTACAGAGGTTGAATGCAAATCTATGGCACCTATCACTTGTGAAATGATCCAGATACAATCTCTTTTGTCAAAATTTGGTGTGGAGGTAAATTTGATTGATAGTTATCAAGCGATAATCAGACCTTTATCTTTATAGCCAATAATCTTGTTTTATATGAACGAACAAAGTTCATCAAATTATATGGTCATTTCACCAAAGATTAAGTGTACTAAGTGGAAGAATCATAACCCCTCATATGAGAATTGAACATCAATTGACAAATATATTTACTAAGGCATTGCATGGAGCTTAGTGTGATACCTCGTGCTCCAAACTAGTATTATTTGATGCATATTTCTTAGCTTGAGGAGGAGTGTTAAAAGTTAATTAAAATATGTACGAGTGTAGTTTATTGAGAACCTTGGGGGTAATTTTTTAATCATGTAATCACTCTCATATTTAAGTAAATGCAATGCATGAGTGAGGTGTAGTCGAATTTTTCAAGTTTGCCCTCTTTAAATGTTTCTCTTTTCTTTCTTCTTCTTCCTTTGTCTTCTACTACTTTACTTCTTTCTTTTTCCTTATCTTCATCTCTCTTACTTCATTTTTTTATGTTCTTAATTAAAAAAAGATCATAACTTTATTTTGTCATCTGAATTTTTCCAAATATAATGTCCGTTAACAAGCCATGCCTCTATTAGCCCAGTGCCAGCAAAATTAACAGCAGAAAACCAATTAAAAAAAAATCTTTCCAAGAATAGAGCCTTTTAAGTTAGTACCACATGAGATTCTTTGGAATGAATTCACCTCCTTGGGACCCTCAGGTGCCTCGAACAGCCCCTCCTACCCACATTAGAAAGTCCAATCTCTTGCAATGATTGGGTTCTCCTCACTGACATTTTAACTTGCATGAATTTAAAACAAATATAGTCGGGAAAGAGAGAGAGAGAGAGAGAGAGAGAGAGAGAGAGAGAGAGAGAGAGAGAGAGAGAGAGAGAGAGAGAGAGAATGTCTCCTTCTCCAA
This sequence comes from Aristolochia californica, assembly GCF_029961685.1. Lineage (NCBI taxonomy): Eukaryota > Viridiplantae > Streptophyta > Magnoliopsida > Piperales > Aristolochiaceae > Aristolochia > Aristolochia californica. Next base: position 30,792,349 of record NW_027182279.1, on the reverse strand, counting down.
ACCCCAAAAGCTCAAAATTTGATAAAAATGTCCTACTATTTGGCTTTCATCTCTACTGGTTGAACTCCAAAAACACATTTAAATAAGGCCCCGAGTTTGTTCACAATTCAAATTGAGTAAGGGCATTATGAGAGCACATGCTAACATTCCTTACTCCCATCAGGGGCTTTTAAAATAAAATTCAGGAGAATCCCATTGAAGAAACTCCAGAATAGCTCTTGTTTCTAAAAGATTAGAAACCCTCAAAATTCTCACAGAGAGTAAAAAAACTCTCCAGCTTTAACTTACCTCGTTCTCATTATATGCTTTGCTTGAGATTCTTCTTATACTGTCCTTGAGCTCCATGCATTTCAGATATCAAAAAATCCTGTCTTCCTTGACCATTCTTGTTTTGGTTTTTTGTCTCGACTTGATACAGATGCCAATCTCTACAGTGTGAATAACCCACGTTAGAAAACAACATCTTTGTCCTTTGTCGTCCTCCTTGACTTGGATCTTCATGGAAAGAACTGTAAACCCTCCTTTTTTTTCATCAGACAGATCATTTGGGTCTCCCAGTAATTTTGTTGGGACCACACTCTCTCTGAACAGCTGTTTGATAGTGGAAGACAGTCTCACATGTGAATTTTGTTGAGCAGCCACTCAAAAGAAGGAAAATGTAATCTCCATGGAAATGGAATCAAGACCCCATTTTTTCTCTTTCTTGTAATGGTGAAATGCCAACAGTGGTGTCTATGTACCTACTGCAGTAGAGCAAGGAACGATGTTGTTTCAGGCATCCATTCTAAGAACTGGTCAAGAATGTAATAGTAGCAATAACTCTACTGCCTACAAAAGGAGGTAGAAGGGAACTGAAACATAGCTGGAAACAACCCCACCGTGAAAGCAGAATCGTCGACATGGACATGGCATGCCATAACCGAACCCCTCACGGGAGTCGGAGCTAGCGATGCATCTGGGTTTGTTGATCAGTATATGCTGCTTCTGCATGTGTTTGTTATATTGACTACGTCAATTCCCAAGGTTTACCATATCCATGCAGACATAGATGTACCCCCTGAGAGCTCAGATATGGATTTACTGAACTTAAAACAACTGAAGATGGAGTGTCTAATTCGTTCTAAGTGCAGCTAAAACGAAGAACTGTGAGAAGACATGGACGTGCCCTTTGGCGCACACATGGCCAGGCATGCAAGCACTGGTTGGCGATGGTGGCTGATAGCGACAAGAAGATGTCAGTCTGGGCCCAGGACTCAGTCGCAGATGATATCGAAGATGACGATGATGATGGGAATGATGATCTGAGGATCAAAGCGTGGAAATCGAAACTAGGGTTTTTGTGTTTGGTGGGGGGTGGGGGAGGGACTGAGTAGTCTATTACGAGGAACAAAAGGGATCCTACATAGAGATGGCCAACAGTTCCTTTTTCTATATGGTGCAGATTCTCATTGTGAGACTCCTAACTTTGGGGTTGGGATTTTAATAGATGTGAAATTTAGAAAAAAAAACTGAGTTGGAGATAAAAGGCCACAATATGTTATATGCTCTCACATGCTTTGTATATATTAGGCATAGTTTGTAAGGTTGACAAGGAACAAATTTAGAAGGGTGGTGAATAAGTTTGTTAAGCTTTTAATTTTAAATGGTTTTGCTTAATTCCTATGTATGTATTTGTTTCTTCAATTAATCCAATGTGTAAAACTAAATATATAGTTTAAAACCAATTTCACAGTTTACATTTATGCATAGTGATCAACGGCAACGACGCCAAAAACTTGATGTAGAATTTAGTTACATTGGCTTTAATACCTTGCAAGCGTACGAATCGTTCATGTAATTTAGCGGGAATCGAGGGTCATATCCACAGGGAGGACTGAATTTTGTGTATTCTTCAGTCAACTAGCCTAACCAAATATGATGAATTAATATTAACTAAACACTAATTATATCCTAAATTATCAAGCAATCATCTAGTTAACTACTTGCACAACAGGAAACGTCAACTCTGGATTTTACGGTGATTCGTGCCTCTCTCGAGCGCCACGTAACCACAGATCCGATTTCTCAATCTTTGCGTCTAGCCCCTCTCGGGCGCATAGAGTGAAAGACAAAAATCGGATTAAAATACCAAAATCCAACCTCAATTATAATCATACCCTAATTAGCTAATTTAATCAAATATCCGGAAAACAAATATTCAATAAACATTAATTATCAAATCAGATTCAATAAACATTCAAAACTTAAGTTCAAACTATATAAAAAATTAAATTAAAAAATGACGAATTACTCCCCTACTCCTTCCTCTCGCTCAGGCAGCAACTCGTTCTCACGGGTGCTGCAATTTCCCGAAATTGATGGCTTTGGGTAGCAAGAGTGAGTGGCCGGAGGTAGAGACAATGCCGACGACGAAGGATAGAAGTCGACGGACGGAGTTGACGTCCGACGAAGAATGAAACAGAGCTAAAGTCCTCTAACCGGCTCTCTTGAGTCTCGGTCGGAGTCAGAATAGCTCCGGGAATGGTCAGAAATATGTAATAGACGCCGGTGGATGGTCGAAATGCGGAATTGGCACCGGAGAAGCCCTCTCGGATCACCTCCCGGCCTAGCGAGCGGAAACTAGCACTGTCGAACTCACCTCGACGGAGATTCTCTCGAGCTCTCCTCGGGTTTGTTCTCGGTTGCTGGATGGCGGTGGACGGCGGTGGCGCGGCGAACGACGGTGGGAAACTCCTCTCGGTTCTTCCCCTGTTTCCGGTCCAAGGTCCTCTATTTTGGTCGATGCCCCTTGTTTTCTCTTGACGCTCTCCTCTCGCCTTCAACACTCCTCTTTTCCTTTAATACCATCTTATTTGTTTTAAAACGATTTGCCCTAAAAATCACCTCCATTTCACTAAGGGCATTTTGGTAAATATCTCCTTCTCCACCAAAATTCTCCTGAAATTCCATAATTGAATCTATAAAAAGCATTTCAGGAAGAAATAAATCTTAAAAACAATGAAATATAATTCATGAGAGAAAAATATGCAATATCGACAGTGATTAATGCCAAATTCAATAAACGCTCATTTCATTTGAAAACCGATAAATAACCACCTATAACACAATTATAAAGGTTATTCTATTATAATTAACCTAGTTCTCATGTCAGAATATGGCATCTATCAGGTGGTGAATAAGTTTGTTAACTTTTGCTTTTTATTTTAAATGGTTTTGCTTAATTCCTATGTATGTATTTGTTTCTTCAATTAATCCAATGTGTAAAACTAAATATATAGTTTAAAACCAATTTCATAGTTTACATTTATGCATAGTGATCAAGGTACAAGCCGGAGTAATCACATAGAAAGTACACATATACAATATTTTTAGGTAGTTCATAATTCTTTCACAGATTGCTAGTCCCCCTCCCAAGATGTTTTGGCACCTTGAAACTCCGTTAAGTTGGGGTTGGCCTATGATATTTACAATAAATCATCTTTAAGGCCAATTATAATACTAGCCATGCAAGGACTTACAACAATTCACTAAGCTCACTAGCCTAACCCGCAAAGGGTTTTTCCAATAGCTAACTAGGGTGGTCTAGCCTAGACTTTCACAAATTTGCAACAACTCACTAGGCAAATCAACTTAAACCTACAAAAAGATTTTCAACACCGCCTACCTACAAGGTCTTATGCCTCACACAACAACAAACACAACTTTCCAACTTCTATTCTCAACCACGATAATTTTGTTCAAATAATTTTGGAATTAGGACGATTTTACCTATTCAAAGTTTGACCCAATTGCAAATGATTACTTGCTTAGAATATAGTCCAATGTAAATTACAAGTTAATAGATAGATTTTAACAATCTAAACACAAGCAAATAAGTACACCAACTCTAAGTACTTACCCATGTAATTAGCAACTTAAAATATCCATTAATGACAGATTTAAAAATATAATCAAGTCAATATAATCTTCAATGACTTGATTAAAAAGTGTAGTCTCCATGTAAATTCGAGATTGGTTTTAATTGCAAACTGGGTAATGCACATACAACTACTTAATGTAATGATTGAAATATCTCAAAGTATATGCATGTCAAATACTTAGATTTGATCCACATTTTAATACTTATGAAAGGCCCTTTCAAATACCCCACTAAAACAACATACAAACATGTATTGATATTATTGATGCTCCAAAATTGATTTCAAATGGTTGTCAACCGCACAACTATTCACAATGTTATGATTGATTCAAATATGAACTTAAAATTACTTGGCACACATTTAAAAAGCTGAAATATAAGCATTTGATAAGGATTTAAATGATCAAGTAAAAAAATACATAGATCAATGAAAAAAATTATCGAGTTTGGCTTCCTTTCAAGCTTTAGAGGAGCTAAAAAACTCCTTGAATCATGCGGGAGGGCTTAGGAGGTTTGGTTTTCACTGTGATGAGAGAGAAAGTTTGTTCGGGGTGTGTTTGGGTTAAATAGCACGAGTTCCAACATTTAAAAAATTAGTTATTATGGCTAGAAAATGACTTTTTTTGTATTTTAGAAATAATGGGTTAACAAAGGTTAATTTTTTTTAAAATATATTAAATTATTTTTTTGATGTTGAACACAATAATAGGTCACTAGTAAAATTTTGAAACTTAAAGCTCCTAAAACTGAGCTTGAAATATTGTAGAATATATTTTTTGTGCAACACAACAACAATTTTAGAATGTGGCCAACTTCTTTCATTGTGTTTGACCTCTTATGATGTTTTCACTTCCTCCTATTGAAGAGTTTGACTCCTTTGTACCTTAAACTTGATCTTTGCAGTGGTCAACTTTTTTGATCATTTTTACTCTTTTACCCTCTTTTGGGTTGGTCATCCTGAAGTTTGGGCAAACATTCCTCAGTAGAATCTCTTCTCTCTCTTATTTGGACAAATGGTGTTGCAGGCTGTTTAACGATGAACTGCTTGCTAACCCTTTTTGTATGAGCCATTTGGAAAGACCATGGCCGGTCAAAAGGATATGTTACCAGAAATCTCTTTTGAGGCCTTTTGAGGTAAGAGGCATACTTTATGTATATCATTAGTAACTTGAGTATTTGTTATAATAAAAAAATATCTCAATGAAGATCTTGAGATCTACAATCTCCCCCTGTTTATAATGATAAACAATCATAAGTGATTTCTATGGAGTTTTTATCTGAATTCAATTTTCCTTGGGAACCTTCTTTGTAGGTTGCCCAATGGATCATTCGTTCTCCCTAAACACACCATGCCTTATCTCTAAAACCGATTTTAGAGATAAGTATCACATTTCAAATATGCATCTAATATAAGAATTTTAAAATAAAAAGTAATATTCGACTCATTTCAAATGTGTTTTGAAGCTTTTAAATCAAAATCATAATAAATTGACTTACGAAATAAAGGAGAATGTCTAGTCTTGAGAAATAAATATATTGCAAGAATATGATAACAAAATAATATACCTACTAAAATAACTTTACTAATGGAATTTAGAAGAAGAAAAAATTATTTTCTCATAAAATTCCGTTATGTTACTTGATTATCACATTCCAAAAAAGGAGACCTTCCCCTCCAATTGGCTTTATTGGCGCAAACGAGCATTAGGGGGGGTTCCCCTACCCCAACCCTCAAATAAGGAAGGGGAAGGCCAACCCCATCTATCGACAATGTTCTCGTCAACACGCAAAGAGAGGAGGGGCCTACCTCCTTCTCTATTTCATGTAAGTCCTACATGTGGTCTTGATTGTTTCAATATCAATTATTTATGCACAAAGTTGATTTTTTACAACATGACATTTTAAGAGGGTTGTATTGTATATTTAGATAAATAAATTTCATCTTCATATGATTAGTCAATAAAAAAAATTGAATCAAGCTAGGGGAGGCTGATTTCTCTATTGATACCTAAACGAGCTTAAAGATGGAAGACTCCAAAATGGTGGAATAAACTCCATCCAGCCCCAAAAGCGGCGGAACCCTAAGAGTCTTAAAATTAATTACAAATGATTTGCTCATGATATGGCCTGACCCGTGAGCTAAACAGACTTCCAATCCCCTTCTTCCCTTTCATTACAAGACAAAATCCAACACCCATGTCAGGACAATTGCAAGGCCGGCCACCTCACTTGCCACCAAAACCAGAAACAAAACCAGACTCCTCCTCTGTAATCTTCTGCAGTCTCTTCAATCCTATATCTTCCCCTCTTCTGCAGCCTCTCCGTCCTATATCTTCTCCTCTTCTCCTTGTTTTTTTTTCTTCTTCTTCTTCTTTGGCGGAGAGGGTGAGAACAAGAGCGAGAGGAGACTTTGATGGATTATCTGTTACCCGCCCCTGCTCTGAGAGTTAAAATCTTCTGCAACTGAAAAGTTGAGATGACTCTGGGCTTTACTTCGCATAATTTGACTGGAGAGTGAGTTTTTGGGATGTGGGTTTTATTTTTGGTTTTCATCGGAAGAACTAAAAATCCCTAAAAGTTGAACTGTCGATTTTCTTGATCCAGTTGCAGAATTCACCAGAAATATGCAGAGCTAGCTTCTGTGATGGCTCTTTTCCCTAGGCTTTCAGTGGTGGGGGACTTGTCTCTTTCTTCTTCTGCCCCACCTCTACTGTCTGCTCCCTTCTGAAATTCCTTTCTTTCTTTCTCTCTCTCTCTCTCTCTCTCTCTCTCTCTCTCTCTCTCATAGCATACTCAGTAAGTGCAAAAAGATTATCAGCAAACACAATGATCTTATCACTACGCTGTTGTTCATGAAACCGGATAAGAAACTCACATGCCCTAAATTTATTTGGGTTCATTATATATAAAGCCTGAAAGAATAAAGACCGTTGCAAAGAAATAAATAAGACCACAATTTTATTCAAAAAATAAAATATAAGAACAGTTAAGCAGGAAAGAAGAGTAACTAATAGAAATACTCTTTGGGTGAAGCAGACTGTTAACATCCTAAAAATAAGAGCATGATGACATAAACACAGTATCAATGTATTTTTTAATAACAATCCAATCAGTTTATGACGGTGCATTTCCATGATTTCAGTGTGAAATTCCCCAATACAACAAATAAAACTGCAAAGATTGTACTTGTTCAATACCAAAATCATGGCATACTCATCTGAAGGGTGAACTTCTACATATGCTGACTCCTACCAAAAGAGAGATCTAAGTTGGTTGAAGTCAAAATCAAGTTACTTCAACACTATGGGCAATTCATTAACGAAGTCAGCTTCATGCAGATTAAATTAATAAACCCATCCACTTGAAAAAATAAAGTACATTTAGCTAGTCATTTTAAAATGTAAATTCACTTAGATTAGTCTAGGAACAGGACTATTAACACCTCGAAATTGTTGGAAAATTGTAATGTCACTAAAAATTGCATTGTCAATTGATATACACTTAAAGATGTAAAATTACTATATGCTAAAAGGCACAAGCTCTCACAATGCATAACAGCTGTCAATAAGAAATATAGGACATAACATATTTCATAGTTAAGGCAATCAAAATCACAAACTGTTTTTTTACATAACCAAATTTATGAATAATCTAGAAAGGTGAAAATACAAACGAGTGCAGAGAGCATATGTAACTAACCTATTTTTTTTTAGAATTTTATTTCTTCAAATATTCTAAAAAAAACTCTTTTGTCATTGGACACCATACTTCAGCACACTGGACATTTGCAATGAACCCTCCTTTTACAAGATCCAACCAGTTTGATTCATATAATTTAGGGCCAATAAGGAAGTTCAAATCTGTGATACGTTCATCCTCTCTCACGAGGGTTGCTGTGGTATGAAGTTCGAAAGTCAGTTCCTAGCAAATATGAAGAGTGAAGACAACATTCTTTAAGAAGGGCAGATCCAAAATCCATCAAACACCAATACTGACCAGTTAGCCCAAGTTTACAATGAGATTTAGTGATACTAATGACCTTCTGAAACATATGTGCAGGGACAACATGCACCTAAAAACACCGTTTGAAACCCAAATAAAAGGAAACAGTAAGAAAAATTCAATTAGAAAGCACAGGAAGCAGGTAGATAATCTCCGAAGTAAAAAATGTGTAAATCAACAGTGTGAAAGAGTTTAAATTTAGTGAAATCTTTATTCAAGAGCACCAAGATCATATATCCATGTCAGGAACTGCTTAACCTCACAAGCCTAGTGTGCAATCCACGTCCAATAGTGACAACACACAATTCGCTAACCAAAATGATCAAGAAATGATGCTGCATAAATGCACTTTGTATATACAACAAACAACTTAGCTACGCTGAAGCAGTTGCTCCGAAAATCATCCACTTAAGAACCTGTACTCGGCAAGAGGGTCTAGGTCATAGTTCAAAATAGTTTTCCCTCATGGTCTAACAACTAAAATTATCTAATAGGTGAGAGTTTTGGATCGTAGCCCATACTCTATTTCATATTTTATGTCGCTTTTTGCCATTGACATCAATTTTTCCTTTCTTCCATTAAACACCTACTATAAGTCCAAAGCATACACACATTACTAAAATATAGCTTTACACAAGAAATGTACCTCATCCATGAGAAGCAAACCCCATTCTCGATTTCTTATCTCCTCAATTATCTTCTCAGACTCTTCAGACCTTTTCCCGCCAAAAGCAACCATGTTATAAGTTGTACAACCACACCAGCATTACCACGAAATCTCTCTTTACTATCAAAAGTGAAACGACATATCTGATCATCTCGAATAGTAGACCACAACTTGAATTGGAAGGCCCACTGGTCTACAGAAACAGCATTTGTTGCTAAACAGAGGCAACTCTTTCGTATTCGACAGGCTGCAGAGACACCAACAAGAGACTTCCCGGCCCCACAAGGAAGAACTATAATTCCTGATCTTGCTCTTCCTACAATTTACTACAAGTTCACCCTCATGCTGAAAAATCTATAATCGAAACAGAAAAGACCAAGCTACACAGAGAAGTAAAAAAAATAATCAAATCTCAACTTTAAGACACAAATGTTTAAAGAAAGGTGTGAACCTAGCATCCTATTTAAGAGATCATTTCTTAAATGAAAGCCTCTGGGTATACACATCCAAGGTGGTCTTCTTCAAAACCAACATTATTTCTAACAAGTGACTGACAATCGACAGCTTGCACCCACCAATTGAGGGCTCATACCATGAAGAGGCTCGCTCATGTTAGAGCAAATTGACAGCCTCATCATTGCCACATTATTCAATCCTCTACATAGGACAAACTCCTACATAACTCAGCAGCATGATGTCTTTGCAAGTGCAAGCATGTGGTAGCATTGACCAACCAACTCTAGGCCACCTCTTGGGTGGTACATCCAAAGCTGGCACCCTCAAAATAGCAAATAATCGAACACAGGTTCTCGACATTGCATCTACAAGGTCAAGTAATATAAGAAGAAAAGTTCAAATATAAACGTACAACAAATCAATATGCTTGGACAAGATGCAGAACACCAATCAGTAAAATGTAGTTCAACTAATTTGTGGCAGAAAACACAAAAACCAAGGCACAACAAGAATTTTTTTTCAACGACAACAAGTAAAAAGAAAGAATTTATTAAGAAATACATGGAACAGCCAGACTATTTGATAGGAGAAAATGAAAGCAAATGTAGAAAAGGATTATCAAGAATGGATATGATAATATTATGCTTCATTAACATATTCTTAATATAGAATCTTATATGATATAGATCGCGATATAAGATATCACCAAGCACTATGTCAGTACAACAACTCCAAATGACTGGCAACCACAACGGAAGTTCTGAAATTTAAATTTTTTCATCCAATAGCATCACCACCAAAGTTCCTGATAAGTTACTTTAAATAGACCATGTCAGACATTTGGTATTCCACACTACAGAAGAGAGCAGCCTACTTCCAACTACATGATTCTTTAAACTTTTGGTAATAGAAAAATCAGTTGAAATTGCACCTATCATGATGGAGATGTCCACTGGTAAGCATGATTATGTTTGGCCTATGTGACAATCAGTACCAAGATGAAGTAAGATTATACATGAACTTGGAAAAAATCATGGATAACCAATGTGTGTAATATCTAGTTCTAGTGCACTAGCCAATGTAGCCTCTCTGAGAATTCTACACAATGTCTTCAACAGTCTCAACTATTTTCTGGAGAGTTATATTGACATGAAAAATATTGTCTTACAATAGGCCTCACCATTTCCAAACATTTTACTGAGACTCTTTTCCTGGTATGGGCGTGGCTGAGCCTTCAATTCCATGTTTAAGTCAGGGTTCACCTGCAGTTAGCAACATCAAGTCAACAACATACCCATGATGTGTGACAAGGAACAAAACTGGCAGAACATCAAGCATTTGTGAGAAATAAAGCTTACTGTATCATTTCTGAAGTCATACTCCTCCAACATGGGATAATTTAATGCATTTGGTAAGCACCTTTGCTTGACACTTTCAACCTGTAAATGTTTAAGTTAGGTCAAAAAAATTATAACCACTAATCACTTAAATATACATCATCATTCATAGACCACCCTACCTGAGCATGATCTATTTCAAAAGAATGGGTTTCTTTCTCTTCAGCTACTGCTGCCACATCAGCATCAGTGAACAACTTCTGATGACCACCACCATCCATTTCACTCAAAGCTTTGCTAACTGTAAATACATCACTTCCTTGTGAACCCTAAACAGTAGATCAAGAGTTTGCATCACCATCAGAATTGTGTCAAAGTTCTCATGATCTATCATAGAAATTTAACCATTTATCTGAAGGTTTAGCCATAGTGACAAATAATCTCTCCATGCTGCAGTGTGATAGTGGCTTTGGAGATGATAGTTTTGATTCACTATGCAGGCAAAAAATGATTAAATTATTTAACAACACAATTTTTTTTTCAAAAGAGCTGTTCAAACTCCACTTCCCTTCTATGAAAAAGAACAAGAGCAGAAGTTATTTTCTTCCACTATAACAAGCAAACAACTTCATGATTTAAATGGTAAATTCAACCATTTTGAATAATAGTAAAATATGTAAAGAATAGGCATATAGATGAATCCATAGAAATTCCTATGTAAATTTTATGTCACTCGCCAAAAAGATAAGAGAAAAGACTAAAAAAAAAAAGGCACAACTCAGAATAACACCTCAGAAAAATATAGTGGACATGCATGAAGAAAATAACAGCAAACTAAATTACCTCATTGGAATAAATTCTCTCTTTAGATATAACCTCGTCCTTCAGCAAAGTCTTCAGCACCTGCAAGTATCATTTAAAGCATAAGTTCCAAATTCCCCTCATCACCATAAGAATAATAATAATGATAATAACAACATCAATAATAATAATAAACCACTTCTGATAGAATACGAGACCAAATTTGCACCTCCGGGAAAGGGGACTCCACAAAGTACCGGTTCTTCTTAAGTACAAGTTTTACTTTCCCATAATTAGAAGTTGAAGCATAAATGAAATCAATCATTTCTTTAGGGAGCTTAGTCTTTGATAGCTTGTTCAAAATAGTAATTATAGTTTCAGTCTCGAGCCCAACAGAAACAGCACCATACAAGGAATGAGGCGCCAAGTTATACTCATGCATAGACTCTGGCCTGCACAACATTTTTCCAACAAAATGAAAATGAGCAACCACACAGAGTTTTAAGTAGAAGAAAATAGAAGGACATCTTAAATACCGGCAAACGGGCTTAGCAATTGCAATGAGGAAATCATTGGCTTGCTTATACAACGGTGATAATGTCTCAAGAAAGATCCGGCCATCAGCGCAAGCCCATAAAGGGCGGTTTGCATGATCAGGCTTTAATTCAAGTTTAGAAAATCCCCTCTTCGTCGGTTCGCTTTCATCTTCATGATCCATATTCCGTACCCATAAACACAATTCAAGCACCTAAAGTAAACTAAAAACAAAAAGCTATAACAAAATGAAAAAACGAATAAAAGTAATACCTTCACGACGATCCTCATCAAAATGAATTTAGTTCTTTGCCCTATAGATGTCTGTACATTTTTTTGAAGAATGGTCATAATGAATTTAGTTATTTGCCCTATAGAGTAAACTGCTGTTGGGTTTGCTGTTTCTAGATTTTGCCATTTATCATAAATTTCTTTTCCTAAGGCTCCTGGTAATTTCCTGAATAACTTTGTACCTAAATCTTTATTAAATGCATTCCTTGATATGCATGCATAATAAAAGTAATCTTGAAGGAATTTCTTAACATATTTGTAATTATGGAGACTAAGTTGTTCTAAGTAAACTACTGCATCTTTTTGTAATGTAATGAATCCTAAGTTGGGATCATCTCCTGTTACTAACTGATAAACTTTATTAACAAAATTATATGGATTGGATCCAAGACTCATTAAATGACCAAATTCTTCTAGATTTCCTCTTTTGTAGCTTTCCCATAAGTCTTTTACACTTTCTCCTAAAAATGTTTCTAAGTATCTATACTTTTCTTCTAAATCTTGGGATTGAAAGTTTTGGATATAGTTTGAGACTACCTGGTTTTTCCAAAGATCTAATACTGTTGTCCATTCTTGAGGATCATGGGCTGAAAGATTAAGAATTTTTCCTTTGTCCATTTCTTGAAACTTTATAGGTCTTTCTGTCTCCTTTCTTTTTCCTTTAGGACGTATCCTATGATCGAAGTTTACTGGATCACTATAAGGAATCCTTGGCATATTTCTTGAGTAATATACTTCTCTAGGAGGAGTTCTTGGGTAAGTGGTATAGCTATTACGAGGAATAGAATTAGAGCTTTCTTCATCCATATATTCTTTGATACTTAAGAGTTTCTTCTGTTTCTATTTTTTCATCTTCTTTAGGTTCCAATGGCATTTTTCCTATTCTGATGTTGGCTTCTTGGTCATAATAGAGATATTCTTCTTCTTGGATTTTTCCATTTTTTATTAAGTCTTCTTCTAGATGAAGAAGTTCTCTTTCTGTCAGTTTTAATTCAAATTCTTTAGGGTATATTATTTCATCAGTTTCTAATTGTATATCAACTAAGTCATAATTTTCACTAGAAATTGACTTTGTATCTTCTGTACTCTTTTGTTCATAACTATTAAGTCTAATATTTATATTACCTTCTGTATCAGTGTACATAATACTTTTTTCAGGACTAATTATTTTTTCTTCTCTAAATTTCAGGTTCCATTCTAATCCTGCTAAGACATCTGGGGAATATTTGGTGGACTTAATTAGTTTAATTCCCTTACCTATTAGATTTACTACATCGTCTATCTTGACTTTAAACCTAGTAGTACTAGAACAAGTGCATCTCCCTAAAAATCCAATGCATAATAAAAGATTGTTTCCTACAAAGGATTCATATCCTTTTGTCTGAATACCTATTTTAATATATTTCCTAAAATCTTGTAATCCTATAAGAAAATCAGGGGAGCAATAAAATATTCCTCCGTTCTGGTTCATGTCTACTTCGGTAATCCCTAACATAGCCTTTTTAGGATCTGCTCATCTATCATCATAGATGCTAAGAAGAGTTTTAGTTCCTAAATGTTTTCTCCCTAATCCTTTAACTCCTATGACGATTAAACCTAAATGAATCAAAGTATATAATTTCTTAATTTCTTTGAAGGCTTGTTCTACTATTAAATTTATGTTTACTGAATCTTTTCCTACACAGCTAATTTGAATTTCTCTATAATGTCTAAATAATCCAGTGTTGAAATTTAAAGGTCCTGTTCTATATAGTTGTCTAGGATTAAGAAGGTTAACTTGATTGTTACTGAATAAAGTAATATCTTGATATATATCTATTATTTCATCTAATTGTATGTCTCGTTGATCTACACTTCTTCTTCCTGTTATCCTATCTATTATATTAAGGTTTCTAGAGGAACTTCCTATTTCTGAGGTGATTCCTTCACCTCGCTGTGAAAGTGTCATGATTTTGTAGTTGCTGATATTCTAGGTTCTATTTTGACAAATTTTAATTTTTGGGTAATTAAATCTATTTCTTTATCTATGTTTTGCTGGGATCCTTTACTCGTTTTAAGATAATCTAGGTTTCCTGCTAATTTGTCTGTTCTTATTCTTAAGTTTCTTGTTTATTCTTGTATTTTGTTTAAATTGATTTCTATTTCTGTTAATTTACTTTGTAGATTATTTCCTAGACTTATAATAAGGTCTATAATGCTATTGAGCTGAGGGTTATTTTTGTGTAGAATATGTTCTTCACTATTAAAATGACACCTAAGAGTATTAGGTCCTATATATTTTGTATCAAATCTTGTAGGAAGTCTAAGGTCTAAATAATCTATTTTTCTGAAAGGTTCCAGGTCTTATAGGCTCTGATACCAAATTGAAGGGGGTACTCTATTTAAATTAATCAGGATTATTTAAATCAGGAGTATTTAAATCTGGAGTATTTGAAGGTCTTTGTGTTTGAAGTCTTTGTCTTCTGGGTGTAAAAACTTGTCTAGGGGTTTCTACAAACCTTCTATAGGAATATAAAGATAAAGTAAAACAGATACAATTAAAAATGAAAAGATTACAAATAACTATCACTAAAGCTATTAGAACAAATATCATGCGTCTAAAATTCTGACTATAATATTAGCAATTAAAAATATATAAGATTCTAGAATATTTTCTAATTTTTCTGGCAGAAAGACAAAATATCCAAATAACTCTATTACTATGATTCCTAAGAACAGGATGCTAGAATAAGTTCCTATAGTTTAAATCTTTTACCGTAATGTAAAGCTTTGTAAAACAGGGCTAAGTATAAGTAAAAGATAGGTAGGAAGAGTAAAATTATTCTAGAAAACTGTTTGATTAAATTATAAACTAGCCAAAAAAACATAAACGGTACGACGACGTTGTGACTTTCGAGAGCGACGCTTGGCTCAAAGGAGGCAGAGGCGTCTGTCAGGGCGTAGCCCTCACTCAGTAGTTTCCAGCCTAATATACCTTTTATGTATAGACACACAATATATATAGATATTCTTAACAGACAATAAAAGCAGTATGGATTAAACATGTAAGAACAATTCCTAGGGTAATCAAAAGCACAAGCATAGAAAGGATTTTTGAAATCAAATAGGATGTGTAATTCCCGAGAGGCATACTTTAGATCAAAGCTGTTTAAATCTTTATTCTCACTCCTTCAGGTATAGGGAACCAAAGACACAGAGAGGTGTGCAATTTCCTAGCACTGTAATGCTTCTGCCACGGGCTCCAGCATTTAGTCCCAAGATAAACAAAGCCCTCAAACCTCCTTGGGTATAAACGGGTAGGAACAAGGGACGCATGGACCGTGAAACATTAGAGGAATACAACAATATTTTTACTCTGTGCTTGGGATTGACCCTGGATTAGAGGAGAGAGGTACAGACTTAAACAGACAAAGATCTAAAGTTTCCCCTTAGGGAAGTTCTGAAGACTGAAAGAAAATAACTGGGATGCACACTTACTTTGGAAGCAGGAGTTGGTCGTAGGTGAACTCAGAAAGAAAAGAAAAGGAAGCTCATGGGTGGAAGATCAAGGAGGAAACAAACTGCACTCTTTCATTCATATCTTGTGAAACATACATAAGGCTATTTATAGCCAAGGGTTGCCGACACTTGGAGACAAAGGGAATCACCCAGGTGCTCATTGGGCCCCATCATCAGTGAGTTTTCTCTTACTGTTTTCCAGGTGTGCGGTTACATAAAATAAACTGTACAAAAAGTATACAAAGTCAAAAGGTACAATAATGGAATCTCTCTGTCTCTCTGTCTGTCTGTCTGTCTCTCTCTCTGTCTCTCTCTCTCTCTCTTTTACTAAATATCTTCTTATCTTGAATCCTATTAATTAACTGTGATTTGTCTGGTATGTTATAACTGTCAGTAATAGTATTATCATTTAATCTTTTATAATTTATAACCATTCTAGAATTGCCTCTTTTTTGTTCACTATGTTTTTTTACTATAAAAGCAGCAGATCTATGAGGGCATTTACATGCCCTGAAGGACATTTTGAATGGTTAATCATACCGTTTTATTTAAAAAATGTACCTGCTATTTTCCAAAGGAAAATGGATGACATATTTAGTAAATATGATACTTTTGTTTTAGTTTATATAGACAATATTTTAGTCTTCAAAAAAACCATTGAAGAACATATAGGACACTTACAATTAGTACTAGCCACATTCATGCAAGAAGGAATCATTATTAGTAAAACAAAAATAGAATTATTTAAAGAATACATTAAATTCTTAGGAGTTAATATAGGTCAAGGACAGATAGAATTACAAGAACACATTTCCAAGAAAATTCTAGAAATGCTAGATGACCTATCGTATACAAAAAAACTTCAAAGATTTTTAGGATTAGTAAATTATGCTAGACCCTTCCTTAAAGACATAGGAAAAATCATTGGTCCTTTGTATGGAAAAACTTCCCCTACAGGCCAAAAATTCTTTAATCAAGAAGACAAAAATTTGGTAAAAAAAGTCAAAGAAAAAATTCAAACTTTGTCCAAATTACAAATGTCTTTAGACTCTGATTACCTTATAATAGAAACTGATGGAAGTAACTTAGGATGGGGTGGTGTTCTTATCTCCAAACCGCATAAGTACAGTGAAAAAGAGCAAGAAAAAATTTGTAGCTATTCTAGTGGAAAATTTAAAGAAAAAGGAAATATGAGTAGCATAGACTCAGAAATCCTAGCAGTAATGTATTCTTTAGAGTCTTTTAGAATAATCATTATTAATAGACTAGAATTTACTTTAAGAACAGATTGCGAAGCAATAGTCAAATATTTTCAAAGAAGTAAGGAGAATAAAATAAGCAGAAGAAGGTGGTTAAATTTAGTAGATATTATTACAAGAAATGGATATATAATAGAATTTGAACATATTAAAGGTAAAAATAATAGTCTTGTAGATACATTAAGTAGATGATTTTTTTATTCTTTCCTTGTCAATTGAACAGATCGATCCTCCAGACCAGACGTCCTCAAGGCCATCCTTTTCCAGATTGAATAATTATGGTCAAGAATTCTTAAATTTTGGTAATCAGAAGTTAGTAGTTTTTCCTAGATCTAACATTACATTTAAGAACACAAGAACAATGTTTGTTAGATAATTTATGGCTTTCTTACCAAAGAATTCCAAAAGACCAAAAATATTTTTTAGCCAGTAATAATAGCCGATCAGAATATTTTTGCCAGAAAAAGAAACGTTTTAAATTTTAAGTAGTTTTTAAAGGTAAACTCCGGGAGTTTTTCATTCCTAGACAGAAGTAGTAGCAAGTATTCAAGATTTTCAAAGACCGGTTTACCAAGGATTCAATAATTTACAAGAAGCTTTAGAAGCAGCAAAACTAATTATTGGTACTAATTACTACATAGCCCCTTCACTAAGATTTATCAAAGAAGACCAAGTATCTTATGGAGTCGCCAAAGATACTCCTACAAAGATTATTTTCTGTGAGCATTTTGAGACTTTATCCAAGACTATTTCAAAGATTAAATGAAAAAAGAAGATTCCTCTTAGACAAGAATGCCTTCCAGAAAGAATATATTGGCACTTTGGAAGAAGAAAATCGCCAACTCAGAGCAAGATTGACAGGTAGTTTCTCTACCTAGATACCTACTAGTGTTGGTCATTCACTAGCTAGTCCAGCTCAAACGGTAGTTGGTAAAGACAAAACAAATCCGTTGATGGCTGGACATTTGCCAAAAATGTCAGATGATAAAAAGAAAGAAAATCAGCAGACAGACCCTGACGAAATTAAAAGAATGTTGAAAGAATATTTTGAAGAATATCTCAAAGACCAAGGATATGAGAAGAATGACTCAGAAACATCTAGTAAGACTGGATCTACAGGTACTCAGACCATTCAGTGTTATTCCCAAGAAGAAGATGAAGATTTTGATTTTGACTCAGAAGCCATTCATAATCTCACAACGTTGGCTGGCAAATAGACAAAAGCAATGAGAAGACTAAAATAGAAAAGAAGATTATTTTCAAAAAGAATAATAAAGTTAGAAAATACAAAAGACTATGATAACATAGAATAATCTCAACAACACCATGGTTTCAGCCTGATAAAACTAAGGTTTCAGCACAAGGATAGAAAATTCCAAACGACAAGACAAGCACACGGTTTGAGAAGACCGCTTTGCAGATCATTAGACACCCATAGTTTATACCCATGGTTTTGTAAAAGGTTGTGGTTTTGATTTTTGCCCGCTGTTTTGGGCACCTGGTTTTTGACTTGTAAAAAGGAGTGTACTTTTCTTTTTTTGGCTTTGCATAACTCTCACCGTCCACCTGGAAGATTCTGGGGAAAGTTTATTGTCGATGGGGCCCAATGAGCACCCGGATAAACACCTCTTTCTCCAAGTGTGTCAGCAGAGTTTGCTTATAAATAGCCCCCCTTGTACATTACAAAGGATATGAATGAAAGAGTGAGCTTTCCAAACTCCTTGCTTCCGATGTCTTCTACCTTTTCCATCCCGAAACTCTCCTAAACACTTTAGCTTCAACGTTTTCAAAGTAAGTCTTTTCTTTCTCTTTTAATTTCTACAGTTTAGGGGTCTTCCCAAAGGGAACTCCTCAAACTTTTTCTGTTTAGATTTGTAATGGTTTTCCCTTACTTTGGATTCATTTCAAGTGCTTAGAAAAAGCATTGTGTAACCCTCTGAAGTTGCTTGGTCCAGAGTTCCGATTATATGCCCGTTGTTGTCCACAAAGACGTTAGGGATTCTTGAATTTTCAGAACATAGACGGAGCCCGTGGCTGAAGCTATATGCTAGGGAAGCACACACCTCTGCGTGTCTTGAGTGTTTGAGACTTGTCAAAAACCAGACAAAGATCTAAACAGTAAATGTTTTTGGAGCTACCTTCTGGAAGTTTTTACAAATCAATTTTACACCCTTCTTGTCTTTCCTCTTGCTATGCTTATCTTATTAGTCATAATTGCTATTGTATTTGTTAGTCTTACTCTTATAGCTTTTATAGTTTGTTACAAAAAAAAAAAAAAAACAAAGGGTATTTCAGGCTGGAAACTATTGGGTGAGGGCTAAGCCCTGATAGACACCTCTGCTGAGCCAAGCGTCACTCCCGGAAGCCACAACGCCAACGTACCTTTTATGTTTATTTGGCTTGGGTGAGGGCTAAGCCCTGATAGGCGCCTCTACTGAGCCAAGCGTCACTCCCGGAAGCCACAACGCCAATGTACCTTTTATGTTTATTTGGCTTGGGTGAGGGCGAAGCCCTGACATGTGCCTTTGTTGATCGTTTTGGCTCTGAATAATACCAATTCAGGGGGATACCTACTTAACCTGGTGTATCTAAGGATCTCACTCTTTCTCTCTCTTTCTCTCGCAAGAGAAAAAGAAAAACTCTTATCCACAGCTAGTGGACAGTTGGCCTGATTTAATTTAGAGGGGGTACTAATTTAATTTAATCTAGTTTGGAGTATTTAATGGTGAATTATTAGGAGATATTTTTATTACTTGCTTTCTAGGTATAAATATTTGCCTAGGGGTTTCTACTACTCTTCTGTAGGAATGAAGGGATAATGTAAGACAGATAATACTAAATATGAAAAGATTACAGATAACTATTGTTAATGTTATAAAAACAAAGATCATGTATCTAATATTCTACCTATAATAATAGCAATTAAAAATATGTAAGAAACTAAAAGGTTTTCTAATTGTTCTGGTAGGAAAACAAAGTAATTAAATAATTCAACCACTAATATAAATAAAAACAGGATACTAGTATAAGTTCCTATATTTTAAATCTTCTACTGTAATATATGGAGTTGTAAAAAAGAGCTAGATATATATAGTATATAGGTAATATGCGTAAGATTATTCTAAAAAACTATCTTAATATTTTATTAACTAGCCAAATAAACATAAAAGTACAGCGGCGTTGTGGCTTTCGGTAGCAACGATTGGCTCCGAAGAGGCAGAGGCGTTTGTCAGGGCTTAACCCTCACCCAGCAGTTTCCAGCCTAATATACCTTTATGTATAAACACAAAAACAAACACCAAGCCACACAATCTATAAAACTTAGCAGACAATAAAAGCAGTAAGGATTAAACAGATAAGAACAATACCTAAAGTTATAAAAATCACAAGCATGGAGATGATTACGAAAAATAAGTAAGAAGTGTAATTCCCGAGGGGTTTATCTTTAGATCAAAACTGTTTAGATCTTTATGCTTACTCCTTCAGGTATGGGAAACCCAAGACATAGAGAGGTGTGCAATTTCCTAGCATTAAGCTTCTGCCACGGGCTCCAACATTTAGTCCCAAGAAAAACAAAGCCCTGAAACCTCCTTGGGTATAAACAGGCAGAAACAAGGGACGCATGGACCGTGAAGCATCAGAGGAATACCGCAATGCTTTTACTCTGTGCTTGGGATTAACCCCGGGTTAGAGGAGGTAGGTACAAATCTAAACAGATAGAGATCTAAAGCTTCCCCTTAGGGAAGTCCTGAAAACTAAACGAAAATGGCGGAGAGTAACACTTACTTTTTTTAAAACAGGGGTGTTTGTGAGGAATGCTTAGGTTGAGAAGAAGAGGGAACTCATGGGTGAACAAGAAAAGATGCTCTAAAAAACACTCTTTCATTCATGTATTCTTTGATACTTATAGTTTCATCTTTTGTTGGCTCTAGAGGCATTTTTCCTATTCTGATGTTAGTTTCTTGGTCATAGTACAAATATTCTTCCTCTTGGATTTTTCCATTTTTAATTAAGTCTTCTTCTAAATGAAGAAGTTCTCTTTCTGTTAATTTTAATTCTAGTTCTTTAGGGTATCTTATTTCATCTGTCTCTGATTCTCCTTCTATGTGGACTAAATCGTAATTTTCGCTAAAAATTGATTATGTGTCCTCTGTATTCTTTTGTTCATAACTATTAAATCTAATATTTATATTACCTTTTGTATCTGTATACATAATACTTTCTTCAGGACTAATTATTTTTTCTTCTCTAATTATTTTAATTCTAGTTCTATAATAATTAGAGAAGAAAAAATAATTAGTCCTGAAGAAAGTATTATGTATACAGATACAAAAGGTAATATAAATATTAGATTTAATAGTTATGAACAAAAGAATACAGAGGACACATAATCAATTTCTAGAAAAAATTACAATTTAGTCCACATAAAAGGAGAATCAGAGACAGATGAAATAAGATACCCTAAAGAACTAGAATTAAAATTAACAGAAAGAGAACTTCTTCATTTAGAAGAAGACTTAGTTAAAAATGGAAAAATCCAAGAGGAAGAATATCTGTACTATGACCAAGAAACTAACATCAGAATAGGAAAAATGCCTCTAGAACCAACAAAAGATGAAACTATAAGTATCAAAGAATACATGAATGACAGAGTGTTTTTCAGAGCATCCTTTGTTGTTCACCCATGAGTTCCCTCTTCTTCTCAACCTAAGCATTCCTCACGAACACCCCTGTTTTAAAAAAGTAAGTGTTACTCTCCGCCATTTTCGTTTAGTTTTCGGGACTTCCCTAAGGGGAAGCTTTAGATCTCTGTCTGTTTAGATCTGTACCTTCCTCCTCTAACCCGAGGTTAATCCCAAGCACAGAGTAAAAGCATTGCGATATTCCTCTGATGCTTCACGGTCCATGCGTCCCTTGTTTTTGCCCGTTTATGCCCAAGGAGGTTTCAGGGCTTTGTTTTTCTTGGGACTAAATGCTGGAGCCCGTGGCAGAAGCTTAATGCTAGGAAATTGCACACCTCTCTGTGTCTTGGGTTTCCCATACTTGAAGGAGTAAGCATAAAGATCTAAACAGCTTTGATCTAAAGATAAACCCCTCGGGAATTACACTTCTTACTTATTTTCCGTAATCATCTCCATGCTTGTGCTTTTTATAACTTTAGGTATTGTTCTTATCTGTTTAATCCTTACTACTTTTATTGTTTGCTAAGTTTTATAGATTGTGTGGCTTGGTGTTTGTTTTTGTATTTATACATAAAGGTATATTAGGCTAGAAACTGCTGGGTGAGGGCTAACCCCTGACAAACGCCTCTGCCTCTTCGGAGCCAATCGTTGCTCCCAGAAGCCACAACGCCGCTGTACTTTTATGTTTATTTGGTTAGTTAATAAAATATTAAGACAGTCTTTTAGAATAATCTTACGCATATTACCTATATGCTATATATATCTAGCTCTTTTTTACAACTCCATATATTACGGTAGAAGATTTAAAATATAGGAACTTATACTAGTATCCTGTTTTTATTTATATTAGTGGTTGAATTATTTAATTACTTTGTTTTCCTGCCAGAACAATTAGAAAACCTTTTAGTTTCTTATATATTATTAGATACATGATCTTTGTTTTTATAGCATTAACAATAGTTATCTGTAATCTTTTCATATTTAGTATTAGCTGTCTTACATTATCCTTTATTCCTCCAGAAGAGTAGTAGAAACCCCTTGTCAAATATTTATACCTAGAAGGCAAGTAATAAGAAGATCTCCTAATAATTCACCTTTAAATACTCCAGACAAGATTAAATTAAATTAGTACCCCCTTTAAATTGGTATCAGAATCAACATCTTGTCCCTGTAAAGTTCCAGGAAGTTGTAAACAACTCAATAATTCTACAATTCTTGCCCTTGAACAATAGATAGACAACTCCATAGTCAAATTAGATAATAAATTGTTATGCTACGAAGAAATAGATGAAGCCTTAACAGAAGTTCCTATCCAACACTCCCAGACTTTGCCTGAAGCAGTAGTACATATAGGCTTAGTTCAAGTTTTCGTCCAAATAGAACCTTACATCCAACCATTAGATGTCTTTAGATTCTGATTATCTAATCATTTAAATAGACGGTAGTAATCTCGGATGGGGTGGAGTTCTTATAGCCAAACCCCTCTCTCTCTCTCTCTCTCAAGAGAAAAAGCAAAAGTCTTTTCCACAACTAGTGGACAGTTGGCCTGTATGTCGACAAAAGAATGTCACTATCACTCTTTTTATAGAAAATTGTGAAGCAAAAATTAGACTCCTAAAACACCGATTAGATACAATAGAAAAATATTCCTATGATGGGATTACTGTAGGTTTAGAAGATCCAGAAACTTCTTGTGTCTGTAATCAAGACAAATCCCTTTCTAGTATCCTTGTTCGAGCCAAAATCATTTTCCCTAATAAACACTCTTTAATTTTAGATGCCCTAGTAGACTCTGGATGTACTAAATGCATTATCCACAGACGCTTAGTCCCTCCTCAGTTCCTAAAGAAGACTACTAAACAAGTATTTAGTCAACAAGTAGATGGTACTTATAACCCATATACTACTTATTTTGACGAAGGCAAGATCCAATTCTATACCAACTGTTCTACCTTTTCTGGATCTTATCCGTTGCCCTTAACATGGGTTAGAGACCTTAAACTTAAAGTAGACTTCATCCTAGGCCTTAATTTCATTTTACATAATAATGGCTCCCTTACCATTTCCCGAGATTATCTTCAATTTCATAAGAATTCTAGTACTATTCCTGTCTAAACCACCTATTCTCCTACTCTCACTTCTTCAGCGGAGTGTGGTGGTCCCCTAGAAGCAAAAGACAAAGAAACCACTAGTTGTCAATGTCCGGTTCCAGGTAGCTGCAAACAAATACATCATCCTACAATCCTAGCCTTAGAAAAAAAAATAGAAACCAATATTGTTAAATTAGATAATAAGTTATTATGTTATGAAGAAATAGATGAAGGTTTAATGGAAGTTCCTATACACCACTCCCAGACTTTTCCTAAAGCAGTAACACATACAGGCTTAGTTCAAGTTTCCGTCCAACCAGAACCTTATATGCAACCATTACCAAGTCCCCATGATTATCTAGAAGAAGTAATGGGAGAAAATGAAGACTTTGATGATTGGATAGAAAGAATGATAGATTTAGAATATACCTTTTTAGATACTGAAAAACTTTATTTAGAAATAATTAATGTTCAACGTAAAGATAAACAACACTTACAACAAATTATAGACAAATTAGACCAATCAGAATATTTTGGAGAAAATCCCTTAAAACACTGGGATAATAATCACATACAGTGCAGGTTAGAATTATTAAATCCTAATTACATAGTGAAAATAGCCAACATAGAAGCTACAAATTTAGACAAAGAAGACTTTAAACTTCATATCACAGAATTATTAAATTTTGGAATTATTAGAAAATCCATAAACCCCCATAGATCTACAGCCTTTATAGTTAGAAAAATAGCAAACAGAAAAGGGGAAAATCTAGAATGGTTATTAATTACATAAGACTAAATGATAATACAGTTATATATAGTTATAACATACCAGATAAGTCTCAGCTAATTAATAGGATTCAAGATAAAAGGATATTTAGTAAGTTTGATTGCAAATCAGGATTTTGGCAGGTAAAAATGCATCCAGATAGTATAGAATGGACAACATTCACATGTCCAGAAGGACATTTTGAATGGTTAGTAATGCCTTTTGGGTTAAAAAATGCACCAGCTATTTTTTAGAGAAAAATGGATAATATATTCAAGAAATATGATACATTTGTACTAGTATACATAGATGATATCTTAATGTTTAGCAAAACCATTGAAGAACATTTAGGTCACTTACAATTAGTATTAGCCACCTTTATGCAAGAAGGAATCATTATTAGTAAAACAAAAATTGAACTATTTAAAGAATACATAAAATTCTTAGGAGTAAATATAGGACAAGGTCAGATAGAACTACAAGATCATATTTCTAAGAAAATATTAGAAATGCCAGATGATTTATCAGATACAAAACAACTCCAAAGATTTTTAGGATTGGTCAATTATGCCAGACCTTTTATTAAAGACATAGGAAAAATTATTGGTCCTCTATACAGAAAAACTTCTCCAACTGGCCAAAAATTCTTTAACCAATGAAGATAAGAATTTGGTTAAAAAAGTTAAAGAAAAAATTCAAACATTATCAAAATTACAAATGCCCTTAGATTATGATTATCTAATCATTGAAACAAATGGGAGTAATCTAGGATGGGGTGGAGTTCTTATAGCCAAACCCCACAAATATAGTGAGAAAGAACAAGAAAAAATTTGTAGTTATGCTAGTGGAAAATTTAAAGAAAAAGGAAACATGAGTAGCATAGATTCTGAGATTCTAGCAGTAATTTATTCCCTAGAATCTTTTAGACTGTTTATTATTAATAAACAAGAATTTACTTTAAGAACAGACTGTGAGGCTATAGTAAAATATTTCCAAAGAAGCAAAGAAAATAAGATAAGTAGAACAAGATGGTTAAATCTTGTAGACATTATTACAGGAAATGGGTACAAGATTGAATTTGAACATATTAAAGGTAAAAATAATAGTCTTGCAGATACTCTAAGTAGAAGATTTTTTGACACAAATATTATGGTTAATTGAACAGATGGATTTTCCAGACCACGACTCTTCCAGACCAACGCCCTTCAGATTCAATAATTATGGACAAGAATTTCTTAGTTTTGGCAATCAGAAATTAGTAGTTTTTCCAAAATCTAATATTACTTTTAAGACTTTACCTAGCATTTCAGTTACAAAAGAAGAACGGTGTTTATTAGATAACTTATGGCTTTCTTACCAAAGAATTCCCAAAGATCAGAAATACTTTTTAGCCAGTATTAACGGACTTTCAGAATATTTTTCATAGAAAAAGAAAAGTTTTAATTTTTAAGTAGTTTTCCAAGGTCACACTCCAGGAGTTTTTCATTCTTGGACAGAAGTTGTCAAAAGTATTCAAAATTTCAACAGACCTATTTACAAAGGCTTTAATAATCTTCAAGAAGCACTAGAGGCAGCCAAGTTAACTATTGGCATCAATTATTACATAGCTCCTTCTTTGAGACATATGAGAGAAGACCAAGTATCCTATGGTGTTGCCAACGATAATAAAAGAATTATATTTTGTGACCATTGTGATACTCTAGCCAAGACCATTCAAAGACTCAATGAAGAAAAAAGACTGCTCGAAGAAAAGAATGACTTTCAAAAAGAATATATTAAGACTTTGGAAGAAGAAAATAGAAGGATCAAAGCCAAGACCACAGGTACTATTTGTACCCAGATCCCTACTAGTGAAGGGTTTTCACTAGCTAGTCCAGTTCAAACGGTAGCCGGTAAAGACAAATCAAGTCTGTTGATGGCTGGACATTTGCCAAAAATGTCAAATGAAAAGAAAAAAGTCAAACGGTAGGAAGACAGTAAAGAAAAAACATACACAGACCCAGAAGAAATCAAGAAGATGATGTAAGACTATTTTCAGGAATATCTGAAAGAACAAGGTTATGAGAAGAATAATTCAGACACTTCCAGTAAAACCGGCTCCACCGGAACTGATACTCAGACTCTCCAATGTTATTCCCAAGAAGAAGACAAAGACTTTGATTATGACTCAGAGGCCATCCATAATTTAATAACACTTGATGGCAAATAGATAAAGCAGTAAGACTGTACTATAAAAAAGAGACAGGATAGAAAAGACTAAAAAGAAAAACTTAGAAAAGAGACAAGATAATAAAAAAACAACAACACAAAAGATTATTCAAAAGACCACTAAGCACACGGTATCCAGAAGCAGTTTTTCCAGCACCCAGTTTCGGCACATAGGTTTCCAGAAGCAGTTTCTCCAACACCCAGTTTTGGCACACAGTTTTCAAGACAACACATGGTTTTTCAAGATAATATCTTGTACTTTTTGACTTTTTGTACCTCTTTTGTAAAGATTATTTTGTAAACCGCACACTTGGAAAGCATCATGAGACACATCACTGACGATGGGGCCCAATGAGCACCCAGGTGATTCTCATTGTCTCCTAGTGTCAGCAGCTCTTGGCTATAAATAGCCTTGTGTACATTTAAACCATATGAATGAAAGAGTGTCTTTCAGAGCATCCTTCGTCTTCCACCCATGAGTTCCATCTTCTTCTAACCTAAGCGTTCCTCACTAACACCCCTGTTTTAAACAATAAGTGTTACTCTCTACCATTTTCGTTTAGTTTTCGGGACTTCCCTAAGGGGAAGCTTTAGATCTATGTCTGTTTAGATCTGTACCTTCCTCCTCTAACCCGGGGTTAATCCCAAGCCCAGAGTAAAAGCATTGTGGTATTCCTCTGATGCTTCACGGTCCATGCGTCCCTTGTTTCTACCTGTTTATACCCAAGGAGGTTTCAGGGCTTTATTTTTCTTGGGACTAAATGCTGGAGCTCGTGGCAGAAGCTTAATGCTAGGAAACTGCACACCTCACTATGTCTTGGGTTCCCCATACCTGAAGGAGTAAGCATAAAGATCTAAACAGCTTTGATCTAAAGTCAAACCCCTCGGGAATTATATTTCTTACTTATTTTCCGAAATCCTCTCCATGCTTGTGCTCTTTATAACTTTAGGTATTGTTCTTATCTGTTTAATACTTACCACTTTTATTGTTTGCTAAGTTTTATAGATTGTGTGCTTGTGTTTGTTTTTTGTGCTTATACATAAAGGTATATTAGGCTGGAAAATGCTGGGTGATGGCTAAGCCCTGATCTATATCTATTATTTTATCTAATTGTATATCTCTTTGGTCTACACTTCTCCTTCCTCTTATTCTGTCTATTACATTAAGGTTTCTAGAAAAACTTCCTATTTCCGAGGTAAATCCTTCACCTCGCTGTGAAAGTGCCATGGTTTTTTAGCTAAGGAGGTTTTGGGTTCTATTGTGATACCTTTCAATTTTTGGGATATTAAATCTATTTCTTTATCAATATTTTGTTGCGATCCTTTACTACTTTTTAGATAGTCTAAATTCTCAGAGAGTTTTTTTGTTTTTATTTTTAAAGTCTTAATTTCGTCTTGTATCTTAGTTAAAGTGAATTCTATTTCGGTTACTTTGTTTGAAAATTATTACCTAGACTTATAATAAGATCTGTGATAGTATTTAATTGGGGATTATTCCCGTGTAAAATATGTTCTTCATTGTTGAAATGACACCTAAGGGAATTAGGTCCTATATATTTTATCTCAAATCTTGATGGAAGTCTAAGGTCTAAATAATCTAGTTTTTTGGAGGGTTCCAGGTCTTAGGGCTCTGATACCAATTTGGAGGGGGTACTGATTAATCTGGAGTATTTAAAGCTGAATGATTTGCATGTCTCCTTACTATTTGTCTTCTAGGTATAAAGATTTGCCTAGGGGTTTCTACGAATCTTCTATAAGAATATAAAGACAGTAAAACAGATAAAACTAAAAATAACTAAAATACAGAAAACTATTACTAAGGCTATAAAGACAAAGATCATGTATCTACGATTCTAACTATAATATTAATAATTAAAAATATATAGGAACCTAAAAGATTCTCTATGCTTGTGCTTTTCATAACCTTAGGAATTGTTCTTATCGCTTTAGTACTTACTGTGTTTATTGTTTGCTAAGTTTTATAGATTGTGCGTGTTTAATACATAATACAAAAAAATATATTAGCAACGCTCTAACCCATGTCAAAGGTAAAGAATAAGATCCAGAAAAGGTGGAGCAGTTGGTAAAGAATTGGATTTTTCCTTCATCGAAATAGGTGGTATATGAGTTATAAGTACCATCTACTTGTTGGCTAAAAACTTGTTTAATTGTTTTCTTGAAAAATTGAAGGGGAACGATTCTTCTATGGATGATACATTTTGTACAGCCAGAGTCTACTAAGGCATCTAATATTAAGGATTGTTTATTAGGGAAAATAATCTTGGCCCAGACAAGTATGCTAGAAAAAGATTTGTCTTGGTTGCAGACGTAGGAAGTTTCTGGGTCTTCTATGCCTATTGTAATCCCCTCATAGGAGTCTTTTTCGATTGTATCTAATCTATGTTTGAGGAGAGTAATTCACAGTTTTCTATTTTTCTGGCCATAATTTCTAAGTTAGTGTTATGTATCCTATTATGGATAGGCTGCTCTCTGTCTCTCTCTCTCTCTCTCTCTCTCTCTCTCTCTCTCTCTCTCTCTCTCTCTCAAGAAAAAAAAAAAAAGAAGAGCTCTCAAGAACTCAAGAACTCAAGAACTCAGAACACTAGAAGGCTCTCCAAAAAGCAACCCGGTACTCTCCAGTACACTGATTTACAAAAGCACATGGTTTTTGAAATCTACTATTTGCCAGATCTCCGGTTTGCAGACACATAGTTTCAGCCCATGGTTTATAACCCATGGTTTTGTAAAAGATAGTGGTTTTTAATTTCCCCCGTTGTTTTGGGCACCTTGTTTTTGACTTGTAAAAAGTGTACTTTTTCATTTTTTGGCTTGGAATAACTCTCACCGTCCACTTGGAAGATTCTGGGGAAAGTTTATTGTCGATGGGGCCCAATGAGCACCGGGATAAACACCTCTTTTTCCAAGTGTGTCGGTAGAGTTTGCTTATAAATAGCCCCCCTTGTACATTACAAAGGATATGAATGAAAGAGTATTTCAGAGCATTATCTTGTTTCAACCCATGAATTCCATCTTCTTCTCAACCTACGTCTTCCTCACGAACACCCCTGTTTTTAAAGTAAGTGTTACTCTCCGCCTTTTTCGTTCAGTTTTCGGGACTTCCCTAAGGGGAAGCTTTAGATCTTGGTCTGTTTAGATCTGTACCTTCTTCCTCTAACCCGGGGTTAATCCCAAGCAAAAAGTAAAAGCATTGTGGTATTCCTCTGATGCTTCACGGTCCATGCGTCCCTTGTTTCTGCCCGTTTATACCCAAGGAGGTTTCAGGGTTTTGTTTTTTCTTGGGACTAAATGCTGGAGCCCGTGGCAGAAGCTTAATGCTAGGAAACTGCACACCTCTCTGTGTCTTGGGTTCTCCATACCTGAAGGAGGAAGCATAAAGATCTAAACAACTTTGATCTAAAGTAAAACTCCTTGGGAATTACACTTCTTATCTCTTTTCCGTATTAATCTCATGCTTGTTCTTTTCATAACTTTAGGCATCGTTCTTACCTGTTTCATTCTTACTGCCTTTATAGTCTACTAAGATTATATTGATTGTGTGTGCTTGTGTTTATACATGAAAGTATATTAGGCTGGAAACTGCTGGGTGAGGGCTAAGCCCTGACAAACGCCTCTACCTCTTCGGAGCCAATTGTTGCTCCCGGAAGCCACGATGCCGCAATACTTTTATGTTTATTTGGTTAGTAAATAGAATATTAAGACAAGTTTTTAGAATTATCCTACTCATATTACCCATATATTACTTAAATCTAGGTCTATTTTACAACACCTTAAGATTAAAGCTATAGGAACATATACTTACATTCTGTTTTTATTAGTAATAGCAGTAGAATTATTCAACTATTTTGTGTTCCTCCCAGAACAACTAGAGAATCTTTTAGTTTCCTATATATTCTTAATTATTAATATTTTAGTCAGAATTATAGATACATGATCTTTGTCTTTATAGCCTTAATAATAGTTTTCTGTAATCTGGTTATTTTTAGTTTTATCTGTTTCACTTTGTCTTTATATTCTTATAGAAGATTTGTCGAGACTCCTAGGCAAATCTTTATACCCAAAAGACAAATAGTAAGGAGACCTGCAAATAATTCATCTTTAAATACTCTAGATTAATTAGAACCTTAATTAGTACCCCTCTCATTTTGGTATCAAAGCCATAAGAAGACCCGAAACCCTTTAGAAAAATAGATTATTTAGACTTTAGACTTCTGACAAGATTTGACACAAAATACATAGGACCTAATACTCTTAGGTGTCACTTTAATAGTGAAGAACATTGTCTACACGGAAATAACCCTCAACTCAAGAGTATTATCGATCTTATTATAAGTTTAGGAAATAATCTGCAGAGTAAAATAACAGAAATAGAAGTTAGTATAAGTAAAACACAAGAAGAAATAAGAAACTTAAGAATAAAAACAGACAAATTAGCCGAAAATTTAGACTATCTAAAAACTAGTAAAGGATCCCAACAGAACATTGATAAGGAAATAGATTTAATAACTCAAAAATTAAAAGCTGTTAAAATAGAACAACCTAGAACAACCCGGCCTAAAAAATCATGGCACTTTCACAACGAGGTGAAGGATGCACCTCGGAAATAGGGAGTTCCTCTAGAAACTTAAATATTATAGATAGAATAACAGGAAGAAGAAGTATACACCAAAGAGATATACAATTAGATGAAATCATAGATATAGACCAAGACATTACCTTATTCAGCAATAATCAATTAAACCTCCTTAACCCTAGACAATTATATCGAACAGGACCATTAAACTTTAATACAGGATTATTCAGACATTACAAAGAAATCCAGATTAGTTATGTAGGACAAGATTCTGTTAACATTAACCTACTAGCAAAACAAGCTTTTAGAGGAATTAAAAAATTAAATACTTTAATTCATTTAGGTTTAATTGTAATAGGCGTAAAAGGATTAGGACGAAAACATCTAGGAACCAAAACTTTACTTAGCATTTACGATGATATATGCGCAGATCCTAAAAAAGCAATGTTAGGAATTACTGAAGTAGATATGAATCAGAATGGAGGAATATTTTATTGCTCCCCAGACTTCCTTATTGGATTACAAGATTTTAGAAAATATATAAAAATAGGCATTCAGACAAAAGGATACGAATCCTTTGTAGGAAATAATCTTTTACTATGTATTGGATTCTTAGGGAGAAGTACTTGTTCTAGTACTACTAAGTTCAAAGTTAAAATAGATGATGTTGTTAATTTAATAGGGAATAAAGGAATTAAATTAATCAAACCTATTAAGTATTCCCTAGACATTTTAGCAGGCTTAGAATGGAATATTAAATTTAGAGAAGAAAAAATAATTAGTCCTGAATAAAGTATTATGTACACAGATACAAAGGGTAACATCAATATTAGATTTAATAGCTATGGCCAAAAGAATATAGAAGATGCTGAATCAATTTCTACTCAATATAGAATTAGACATAGATGAGATAATATATCCTAAAGAATTAGAATTAAAATTATCAGAAAGAGAACTTCTTCATCTTGAAGAAGATCTGATAAAAAATAGAAGAATAAAAGAAGAAGAATACCTATATTATGATAATGAAGCTAATATTAGAATAGGAAAAATGCCCCTAGAACCAAAAGAAGATGAAAAAATAGAAAGAGAAGAAACCTTAAGTATTAAAGAATATATGGTTGAAGAAAATTGTAACACTATTCCCAGAAGTAGCTATACAACTTACCCAATAACCCCTCCTAGGGAAGTATATTACTCAGGTA
This sequence comes from Aristolochia californica, assembly GCF_029961685.1. Lineage (NCBI taxonomy): Eukaryota > Viridiplantae > Streptophyta > Magnoliopsida > Piperales > Aristolochiaceae > Aristolochia > Aristolochia californica. Next base: position 30,760,040 of record NW_027182279.1, on the reverse strand, counting down.
ATATGCCAAGGATTCCTTATAGTGAACTAGTAACTTATGATCAAAAGATATATCCCAAAGGAAAAAGAAAAGAAATAGAAAGACCTATAAAATTCCAAGAATTGGGCAAAGGAAAAATTCTTAATCTTTCAGCCCATGACCCTCAAGAGTGGACAATAGTCCTAGACCTCTGGAAAAACCAAGTAGTTTCAGACTACATTCAGAACTTTCAATCCCAAGATGTAGAAGAAATGTATAGGTACTTAGAAACATTTTTAGGAGAAAGTGTAAAAGCTTTATGGGAAGGCTATAAAAGAAGTAATCCCGAAGAATTTGGTCATTTAATGAGTTTAGGATCTAACCCATATAACTTTGTTAACAAAGTCTATCAATTAGTAATAGGAGATGATCCTAATCTAGGATTTGTTACATTACAAAAAGATGCGGTAGTTTATCTAGAACAACTTAGTTTACACAATTACAAATATGTGAAGAAATTTCTCCAAGATTACTTCAACTATACCTGCATTTCAGGAAATGCATTCAATAGAGATTTAGGTACTAAACTGTTTAGAAAATTACCAGGAGCATTAGGAAAGGAAATTTATGATAAATGGCAAAACTTAGAAATTGCAAATCCTACAACAGTTTATTCAATAGGACAAAGAACAAAATTCATAATAACTATCCTTCAAGAAAAATGTACAGATATCCAAATACAAAGACAACTCAAAGGAGATGACTTTGGGTTATGTAAACAGATATATACCACCCAAGCTTATGGTTTAAAAGACTCAGGACAAAGACCTAGAAAAAACAAAAGATATTTCAAAAAAGGATATTTTATCTGAAGATTGAAAAGTAGAAAACCATATTTAAATAAAGATAGACATGTTAGAAGATTTAACCCAAAAAGAACCTATAAGAATAAATTATCTTGCTATATTTGCGGACAAACTGAACATTTAGCCAACACCTGCCTAAAAGACAAAATATTAACTCTAGAAGATCTACCCTTGTAGTGAATGTCCAATAAGACCTTATAGAAGTTGACGAATATATGTCAGACACAGAATCCATTTACATCATTGTAAGCATACAAAATGCTCCTCTAGACTTATCAGATTCCGATGAAGACTTAGTCTTAGACATAGAAGGAAACCTTGATCTTATGGATACAACTTCAGAATGCACATATACCTGGTCTTGGAATACTGGGTTAGACAACAACCCTTGTTTTAAGTGTGCCTGGTATCCCAGTAAGAAACAACGAGCAAAGTGAAATCAATGTTTCTTAGAAGCCTATATCCCTTGCCTCAAAATCTTAGGAATAGAACCCGTCGACCAGACTATCCATAATAGGATACATAACACTAAACTCGATATCATGGCCAGAAAAATAGAAAATTGTGAAGCAGAAATTACTCTCCTCAAACATAGATTAGATACAATCGAAAAAGACTCCTACGATGGGATTACTATAGGCATCGAAGACCCAGAAACCTCTTACGTCTGTAAAGATAAATCTTTTTCCAGCATACTTGTTAGGGCTAAGATCCTTTTCCCTAATAAACAATCCCTCATATTAGATGCTCTCGTAGACTTTGGCTGCACAAAATGTATTATTCACCGGAGACTAGTTCCCCCTCAGTTTCTTAAGAAAATAACTAAGCAAGTATGTAGCCAACAGGTATATGGTACTTATAACCCTTACACCACCTATTTCGATGAAGGCAAGATCCAATTTTTTACTAATTGCTCTACCTTTTCTGGATCTTATTCTTTACCCTTAACATGGGTTAGAGACCTCAAACTTAAAGTAGACTTTATTTTAGGTCTTAATTTCATCTTACATAATAATGGCTTCCTTACTATTTCCCGAGACTATTTACAATTTCACAAGAACTCTAGTACTATTCCTGTCCAAACCACTTATTCACCAACTCTCACCTCTACAGCAGAGCGTGGTGGTCCCCTAGATACAGAAACTGACAAAGCAAAAGAAACTAGTTGTCAATGTAAAATTTTAGGAAGCTGCAAACAAGTTAACAATCCTACAATTTTAGCCTTAGAACAACATTTAGATAATAATATTGTTAAATTAGATAATAAGCTCTTCTGTTATGAAGAAATAGAGGAAGACTTAACAGAAGTTCCAATACAACACTCCCAGACTTTTCCTGAAGCAGTAGCACATATAGGCTTAGTCCAAGTCTCAGTCCAACCAGAACCTTATATCCAACCATTACCAAGTCGACAGGATTATCCAGAAGAAATAATGGGAGAAAATGAAGACTTTGATGATTGGATAGAACGAATGATAGACCTAGATTAAACCTTTTTAGATACAGAAAAACTTTATTTAGAAATAATTAATGTCCATCATAAAGATAAACAACACTTGCAACAGATCATAGACAAATTAGATCAATTAGAATATTTCAAAGAAAATCCCTTAAAACATTGGAAAAATAATCATATACAGTGCAGGCTAGAATTATTAAATCCTAATTACATAGTAAAAACAGCCAACATAGAAGCTACAAATTTAGACAAAGAAGACTTTAAACTTCATATCACAGAATTATTAAACCTAGGAATTATTAGAAAATCCATAAGTCCCCATAGATCAGCAACCTTTATAGTTAGAAAACATAGTGAACAAAAAAGAGGAAAGTCTAGAATGGTTATTAATTACAAAAGACTAAATGATAATACAGTCACAGATAGTTATAACATACCAGATAAGTCTCAGTTAATTAATAGGATTCAAGATAAAAAAATATTTAGTAAATTTGATTGTAAATCAAAATTTTGGCAGGTAAAAATGCATCTAGATAGCATAGAATGGACCGCATTCACATGTCCAGAAGGACATTTCGAATGGTTAGTAATGACTTTTGGATTAAAAAATGCACCAGCTATTTTCCAGAGAAAAATGGATAATATATTCAAGAAATATGATACATTTGTGCTAGTATATATAGATGACATCTTAGTGTTTAGCAAAACTATTGAAGAACATATAGGTCATTTACAATTAGTATTAGCCACCTTTATGCAAGAAGGAATCATTATTAGCAAAATAAAAATTGAATTATTCAAAGAATATATAAAATTCTTAGGAGTAAATATAGGACAAGGACAAATAGAATTACAAGATCATATTTCTAAGAAAATATTAGAAATGCCAGATGATTTATCAGATACAAAACAATTACACAGGTTTTTAGGATTGGTCAATTATGCCAGACCTTTTATTAAAGACATAGGAAAAATTATTGGCCCTTTGTATGGAAAAACATCTCCAACAGGCCAAAAATTCTTTAACCAAGAAGATAAAAATCTGGTTAAAAAGGTAAAAGAGAAAATCCAGACATTATCCAAATTACAAATACCTTTAGATTTAGATTATCTAATCATAGAGACAGATGGTAGTAATCTTGGATGGGGCGGAGTCCTTATTGCCAAACCCAAAAAATATAGTGAAAAAGAAGAAGAAAAAATTTGTGGCTACGCTAGTGGAAAATTTAAAGAAAAAGACAACATGAGTAGCATAGATTCTGAGATTTTAGCAGTAATTTATTCCTTAGAATCTTTTAGATTGTTTATTATTAACAAACAAGAATTTACCCTAAGAACAGACTACGAAGCTATAGTAAAATATTTCCAAAGAAGCAAAGAAAATAAGATAAGTAGGAGAAGATGGTTAAACCTTGTCGATATTATTACAGGTAATGGGTACAAGATTGAATTTGAACAGATTAAAGGTAAAAATAATAGCCTTGCAGATACTCTTAGTAGAAGATTTTTTGACACACATATTATGACTAATTGAACAGATGGATTTTCTAGACCACGGCTCTTCCAGATCATCTTCCTCCAGATTCAATAATTATGGACAAGAATTTCTCAGCTTTGGTAATCAGAAATTAGTAGTTTTTTCAAAATCTAATATTACTTTTAAGACTTTACCAAGTATTTCAATTACAAAAGAAGAACAATGTTTATTAGATAACTTATGGCTTTCTTACCAGAGAATTCCCAAAGACCAGAAATATTTTTTAGCTATAATTAACGAACTTTCAGAATATTTTTCACAGAAAAAGAAAAGTTTTAATTTTTATGTTGTTTTCCAAGGTCACACTCCAGGAGTTTGTCATTCCTGGACAGAAGTTGTTGAAAGTATCCAGAATTTTAAAAGACCCATTTACAAAGGCTTTAATAACCTTCAAGAAGCACTAGAGGCAGCCAAATTAATTATTGGCACCAATTACTACATAGCCCCTTCCTTAAGACATATGAGAGAAGACCAAGTATCCTACGGTGTTGCCAAGGATACAAAAAGAATTATATTTTGTGACCATTGTGATACCTTGGCCAAGACTATTCAAAGACTCAATGAGAAGAGAAGATTACTAGAAGAGAAAAATGACTTCCAGAAATAATATATCAAGACTTTAGAAGAAGAGAATAGAAGACTTAAGGCAAAGACAACAGGTACTATTTGTACCTAGATCCTTACTAGTGCAGGGTTTTCACTAGCTAGTCCGGCTCAAACGGCAGCCGGTAAAGACACATCAAGTCCGTTGATGGCTAGACATTTGCCAAAAATGTCAAAAGACAAGAAGCAAGAAAAGACTAAAGAAAAACAGTATACAGACTCAGCAGACATCAAGAAGATGATGCAAGACTATTTTCAAGAATATCTTAAAGAACAAGGGTATGAAAAGAATAATTCAGACACTTCTAGCAAAATTGGCTCCACTGGAACCGGTACCCAGACTCTCCAATGCTATTCTCAAGATGAAGACGAAGATTTTGATTATGACTCAGAGGCCATCCATAATCTGACTACACTTGATGGCAAATAAGACACTTCATTACAAAAGAGACTGGATAGAAAAGACTAAAAGACATAGTACTTTAGAAAAGAGACTGGATAGAAAAGACTGAAAAGACAAAAAAAAAAAATCAGAGAATATTTAAAGTCTCTCTCTCTCTCTCTCTCAAAGAAAAAAAGAAAAAATCTTATCCACAACTAGTGGACAGTTGACCTGTATGTCGACAAAAGAATGTCACTATCACTCTATTTGGAAAATCTTTTTATATTTCTAACATCACAAGGGATTTGGCCACTAGTCGCCATAATTATGGAAGACAGTTGGTGCAAAGCAACTAGCCCTCCAATAGTACCAAAGACAGTTGGATATATAATGATGGCAAGGTCCACTCAGAGAACCTGCCGCCTCAATAATAGAGGCATCAACCGCCTCAATTATGGAGGCATCGTGTTACATTTTTATTGGTGGACTTGTAAAAAATTTGAATGCACCTTTGTAAGCTCCATCTATATAAGGAGGATTGTTTTACTATAGAAGGCATCACCTGGAAAATAATCTTCTCTGTCTCCCAGGTTGCTTAGCAATGTGTTTGTGTTTTACAGTTTAAATTGTAAGTTTGATTTCCTTCTTTTCTTGTTGTTTTTAAAGTTGAATTTCCTTCGCTTTTCGTGTATGATATCAGAGTCATGATTGGCTAAATAAGAATGTTTCTATATGACTCTATGATGTTCTAGGTTTCTTATATCATAATTAGTAATGTGTTTATTCAAGCTTGTTGCTTAAACATCGTTTCTTCTGCTCACCACCTTCCTGAGAAAGTATGGGACGTCACCCAAGTCGAGTTGAGTTAGGCCGTGTTGCCAGAAAGGCTTTGAAAGCCGTGCATACTCTTAAATCATTGATAGACATGTACTGTATAATGAACAGTAGAATAGAGGTTTAATTTGCTATGCTTTGATTAACACACTTCCTCTTATTTTATAATTTTCATAAAACATCAATAGTCATATAGAACATTCATTTCAATTTAGTTCCAATGGCTTCTAGTAGTAGAAGATCTGTGAAGAATTCACAATTAGTTGAATATCGAATTCAAAAAAAAATTAATACACAGAAAGCGAAGAAAATTCAACTTTAAAAACAACAAGAAAAGAAGGAAAACAAACTTACAATTTAAACTGCAAAAAACAAGCACACTGCTAAGCAACCTTGGAGACAGAGAAAATTATTTTCCAAATGATACCTTCTACAATAAAACAACGCTCCTTATATAGATGGAGCTTGCAAAGGTGGATAAAACTTTTTTACAAGTCCACCAATAAAAATGTAACATGATGCCTCCATTATTGAGGTTGTAGGTTCTCTAAGTGGACCTTGCCATTATTATATATCTAGCTGTCTTTGGTACTGCCGGAGGGCCAATTGCTTTGAACCAGCTGTCTTCCATTATTATGGCGGCAAACGGCCAAATCTCATGTGTTGTTGGAAATATAAAAATATTTTCCAAATAGAGTGATAGTAACATTCTTTTGTCGACATACATGTCAAATGCCTCTCTATAAAAGCCAACACGGGTTCCCATACCCCCGCATTTCAAAATGATTAAGATGAAGTTCGGGAGGTAGTAGGTACTATGGATCCTCTGACTCCCAATTGGGTTGCCAAACTGGGTCTCGCCGGTGTTGCCGGTAGGTCATGATGTGCCTCGAGATGGCCGTCTCCCGTCCCACTGCCGGTGGGGAATCCGCTCCCAGGTCGTCGCTCTGCTGCATCTGGCCCGTCCTCTAGGCACCTTTGGAAGGCAGGGAGTGTGACAACTACCACGCTTCCCCGGTCCTTCTCATCGCGCCTCTTCATGTTCTGATGCTACTGCACCACCCGTGAAGCAAGTGCCGCTTGTTGCGGTATGCGGGGTTGCAACCGCTCGAAAGCAAGGTGCCGCACACGTTTCCTCCTTAGTCGCACACATGCATGTTGCTCCAGTTTGCTGCACCGTGTGCGTCTGTGCCCTTGCCAGCGGCTGCTGCGCCCTTTTCATTTGCACCTGGTTGCCGTACAAGTTGGAAGGGTTGCTGCGTGCGCCAAGACTGCACTTGCTGGTGCTAGTTGCACCATGTGCGCCAAGCTCATGCTAGTCTCTTCCTCGTAAGAGTTAGGTGCGTCCACCATCCTGCTCAGTGCGTCTGTAGCACCATTGGCCTTCCCTGCTTTATACATCATCTGAAAGTCAAACTCAGCCAAGAAATCTTGCCACCGAGCCTGCTTTGGATTGAGCTTTTTCTGCGTAAGAAAGTAGCTAGATACGACGTTGTCAGTTTTTACAGTAAATTTGGAGCCTAAAAGATAGTGCCTCCAAAGACGTAAACAATGTACTACAGTCGTCATCTCTCTCTCTTGTACAATACAGAGTTGCTCAGTTTCATTCAGCTTCCTACTCTCATAAGCGATTGGGTGTCTGTCTTGTTCTAGTACACCTCCAATGGCAAAGTTCGAGGCATCTGTATTTACCTCAAACGGCTTCCTGAAATCAGCAAGGTGCAACACTGGTTCAGCCACCATGGTGTCCTTTACCCGTTGGAATGCTCTTTGGCATGAGTCCGTCCATCGTCACTTTTGGTCTTTCTTGAAAAGGTCAGTCAAGGGGGCTGCTATAGCTGAGAAGCCCTTGATAAACCTCCTGTAATAATTTGCAAGACCAAGGAAACTCCTAAGCTCACGCACCTTGGAAGGGATCGACCAGTCATGCACAACCTCCACCTTCTTGCTGTCCATCCATATCCGTCCTCCCCCTATCCAATGTCCAAGAAAGGATACCTCTTGCAACCCATAGGAGCACTTCTCTTCCTTGACATACAGCTGATTTATAGGTCTCTTACACAAGTAGTCTTCCCCTCGTCTCCTTCAGCAATCCGGACTTGGTAATAACCACTTCGCAAATCCAATTTGGAGAAAACTTGCGCCTCTTTCAACTGATCAAAGAGATCTACAATAAGAGGAATAGGGTACTTATTCTTTATAGTTACCTAGTTGAGCGCCCTACAATCGATGCACAGTCTCATACTTCCATCCTTCTTAGTCTGAAACAGTATAGGGGCCCCATAAGGTGCTTCGCTTGGCCTTATGAACCCAGCGTCCAGCAGCTCACTGAGTTGTCTTCGCAGTTCGTCCAACTCTATGGGTGCCATTCGGTATGGTGCTTGTGCTGGCTTTCTTGCTCCGGGCTCAAGCTCTATGCGATGGTCCATCCCTCTCCTAGGTGGTAACCGCGCTGGAAGTTGTTCAGGCATGACATCTCTATATTCATGCAGTACGACTTCTATCTCTTTAGGGGTAGGCATGACCTCTACCTGCTCTATAGCACAAATAGAAGTAATGTAAGTAGAGCGACCCTGCTTAAGACCTTTCTTAAGCTGGAGGGCTGATAGCATTAAGTCCTTTTTTGTTACATCTTTGTTGTCAAGTTCAGAAATAGTACAAGGACTTTACTCGTCCATAATCCCCACTACCCCAACATACGGCATTGCAAATGCCTTACAAACCGTGAAAAACTCCATTGCCAAAATCACATTGAAATCATCCATGACATTAATAGTAAAATTCAGAAATCCAACCCACTTGCCTATCTCCACCGGGACGTTCTTGGTAATGCCTTGGACTTCACGAGCAGCAGAATTTACAGCTTTCATTTTGCTCCCATCTTTCTCTCCTCGTATATTTAGGCGCCTAGCCTCCTCCGACGAAAGGAAGTTGTGGGTGGTGCCAGTGTCCACCACTGCTCTAACAGTACATCCAGCAAGTGTTAGAGAGATAAAAAGAAGTTCTCTTAAGGGTCTTACCGAAAGTGGAGCAACCTTCTCCTCCTTTGAACGGACAATAGCATGGAGAAGTGTTAAGGAGCCCAACCTAGGCTCAATCCCTCCATTGTTCACCTCAGTTTGAGCAGCATTGAGGAACCTCTTTCTAAGACAATCCCTCGCATATGAAATAATGGACCTTCTTTTTCTGTTTGTCCCCTCGTTTCTTCTCTTCCGGCCTAGTCTTGGCTTCCTTTGCCCATGACTTCTTCTCCCCTTTCTCCTTCTTAAAATTTGTTTTACCATTGTTATTTTCCTTAGACACTTTGTTAGCCGAATAATTCTTTCTCTCATATTCGGTTAACTTTTCAGCAGTAGATAAAGGTGAAGCTAACATCTTTACTTTTCGTGGTCTGAGTAAGAATTGAGAAGAAGTCCAAACCCATTGTTCAAGCTCGCAGTAGGAATTGAAATAAGCCCAACAATTATCGCAGCGAGGAACAAGGTTACCATTGGACCCGAAAACAGGGGGGTTACCAAGCTCGTCAACTGGAGAAAATGGGGTAACGGTGACTCCCCAAGGAAGGCCGGAGGCTTCCAGTGCATTGGGATCGGTCGGGAAATGAGATACTGTCGGCCTAACTGCCATCGACGAGAAGACAACAGTAGAGTTGCAAAGTCGCGAGGTCGATAAAAACCCAAATAATGAGGAAGCAAAAAAAACACAAACTTCTTTCCCTGCTTGGCTCTATTCGTCTAAACCAGCGATCTAGTAAACGCTGTTTGAGCTGGTTCGGCCAAAGAAAAAGTGGGTTAATTCAGAGGGGAAAGCATGGTCTAGTTTTGAGCACCCGAACCCCAACTCGAAAACCCGAACGGTTTAGAAATCAAACATTATCCATTGTCTCATTCCCAAGTCAACCTAGTAATTCTCCAATTAAAATATTTTTTAAATATAAAAATAATTAAAGAATACAATGCATAAAATTCTTATACAATGTCAAAATATAAATAATAAAAAATAAAAATAGATAAGTTTTATTTATATTTTATTTTAATTTTTAAAAAATATCAATAAGGTATTTCCATCAAGTTTAGGCCAAATTTGGGAAAACCCAAGCCTATCTCCAACTTAGGGTTCTTTCCCTCCATCCCTTCTCCTCCCAACGGAGTGAATTTAAGTTTTTTTTTTTGCACACTCCTAACTTTGATTATGTGTTGGACCTCGAGTCCCAAACTTGACCTGAACTTAGGGTTATTTCCTTCTATTTCTCCACCCAATGGAGTGAATTTAAGTTTTTTTTTTTTTTTCGCACACTCCTAGTTTTGATTATGTGTTTGACCTGAGTCTTTGATGAGGGCAATGCAACCTTAGGTTTGTGGAGGTCATGAGAAACATGATTGAAAAATAACAAGGTATACCCTAGCTAGCACATATTTTACTTATGTTATGGAGATTACATGTAACGAGTCATAAAAAATTTAAGGGTGTGTATATGCCGATAGAACATTATAAGAAAAATATATAGAGGAATTTTTTTTTGAATTTTTTTCTAATATTTGCACTATTTAATGAATAGAAAAAGTTTTCTTTTTTATCTTCTTGTCTTTAAAAAAAATAAGTATGTTTCTTATTGCTTAATCTGATATCATGGGAAAAGTAAGCCAAGAAGATTTATGTTGATTGCTCATTTTCTATATTTAATTTCTTATTTTGTTCCAATTGTAAACACTACAGCTACGTAATTATTATTTTATTTTATTTTCAATGGCGTCACAAATGCAAGAAAATTTGTCAATAAAAACATCATCCAATGAGAAAATTAGTAAAAGAAAAAATAATTTTCTCACCGTTTTATTTTCCTAAGTCGACACAAATGATCCTTAAGCATTGATGTTAATGTCTTATGCAACTATCAAAATTAACTAAATCATCTCTTACAACAGCTGAATTGCCATCAATTATGCATTAAAATGGAAATTGAAGTGAAGAAAAGTATTGATGTTGTTAGATACATACCCTTTATTACACACTCTAGTGGTCTATGGTATGAGTTGGAGTGAGAAAATAGAAGATCGTAAAAGTCAAATTTTATATAAAAGTTATAAAACCTAGTTCATATGGATTAAACCATGGAATTTAACAATAATTCAAGTCCATCCACAAAAAAAAATGTATTATTGATCCATTCAGTGTTTTTCATGGGTTACCCTAGATTTGAGAAAGGGTATATAGATGTTATGACCCTCAAAGTAGAACTTGGTATGTTTCGACATATGTTTCCTTCTTTTAAGATAATCCTTAACTATCGGCCCAACATGTTCAAAGATCATTCTCATGAAGAAGTACTTATTGTCCTACCAATGAATGCATTGGAAGATACAAATAATGGCAGAGTTGATAATTGTGATATTCCTCTTCAAGGCTCCCTGTAATCATTTCTTCCGAAGGAGAGTCCTCTTCCTTATTTCCTAATTTGCATTTGCTTCTTGTTATTAGGAAGGGAGTTAGACAATGAACGAACGAGTTGCTTCTAAAAAGGGAAGAAATACTTTTCGATTTCAGTATTCTCGATTCTAATTAGTTCTCTGTCGCTCACTGTAAGGGACACAGAAGAGGGACCTATTTCTTTCTTCACTTGAAAGTGATTACAGGGGTGGACGACTCGTTCGTCGCCCCTTCTGACCACCGCCTCTGGAAAGAGCAGAAACTAAAAGACGAAGAAGCAGAATACCAATGCGATATCAAAGGCTGCTCCATGGGTTTTGACACAAAGCATGATTTGGTACTACAAGAACATTTATTTATCTATCTATCTATCTATCAAGCCATAATTGATGCTTTGTTTTACCCTTAATAGAGAAGAACTGATCATCATTAAGCACATATCCAAAGAGGGTTTTTTTCTTTTAAAATAGAAGAAAATAAATATTTATTTGATAAATACCAACATAATATTAAAAAAAATCATATATATGGTTGTCATTGTAGAAAACTGACTTTTAACATGGACTCATACATCTTATGTAGGTGTGAACCTAGCATCCTATTTAAATATCATTTCTTAAATGAAATCCTCAAGGTATACACATCCAAGGTGGTCTTCTTCAAAACCAACATTATTTCTAACAAGTGACTGACAATCGACAGCTTGCACCCACCAATGGAGGGCTCATACCATGAAGAGGCTCGCTCATGTTAGAGCAAATTGACAGCCTCATCATTGCCACATTATTCAATCCACTACATAGGACAAACTCCTACATAACTCAGCAGCATGATGTCTTTGCAAGTGCAAGCATGTGGTAGCATTGACCAACCAGCTCTAGGCCACCTCTTGGGTGGTACATCCAAAACTGGCACCCTCAAAATAGCAAATAATCGAGCCACACAGGTTCTCGACATTGCATCTACAAGGTCAGGTAATATAAGAAAAAAAGTTCAAATATAAACGTACAACAAATCAATATGCTTGGACAAGATGCAGAACACCAATCAGTAAAATGCAGCTCAACTAATTTGTGGCAAAAAACACAAAAACCAAGGCATAACAAGAATTTTTTTTCAATGACAACAAGAAAAAAGAAAGAATTTATTAAGAAATACATGGAACAGCCTGACTATTTGATAGGAGAAAAATGAAAGCAAATGTAGAAAAGGATTATCAAGAATGGATATGATAATATTATGCTTCATTCACATATTCTTGATATAGAATCTTATATGATATAGATCGCGATATAAGATATCACCAAGCACTACGTCAATACAACAACTCCAAATGACTGGCAACCACAACGGAAGTTCTGAAATTTAAATTTTTTCATCCAATAGCATCACCACCAAAGTTCTTGATAAGTTACTTTAAATAGACCATGTTAGACATTTGGCATTCCACACTACAAAAGAGAGCAGCCTACTTCCAACTACATGATTCTTTAAATTTTTGGTAATAGAAAAATTAATTGAAATTGCACCTATCATGATGGAGATGTCCACTGGTAAGCATGATTATGTTTAGCCTATGTGACAATCAGTATAATCACAGTACCAAGATGAAGTAAGATTATACATGAAATTGGATGAAATCATGGATAACCAATGTGTGTAATTAGGGGTGGCATTGAGCCGAGCCGAGCCCGAACCTGCCTATGTTCGAGTCGAACTTGATTTAAATATTTCGAGCTAAGCCTCGTCTCGAGCCTAAAATTGTTATCGAGCTCGAGCCCAAAAATTTTAACCGAGCTCAAGCCGAGCTTCGAGCCGAACTCGAGCCTCACATACATTTAAAAATTTTCAAAAAATATATATCAAATAAATTATATATAAAATTATACATACTTTTTACATAAAATTGGACATGACCTCTACAAAAAATTAGGCATAACCTATATATATAATACATGTATAAGATTAAGGCATAACCTCTTCTTAAAATTGAGAATAATTTATGTATATAATACCTGTATAAAATTCGGCATGACCTCTACTTAAAATTCGGCATAATCAATATACATAATACCTGTATAAACACTCCATAAATACTCCATAAACACTCCATAAACACTCCATAAATACTCCATAAAAACTCCATAAACACTCCATAAAATTATCTATACATTCCATAAACACTCCATAAAATAGTCTAAACACTTTATACACTGCATAACATTATAAATAAACTTCATACAATAATCAAACACAACAAAATTAAATGAAATATCACTATCAATTTACAATCACCCAAATAAAAACTATAAATCCATTATAAAATTACAAACTATAATTGTTTCTCTTAATGCTAGAAAATAATATACGTCCTTGCATGAGCAAAATCTCCACCTACGACAAAAACAAAAAAATAAAATTAGTTATTGTCAGATAAAAAAATACTCTTCCATTACTAGTTACTTAATGTTGTTAAAAATATTAAAATTACCATGATGAGAGAAACATGAAAAATCATGTAGCTGGTAGCATTATCTCTACACTCTTCTTCTCAGGCTGTAATCATAAAACAAAATTTTAATAAATAAAACTAAAAAATATACTAAAAAATATCATAATAAAGAATTGATCAAAGAAATTCACCTTTTGATTTTTCTTTACACTCTGAAGAACCCGAATCCAATCACTGCCACAAATCAAGCATTTGGTGAGAAATAAAGCTTACTGTATCATTTCTGAAGTCATACTCCTCCAACATGGGATACTTTAATGCATTTGGTAAGCACCTTTGCTTGACACTTTCAACCTGTAAATGTTTAAGTTGGGTCAAAAAAATTATAACCACTAATCACTTAAATATACATCATCATTCATAGACCACCCTACTTGAGTAGGATCTATTTCAAAAGAATGGGTTTCTTTCTCTTCAGCTATTGCTGCCACATCAGCTCAAGTGAACAACTCCTGATGACCACCACCATCCATTTCACTCAAAGCTTTGCTAACTGTAAATACATCACTTCCTTGTGAACCCTAAACAGTAGATCAAGAGTTTGCATCACCATCAGACTTGTGTCAGAGTTCTCATGATCTATCATAGAAATTTAACCATTTATCTGAAGGTTTAGCCATAGTGACAAATAATCTCTCCATGCTGTAGTGTGATAGTGGCTTTGGAGATGATTTCATAATTTCAATTCAAATGAGTTTTGATTCACTATGCAGGTAAAAAATGATTAAATTATTTAACAGCACAGTTTTTTTTTTTCAAAAGAGATGTTCAAACTCTACTTCCCTTCTATGAAAAAGAAAAAGAGCAGAAGTTATTTTCTTCCACTGTAACAAGCAAACAACTTCATGATTTAAATGGTAAATGCAACCATTTTGAATAATAGTAAAATATGTAAAGAATAGGCATATAGATGAATCCATAGAAACTCCTATGTAAATTTTTTGTCACTCGCCAAAAAGATAAGATAAAAGAAAAAATATAAAAAGGCACAACTCAAAATAACACCTCAGAAAAATAAAGTGGACATGCATGAAGAAAATAACAGCAAAATAAATTACCTCATTGGAATAAATTCTCGCTTTAGATATAACCTCGTCCTTCAGCAAAGTCTTCAGCACCTGCAAGTATCATGTAAAGCAATAAGTTCCAAATTCCCCTCATCACCATAAGAATAATAATAATGATAATAACAACATCAATAATAATAATAAACCACTTGTGATAGAATACGAGACCAAATTAGCACCACTGGGAAAGGGGACTACACAAAGTACCGGTTCTTCTTCAGTACAAGTTTTACTTTCCCATAATTAGAAGTTGAAGCATAAATGAAATCAATCATTTCTTTAGGGAGCTTAGTATTTGATAGCTTGTTCAAAACAGTAATTATTGTTTCAGTATTCTCGATTCTAATTAGTTCTTTGTCGCTCACTCTAAGGGACACAGATGAGGGACCTATTTCTTTCTTCACTCGAAAGTGATTATAGGGGTGGACAACTCGTTCGTCGCCCCTTCTGACTACCGCCTCTGGAAAGAGCAGAAACTAAAAGACGAGGAAGCAGAATACCAATGCTCTATGGGTTTTGACGCAAAGCATGATTTGGTACTGCAAGAACATTTATCTAGCTAACTCATTTATGCAAGATACTCCGCCACCCGCTGAGTCACTTCATCCAAGAAGGATACAAAGCCTACCACACTTGTTAAACCATTACCATTAACATCCTGCTCTTCTATGAGATAGTTTTTGAACACAGTGGCATCGTCCTGTCCCCCTTGAATAAATGTGAGCTTTGGAGTGATACTTCTGTCTTGTTTCAGTTTGTTAATTGTTGTTCGCAAGAGGCCTGCACCAAATAACATTAGTATTAGTAGGTGAAGCAAAACAATCTATAAAATTTTGGTCCAGTGAAATTCCTGACCTTTTTCATCTCCTTGGATCCATTCAGAGAGAAACAGAAAGCTGATTGCCTCACATTTGACTGCTAGAATGGAGACAATCAAGGAGTAGACACCACCATAGAACAGGTGGTAAAAGCACAATTTTGATCTCAGAGCAATCCTAGCCTAGCTGGTGGATGCAGTGTTACCCATTGAGGCAGAGTTTTTGATCCTCCTCATAGGCCTTAAGAGTGTTTACCAACTCTTTTTTCTAATCCTGCCATCATTGAGGTGATTTGGCTGTTGTTTCAAGCAGGATGTTTAGGGAAGTCCTCACCTTGATGCTTAATTCTGATTTTTGAGAAAATTGTCGACCTTTATAGGCATTTGATGGAAGAGCTGGATGCCACTCTATGGGGATGTGAATCATCTAACTAATTTCTTGGAACAACAACTCATTGTGGGAGATTCCCTTCCCATTGCTTAACATTGTAATAGATTGGTTGTGCTATTGTATTTGTTTTCTTTAATGTCCTCTAATAACTATTCAGTTGTATGCTTTTTAAGTTTGCTTTTAACATCTTGTACCTCTCTCTACTAATAAATTACTATCTCGCTTTTATACAAAAAAAGAAAAAAGAGATAGAGAACAGCTAATAACTATTCAGTTGTATGCTTTTTAAGTTTGCTTTTAACATCTTGTACCTCTCTACTAATAAATTACTATCTCGCTTTTATACAAAAAACGAAAAAAGAGATAGAGAACAGCTTATTACTCCTCTTCCCAAGAAACTCTAATATTAGACCAATTTCTGATCTCCATACACTGCTTCTATAATACTAATTACAATATAATATGAAAAACCAGAGAAATCCTTGTGATGACATAGTACAAGAAACCTAAAATACATATGATTCTGGGTTAAAAAAACTTTGATGTTTACACAACTTTAACTGTAGGTAAGAGCAATTATAAATTTTAGAGTCGATTAAAACACAGAATGACCACAAATGAAAAGACAAGGACTTCCTAGCACATGGCGGCTGGTTATACGTACTTGTTTTCAGCACTTGATCCTGAAACTGAAGATTCCTCAGGTGGCACAGTGACAGTATACTGGAAAGCAATTTGTATCACAGGAGGCTCTGTGTGTCTGTACATGATTTAAGACATTGTTTCATATTTCTAAAATAAAGACCCATCCTTCTTAGTATATGACATCAAGACAGGATCTGAATACCTCGAGAATCCCACAGAATTAGAAAAATCAAAGTCATAACCATAAGTGGCATAAGAGTCGCAACATATAATGTGCTGAACGTTCTCATACTGAGGATCTGCAAAGAAATGACCATACTATAGAAGAAAAAAGTAAATCAGACCACATAAGAGCAGCTCTTAGTTAGATATGAATCAGAAGCAAAACTTAAATGTTTTTGAAGATCTCCAAGACCATACCGAGCGTCCTGGCTGGAAATCAGAGGATGTTCTCAATCTTAGTATGCATCGAAAGGCATATGAACGGCTAAGCATCCGGTATCTGAAACATCAATTATATCTTCAAAAATGAACTTAGATTAAGCTACCCATGAAACTGTCAAAATATAGACAGTAGTGGACTATAGCTTATCCTTGCCCATTATGAGTCATATACTTGTGTTGAGTCATACATGTAATATCAGAATAAAGCTTCACCCTCTTTCAATTAATAAAACAGTCAAACAAACCAGTTTGAGGGTAATCTAGCACTCACTACCAATCAGCTTACTCATAGATGTTTTATTTAAGAATAAAGATAACGCAAAATTTTCATGTAATCAATGGAGAAGGTAGTGACCACACAATCAAAATGTCCATGAAAGCACAGAGCCTCATTGCCATTGTGGCAGGCAGCAAAGACGACAAGCCCTTTTTTACATTTTTTGGCACTCCATCCACTAATCTGTTAATTTCCCCTCCTCCCTTCCTCTCCCATAAATTTTTTATGTAATATTAAAGAAATTCAATAGAAAAAACAACAACATAATCTGCCTTTATGTCTTCTTCCACTATGAGAAATCAAGGGCAAAGAGCGGATGCATGCAAAGGCTAAGCAGCTTTCAGCTTCATACCACCTGCATCCAAGCTCCAAATCACAACCACAAATAACATCATAAGGGTGAAACAAAGACCAATACACCAATTGGTGCACAAACAGAGCTTCTAAGCCCCTTCCCAAGAAACATTTATAAGAGAACCAACAAAATCTAATGACTGCATCTTCCCCATCACTGCACAGCACTTCCTTTTCCTTCTCTCTGTCATTTTTATTTTAGATAGTAGAGAAATAGATACATGAGCTGGCTACTAAAAACATTAGATGACTGCAAGGAGCCCATCATCGCCAGTCCATCTATACGAGGGGAATGCAATCACCCATGATAGGATTGACTGTTGTAGCCACTCCCAACGAAAGAAATATCATGGAGAATTGCTGAGCAAGGGGTGCATACCCAAGAAACAGCAAGAGAACTTTTTTTTAAAAAAACTTGTCATCGATCTCCTTAAACATATGTGAGAGCTTCCAAAATGGAGGGATCTAGCCTAAACCCACTAGGTGACATTTGAAGAGGCTCCTTCAAGTCTAAGCAAGATGAAAAAGCAATCTCTAGACAGCCTCAAACCATGAAGCAGAGGCCACAATGCTTGAACCGTCTCATGGTTTCCTCCACATCCCCTCCCTCACTCTGCATTTAGTGCTATGAAATCCATCTGCAAGCTCACTCAGTTTTTTTAGTGGATTACGAATTGATGTCCAGAAAGATAACTTCACCAGATGTTTGCTTGATCCTGGGTCAGAGGTCTACATGCATATGCCAAACACGCTCAAGTTAAGGTCCAAAATTCCCTTCATCACAGTGGTACATTTTGTCCTTGAGACCTTAATCAGAGGCGTGCTTTGACCAACACTGGGATGGATGAGGCAAGAAACCTTCTTAACCACCTTGAGAACAGATACATTCTTAGGACAGGTTGTTGACCTCATGGTTTGGAAAGACAGCACATAGGGTCATTAACTGTCTACTCTCCGACAATAATCATCTGGTTGGCTGACAAGCACGAGCATCTCTCTCTCTCTCTCTCCACTCTTAATCCTATGGGTCAAATCAGGAGACAAAACAATTTTACCAATTTAAATCTCAAAACAATTGGCCAACAGCTAATTCGTATTGAAGATTTTTTGGATAAAGGTAAAATCCAGAGAAATATTGTCAAAATCCTTATGACTTATCTTCTCAAAAATTACCTTTGTTGATGAACAATAAACCGCTCATCAAACCACCCGTTCCTATTAGGAACTTTAAATGGGATAATAATTCTAAAGTTGTTGATGAATTATTATCTCAGCTTGGAAGATTGAATCTTTCTGAAGATCAACTAAAACAAGCCAAAGAAGCAAAAGCTGCGAAGATTTTGAAAAGTATTCAAACATTAGAATCTCACGAAGATCTAAATGAAGAGTTTTCATCTCAAAATTCTGAGGATTTAACTCCTTCAGCATATTCTGATTCTGATATTGGTCAAAACTCTAATCTCAACGATTTAGGTTTAACCAATGTCAATCAGACTGAAGAAATTCTTCAAGACATGATACAAGATCCGAGTATCCAAAAATTGGATTATGAGAAAAAGTCTACTCGGAAATGGGATCTACCTAACAAACTCTATTACCATAGGCCTACACCTCAAGACCTATTGTATGAGAGAATGTTTATTTAGATAAAAAATCTTATGATGGCAAATCCATTTATGAATGGAATATAGATGGATTATCTGAATATCAGATATTGGAACATTGTCACCGAATGCTTATGTATTGTACAATCTGTCGGCAACATAAGAATTTCGATCAAGGAATTGCAAAAATGCTTACTGCAGGGTTTTCTGGAACTCTCAAAGGTTGGTGGGATAATATCCTCACCCCTGAACAACATCAGGAAATTTATAATTCAAAGAAGGTTATCAAAACTGAATCTGGCCAAGCCTACCTAGGTGAGGACGATGCAGTTTATACCTTGATTTCCTGTATTGTTCATCATTTCATTGGAAATCTGACTTCCCAATCAGATAAGGGAAGAGAGGTTTTGCAAAATCTTAGGTGTCGAACACTTAGCCAGTTTTGCTGGTATAAAGATGTTTTCCTCACTAAGGTTATGCAAAGACCAGATGCCAATAATGAATATTGGAAAGCAAAATTTATTGATGGTTTACCAACTCTTTTTGCCAGCAAGGTAAGAAAAAGGTTAGGTAATGAGGTAGGAATTATAAACTACCATCAATATACATATGGTCTCCTTACCAGTGCTATCATCCAAGAAGGGCTGACCTTATGTAATGATTTAAAGCTTCAAGCTCAGCTTAAGAAACAAAATCTTACTGGAAAGCGTGAGCTTGGTGAATTCTATGAACAATTTGCTTGTGACACAGGTCCATCACCTTCCATTCAAAGGAAGGGAAAAGGTAAAGTCTCTCACTCTAAGAGACATGAACCCTATTCACACCAGAGTAGGAGATATCCAAAAAGGCAGTCTCATCAAAAGACTCGTCGTGAATCTAGGAGACCTCCTCCTTGTCAGAGACCACCTCCTAGAAAAAATCCTCCAGACAAAAAGAAAATTGTCTGTTACAAATGTGGTAAATTAGGCCACTATTCAAATAGATGCAAAACTAAAGAGAAACTTAACAAACTTCAGATTGATGAAGGATTAAGAATTCAGTTGGCCAAAATTCTCTTAAACTCTGATTCTGGGGATGATATTGATTATGCCTCATCCAGCCAATCAGAAGAAGACCAAGATTGTAGCTGTTCTCATCTACAATCTATGGCACAAATGCATTAGATTAATGTTCTTACGAATGAACAACAACTTGTGCTTAAGAACATTGATCAAGAGGAAGATCCTCAAACCCAAAGATATTTAATCAAAGAATATCTCTGTCTGTTTAGATCTGTACCTTCCTCCTCTAACCCGGGGTTAATCCCAAGCACAGAGTAAAAGCATTGCGGTATTCCTTTGATGCTTCACGGTCCATGCGTCCCTTGTTTCTGCCCGTTTATACCCAAGGAGGTTTTAGGGCTTTGTTTTCTTGGGACAAAATGTTGGAGCCCGTGGCAGAAGCTTAATGCTAGGAAATTGCACACCTCTCTGTGTCTTGGGTTTCCCATACCTGAAGGAGTAAGCATAAAGATCTAAACAACTTTGATATAAAGATAAACCCCTCCGGAATTACACTTCTTACTTATTTTTCGTAATCATCTCCATGCTTGTGCTTTTTATAACTTTAGGTATTGTTCTTATCTGTTTAATCCTCACTGTTTTTATTGTCTGCTAAGTTTTATAGATTGTGTGGCTTGGTGTTTGTTTTTGTGTTTATACATAAGGGTATATTAGGCTGGAAACTGCTGGGTGAGGGCTGACAAATGCCTCTGCCTCTTCGGAGCCAAGCGTTGCTCCCGGAAGCACAACGCTGCTATACTTTTATGTTTATTTGGTTAGTTAATAAAATATTAAGACAGTTTTTTAGAATAATCTTACCCATATTACCTATATACTATATATATCTAGCTATTTTTTACAACTCCATATATTAGGGTAGAAGATTTAAAATATAGGAACTTATACTAGTATCCTGTTTTTATTTATATTAGTGGTTGAATTATTTAATTACTTTGTTTTCCTGCCAGAACAATTAGAAAACCTTTTAGTTTCTTACATATTTTTAATTGCTAATACTATAGGTAGAATATTAGATACATGATCTTTGTTTTTATAGCATTAACAATAGTTATTTGTAATATTTTCATATTTAGTATTATCTGTCTTATATTATCCTTTATTCCTACAGAAGAGTAGTAGAAACCCCTAGGCAAATATTTATACCTAGAAGGCAAGTAATAAGAAAATCTCGTAATAATTCACCTTTAAATACTCCAGACTAGATTAAATTAAATTAGTACCCCCTTTAAATTGGTATCAGAATCAACATCTTGTCCCTGTAAAGTTCCAGGAAGCTGTAAACAACCCAATAATTCTACAATTTTTTCCCTTGAACAACAGATAGACAACTCCATAGTCAAATTAGATAATAAATTGTTATGCTACGAAGAAATAGATGAAGCCCTAACAGAAGTTCCTATCCAACACTCCCAGACTTTGCCTGAAGCAGTAGTACATACAGGCTTAGTTCAAGTTTCCGTCCAAACAGAACCTCCAAGGGAAGTATAATATTCTGGTAATATGCCAAGGATTCCTTATAGTGACCCAGTAACTTTTGATCACAAGATACGTCCCAAAGGAAAAAGAAAAGAAATAGAAAGACCTATAAAGTTTCAAGAAATGGGCAAAGGAAATTTTTTTAATCTTTCAGCCCATGATCCCCAAGAATGGACAACAGTATTAGACCTTTGGAAAAATCAGGTAGTGTCAGACTATATTCAAAACTTTCAGTCTCAAGATGTAGAAGAAATGTACATATACTTGGAGACATTTTTAGGAGAAAGCGTAAAAGCTTTATAGGAAAGTTATAAAAGAGGGAATCCAGAAGAATTTGGCCATCTAATGAGCCTAGGATCCAATCCCTATAATTTTGTTAATAATGTTTATCAATTAGTAACAGGAGATGACCCTAATCTAGGATTTGTAACATTACAAAAAGATGCAGTAGTTTATTTAGAGTAACTTAGTTTACATAATTATAAATATGTTAAGAAATTTCTCCAAGATTACTTTTATTATACCTGTGTTTCAGGAAATGCTTTCAACAAAGACTTAGGCACAAAGTTATTTAGGAAATTACCAGGAGCACTAGGAAAAGAAATATATGATAAATGGCAAAACGTAGAAACAACAAATCCTACAGCAGTGTATTCAATAGGACAAAGAACCAAGTTTATTATGACTATCCTTCAAGAAAAATGTACAGACATTCAAATACAAAGACAACTTAAAGGAGATGATTATGGGTTATGTAAGCAGATATATACTACCCAAGCTTATGGTCTAAAAGACTCGGGACAGAAACTAAGAAAACATAAAAAATACTTCAAGAAAGGATACTTTATCCGTAGATTCAAAAGTAGGAAACCATATTTAAACAAAGATAGACATGTTAGAAGATTTAACCCAAAAAGAACCTATAAGAATAAACTTTCTTGCTATATTTGCGGCCAAACAGAACACTTAGCCAACACCTGTCCCAAAAGACAAAACATTAACTCTAAGAGATCCACCCTTGTAGAAAATGTCCAACAAGATCTCATAGAAGTAGATGAATACATGTCAGATATGGAATCTATTTATAGCATAGTAAGTATCCAAAATGCACCTTTAGATTCTTCAGATCGTCTCCTTCAGCAATCCGAATTTTGTAAAAACAACTTCGCAAATCCAATTTGGAGAAAACTTGCACCTCTTTCAACTGATCATAGAGATCTGCAATAAGAGGAATTGGGTACTTATTCTTTATAGTTACCTTGTTGAGAGCCCTACAATCGATGCATAGTCTCATACTTCCATCCTTCTTAGTCTGAAACAGTATAGGGGCCCCATAAGGTGTTTTGCTTGGCCTTATGAACCCAGCGTCCAACAGCTCACTGAGTTGTCTTCGTAGTTCATCCAGCTCTTTGGGCGCCAATCGGTATGGTGCTTGTACTGGCTTTCTTACTCCGGGCTCAAGCTCTATGCAATGGTCCACCCCTCTCCTAGGTGGTAACCTCGCTGGAAGTTGTTTAGGCATGACATCTCTATATTCATGCAGTACGGCTTGTATCTCTTTAGGGGTAGGCATGACCTCTACCAGCACAAATAAAAGCAATGTAAGTAGAGCAGCCTTGCTTAAGACCTTTCTTAAGCTAGAGGGCTGATAGCATTAAGTCCTTTTTTGTTACATCATTGTTGTCAAGTTCAGAAATAGTACAAAGGACTTTGCTCGTCCATAATCCCCATTACCCCAACATGCGGCATTACAAATGCCTTACAAACCGTGAAAAACTCTATTCCCAAAATCACATTGAAATCATCCATGACAACAATAGTAAAATTCAGAAATCCAACCCACTTGCCTATCTCCACCGGGACGTTCTTGGCAATTCCTTGGACTTCACGAGCAGCAGAATTTACAGCTTTCATTTTGCTCCCATCTTTCTCTCCTCGTATATTTAGGCGCCTAGCCTCCTCCGACGAAAGGAAGTTGTGGGTGGCGCCAGTGTCCACCACTGCTCTAACAATACGTCCAGCAAGTGTTAGAGAGATAAAAAGATGTTCTCTTAAGGGTCTTACCAGAAGTGGAGCAGCCTTCTCCTCCTTTGAACGGGCAATAGCATGGAGAAGTGTTAAGGAGCCCAACCTAGGCTCAATCCTTCCATTGTTCACCTCAGTTTGAGCAGCATTGAGGAACCTCTTTCTAAGACAATCCCTCGCATATGAAACAATGGACCTTTTTTTGTTTGTCCCCTTGTTTCTTCTCTTCCAGCCTAGCCTTGGCGTCCTTTGCCCATGACTTCTTCTCCCCTTTCTCCTTCTTCTTAAAATTTGTTTTACCATTGTTATTTTCCTTAGGCACTTTGTTAGCCGAATAATTCTTTCTCTCATATTCGGTTAACTTTTCAGCAGTAGATAAAGCTGAGGCTAATGTCTTTACTTCCCGTCGTCTCAATTCTTGCTCAGCCCATGGGAAGTAAAGACATTAGCTTCAGCTTTATCTACTGCTGAAAAGTTAACCGAATATGAGAGAAAGAATGATTCGGCTAACAAAGTGACTAAGGAAAATAACAATGGTAAAACGAATTTTAAGAAAAAGGAGCAAATCAAGGGATTTGAATGGAGGATCAAATCAAGGAGATTTTATAAGGGAGGATCTCTGCTCTCATTGGACGGAAGTATGAGAGAAGGGAGGGGTTGAAGCCTATAAATACCAAGGCATTCAACCCTTGTAGATTCATTCAGCATAGACGAGAGGGAGAGTTTTTGTAGAGTGCTGGCCTTCCACCTTGGACGGTCACTCCTTGTAATCTTCTCTAGTATTAATACAAGGTTACTTTCTCTTCCTATTCCATTGTCTTTCTATCTTTTCATTGCTCATGCTTCATTTGAGAGGAAGGAGTTTGCAACGTTGATCTAAGGGGTGAGAGGTTGTACTACCTTTGACGAATTGAAGGTAGGCCATCATGGGAGTTGGAGTTCCGCTAGCCCAAGTGAGTTTGGGCTCATCTGACCTCGTGACAAACTGGGTGGGGGGCCTTGTACCTACCTCTGCGGAGTCTCAAAATGGCAGTGGAAGCGGATGCAGGCCCAAAAAGCCAAACAGCTCCTAAAGGCCCGTCTTTGCCGTGAGTGCCAGATTTACGAAATGAGGCAGAGGGCGGAACTTATAGCCGCAGTTTCTGAGCTTGAGCGACCGTGGGAGGCTGTTGAGTGAGCCCCAACTCTCTTTTCCAGCAAAGCCGACGAGCAGTTGAAGGCTTTGGCTAACAGGTCTCAATTTTCTGGAGGCTACGATCTGTGGTCGAAGCGGGATGAGACAACTTTTTCATAACCAGGACTGGCTCCCTTCCGCGAGGTTTTTCCCTAAAGGGGTTGTGCACAATGTCAAACCGTATGGTATTATTGACAGTGTTGGGCGCACCAGTTATTCAGAAATGACGGACGTTGAGGAAGATTTACCCAAGAAGTGGAATGGGACTAAAAGATCGATTCTCTTGTTTGGATGCCCATGATTTACCTTTAGTATCTGTGTACATGATACTTTCTTCAGGACTGATTATTTTTTCTTCTCTAAATTTAAGGTTCCATTCTAATTCTACTAAAATGTCTGGAGAATATTTAATAGGCTTAATTAATTTTATTCCTTTGTTTCCTATTAAATTAACTACATCATCTATTTTAACCTTGAACATAGTAGTGCCAGAACAAGTACACCTTCCTAAGAATTCAATACACAATAAAAGATTGTTTCCTACAAAGGATTCATATCCTTTTATCTGAATACCTATTTTGATATATTTTCTAAAATCTTGTATTCCAATAAGGAAGTCTGGGGAGCAATAAAATATTCCTCCATTTTGATTCATATCTACCTCAGTGATTCCTAACATTGCCTTTTTAGGGTCTGCCCATCTATCATCGTAGATACTAAGTAAGGTTTTAGTTCCTAGATGATTTCGTCCTAATCCTTTTACCCCTATTACAATCAAACCTAAATGAATCCTTTTACCCCTTTTTCTTTAAAGGCTTGTTCTGCTATTAAGTTAATGTTAACAGAATCTTGTCTTACACAACTAATCTGGATTTCTCGGTAATGTCTAAATAATCCGGTATTAAAGTTTAATGGTCCTGTTCTATATAATTGTCTGGGGTTAAGAAGGTTTAATTGGTTATTGCTAAATATAGTAATGTCTTGATCTATATCTATTATTTCGTCTAATTGTATATCTCTTTGGTCTACACTTCTCCTTCCTGTTATTCTGTCTATTATATTAAGGTTTCTAGAAGAACTTTCTATTTCCGAGGTAAATCCTTCACCTTGCTGTGAAAGTGCCATGGTTTTTTAGCTGAGGAGGTTTTGGGTTCTATTGTGATGCCTTTCAATTTCTGGGATATTAAATCTATTTCTTTATCAATATTTTGTTGCGATCCTTTACTACTTTTTAGATAGTCTAAATTCTCAGAGAGTTTTTCTATTTTTAATTTTAAAGTCTTAATTTCGTCTTGTATATTAGTTAAAGTGAATTCTTTTTCAGTTACTTTGTTTGAAGATTATTACCTAGACTTGTAATAAGATCTGTGATAGTATTAATTGGGGATTATTCCCGTGTAAAATATGTTCTTCACTGTTGAAATGACACCTAAGGGAATTAGGTCCTATATATTTTATCTCAAATCTTGATGGAAGTCTAAGGTCTAAATAATCTAGTTTTTTGGAGGGTTCCAGGTCTTAGGGCTCTGATAATAATTTGGAGGGCGTACTGATTAATCTGGAGTATTTAAAGCTGAATGATTTGCAGGTCTCCTTACTATTTGTCTTCTAGGTATAAAGATTTGCCTAGGGGTTTCTACGAATCTTCTATAAGAATATAAAGACAAAGTAAAATAGATAAAACTAAAAATAACCAAATTACAGAAAACTATTACTAAGGCTATAAAGAAAAAGATCATATATCTACGATTCTAACTATAATATTAATAATTAAGAATATATAGGAACCTAAAAAAATCTCTATGCTTGTGCTTTTCATAACCTTAGGAATTGTTCTTATCGCTTTAGTACTTACTGCGTTTATTGTTTCCTAAGTTTTATAGATGGTGTGTGTTTAATACATATTACATAAAAGTATATTAGCAACGCTCTAACCCATGTCAAAGGTAAAGAATAAGATCCATAAAAACTAGAGCAGTTGGTAAAGAATTGGATCTTTCCTTCATCGAGGGGGAACGAGTCTTCTATGGATGATACATTTTGTACAGCCAGAGTCTACTAAGGCATCTAATATTAAGGATTGTTTATTAGGGAAAACAATCTTGGCCCTGACAAGTATGCTAGAAAAAGATATGTCTTGGTTGCAGACATAGAAAGTTTCTGGGTCTTCTATGCCTACAGTAATCCCATCAAAGGAGTCTTTTTCGATTGTATCTAATCTATATTTGAGGAGAATAATTCACAGTTTTCTATTTTTATGGCCATAATTTCTAACTTAGTGTTATGTATCCTATTATGGATAGGCTGCTCTCTCTCTCTCTCCATCTCACTCTCTCTCTCTCCCTCCCTCCCTCTCTCTCTCTCCCTCTAGATACCAATTCAGAGGGGTACTACTTTAATCTGCTTTAATCTGGAGTATTTAGAGGTGAATTATTTGGGGTTCTTCTAATTATTTGTCTTCTAGGTATAAATATTTGCCTAGGAGTCTCTACAAATCTTCTGTATGAATATAAAGATAAGGTAAAACAGACAAAACTAAAGATAACTAAATTACAGAACATATTTGTTAAAGCTATAAAGATAAAAATCATGTATCTAAGGTTCTATCTATGATTCTGGCTAAAATATTAACGAATAAGAATATATCACAGGCTAAAAGATTATCAACTTGTTCTGGGAGAAATATAAAATATCCAAATAATTCTAATGCTATTATTACCAAGAACAATATGTACCTATAAGTTCCAATCATATTGCACAATAATCTCTTAAGGTATTATATAATAATCCTAAGTATAAGTAATATATAGGTAATATTCTCAAAACAAATCTCAAAAACTGTTTTATTATCTTATTAATTAACTAAATATACATAAAAAGGTACAACGGCGTTGTGACAACCAAGAGCAACGCTTGGCTCAACTGAGGCAGAGGCGTTTGTCAGGGCTTAGCACTCACCCAGTAGTTTCCAGCCTTATATACCTTTCTATAATAACGTCTTAAAATAAAGTAGTAAATATGAACAAAAACGAAAATACTCAACACACAATAAAAGCAGTAAGTATTAAGGTAACAAGAACGATGCCTAGTATTATGAAAAGTATAAGCATGAAAGCAATCGTAAGAGAACGAAAAGATAGTTGTAAAAACTTTCAGAAGGTAGTTCCTAAAACGTTTTTGTCTTTTAATTTTCTGTCAGAACACTTAGCCAGAAGGTAGTTCCTAAAACACTTCTGTCTTTAATGTTCTGTCAGAACACTTAGCCTCCCTCCCTCTCTCCCTCTAGATACCAATTCGGAGGGCTACTACTTTAATCTGCTTTAATCTGGAGTATTAAGAGGTGAATTATTTAGGGTTCTTCTAATTACTTGTCTTCTAGGTATAATAATTTGCCTAGGAGTCTCTACAAATCTTCTGTACGAATATAAAGATAAGGTAAAACAGACAAAACTAAAGATAACTAAATTCCAGAAGAATATTGTTAAAGCTATAAAGATAAAAATCATGTATCTAAGGTTCTATCTATGATTCTGGCTAAAATATTAAGGAATAAGAATATATCAGAGGCTAAAAGATTATCTACTTGTTCTGGGAGAAATATAAAATATATAAATAATTCTAATGCTATTATTACCAAGAACAATATGTAGCTATAAGTTCCTATGATATTGCACAATAATCTCTTAAGGTATTATATAATAATCCTAAGTATAAGTAATATATAGGTAATATTCGCAAAACAAATATCAAAAACTGTTTTATTATCTTATTAATTAACCAAATATACATAAAAAGGTACAGCGGCGTTGTGACAACCGAGAGCAACGCTTGGCTCAACTGAGGCAAAGGCGTTTGTCAGGTCTTAGCCCTCACCCTGTAGTTTCAGCCTTATATACCTTTATGCAATAACGTCTTAAAATAAAGTAGTAAATATGAACAAAAACGAACATACTCAACACACAATAAAAGCAGTAAGTATTAAGGTAACAAGAACGATGCCTAATATTATGAAAAGTATAAGCATGAAAGCAATCGTAAGAGAAGGAAAAGATAGTTGTAAAAACTTCCAGAAGGTAGTTCCTAAAACGCTTCTGTCTTTAAATTATCTATGAGAACACTTATAGCCAGAAGGTAGTTCCTAAAACGCTTCTGTCTTTAATGTTCTGTCAGAACACTTAAGTCTCCCTCCCTCCCTCCCTCCCTCCCTCTAGATACCAATTCGGAGGGGTACTACATTAATCTGCTTTAATCTGGAGTATTTAGAGGTGAATTATTTGGGGTTCTTCTAATTACTTGTCTTCTAGGTATAAATATTTGCCTAGGAGTCTCTACAAATCTTCTGTATGAATATAAAGATAAGGTAAAACAGACAAAACTAAAGATAACAAAATTACAGTAGACTATTGTTAAGCAATAAAGATAAAAATCATGTATCGAAGGTTCTATCTATGATTCTGGCTAAAATATTAAGGAATAAGAATATATCAGAGGCTAAAAGATTATCTACTTGTTCTGGGAGAAATATAAAACATCCAAATAATTCTATTGCTATTATTACCAAGAACAATATGTAGCTATAAGTTCCTATAATATTGCACAATAATCTCTTAAGGTATTATATAATAATCCTAAGTATAAGTAATATATAGGTAATATTCGCAAAACAAATCTCAAAAACTGTTTTATTATCTTATTAATTAACCAAATATACATAAAAAGGTACAACGGCGTTGTGACAACTGAGAGCAACGCTAGGCTTAACTAAGGCAGAGGTGTTTGTCAGGGCTTAGCCCTCACCCAGTAGTTTCCAACCTTATAGACCTTTCTATAATAACGTCTTAAAATAAAGTAGTAAATATGAACAAAAACGAAAATACTCAACACACAATAAAAGCAGTAAGTATTAACGTAACAAGAACGATACCTAATATTATGAAAAGTATAAGCATGAAAGCAATCGTAAGGGAAGGAAAAGATAATTGTAAAAACTTCCAGAACGTAGTTCCTAAAATGCTTATGTCTTTTAATGTTCTGTCAGAACACTTAGCCAAAAGGTAGTTCCTAAAACGCTTCTGTCTTTTAATGTTCTGTCAGAACACTTAGCCTCCCTCCCTCCCTCCCTCCCTTCCCTCTAGATACCAATTCGGAGCGGTACTACTTTAATCTGCTTTAATCTGGAGTATTTAGAGGTGAATTATTTGGGGTTCTTCTAATTACTTGTCCTCTACGTATAAATATTTGCCTAGGAGTCTCTACAAATCTTCTGTATGAAAATAAAGATAAGGTAAAACAGACAAAACTAAAGATAAATAAATTATAGAAGACTATTGTTAAAGCTATAAAGATAAAAATGATGTATCTAAGGTTCGATCTATGATTCAGGCTAAAATATACAGGAATAAGAATATATCTGAGGCTAAAATATTATCTAATTGTTTTGGGAGAAATATAAAATATCCAAATAATTCTAATGCTATTATTACCAAGAACAATATGTAGCTATAAGTTCCTATGATATTGCACAATAATCTCTTAAGGCATTATATAATAATCCTAAGTATAAGTAATATATAGGTAATATTCGCAAAACTAATCTCAAAAACCGTTTTATTATCTTATTAATTAACCAAATATATATAAAAAGGTACAGTGGCCTTGTGACAACCGAGAGCAACGCTTGGCTCAACTGAGGCAGAGGCGTTTGTCAGGGCTTAGCCCTCACCCAGTAGTTTCCAGCCTTATATACCTTTCTGCAATAACGTCTTAAAATAAAGTAGTAAATATGAACAAAAACGAAAATACTCAACACACAATAAAAGCAGTAAGTATTAAGGTAACAAGAATGATGCCTAATATTATGAAAAGTATAAGCATGAAAGCAATCGTAAGAGAAGGAAAAGATAGTTGTAAAAACTTCTAGAAGGTAGTTCCTAAAACGCTTCTATCTTTTAATGTTTTGTCAGACAGAACACTTAGCCTACACTTGTCCTCAAAGACAGAACATTAATTCTAAAGATAGTTGTAAAAAGGACATTGCAAACAAGGAGTAAAGAGAACCATTGTTATGAAGAATAAAATTAAGACCTAAAATAAAGTCTACTTTGAGTTTGAGATCTCTAACCCATGTTAAAGGTAAAGGAACAGATCCAGAAAAAGTTGAACAGTTGGTAAAGAACTGGATTTTGCCTTCATCAAAATAGGTTGTATATGGGTTATAGGTACCATCTACATGTTGGCTAAACACTTGTTTATTGGTTTTCTTAAGGAACTGAGGAGGAACTAATCTTCTATGGATAATACATTTGGTACAGCCAGAATCTACTAAAGCATCTAACACGAGGGATTGTTTGTTAGGGAAAATAATCTTTGCTCTAACAAGGATACTGGAAAAAAGATTTATCTTGGTTACATACGTAGGAAGTTTCTGGTTCTTCTAATCCTACAGTGATACCATCATAAGAATCTTTTTTTATTGTATCTAATCTATGTTTGAGAAGAGTTATTTCTGCCTCACAGTTTTCTATTTTTCTAGCCATAATTTACAATTTAGTATTGTATACCTTATTATGATTAGGGATTCTACATGTTCAATACCTAAGAGTTTTAACCAAGGAATACAAGCTTCTAGGAAACATTGAGTGCATATTGTTCTTTGTTTCTTACTAGGATACCAGGAGCATTTAAAGCAGGGGTTACTGTCTAAACCAGTATTCCAGGACCAGGTATGGGTACATTCTATTACTGTATCCATAAGGTCAAGGTTTTCTTCAATATTAAGGTCTAGGACAAGATCTTCATCAGAGTCTGATGTATCTAAAGGAGCATTGGGTATGTTTACAATACTATAGATGGATTCTATGTCTGACATATATTCATCTACTTCTATAAGATCTTGTTGTACGTTTTCTACGAGGGTGGATCTTCTAGAATTAATGTTCTGTCTTTTAGGGCAAGTGTTGGCTAAGTGTTCTGTCTGACCACAAATATAACATGATAATTTATTTTTATAAGTTCTTTTTGGGTTGTATCTTTTGACATGTCTATCTTTTTTCAGGTAAGGCTTTCTACTCTTAGATCTTCGGATAAAATATCCTTTCTTAAAATATCTTTTATTTCTAGGTTTTTGTCTTTAATCTTTTAGACCATAAGCTTGAGTAGTATATATCTGTTTGCAGAAGCCAAAGTCATTTCCCTTAAGCTGTCTTTGTATCTAGATATCTGTACATTTTTCTTGGAGAACTGTCATAATGAATTTTGTTCTCTGTCCGATGGAGTATACCGATGTAGGGTTTGCTGATTCTATGTTTTGCCGTTGTCATAAATTTCTTTTCCTAATGCTCCAGGTAGTTTTCTAAATAATTTGATTCCTAAGTCTTTGTTAAAGGCATTACCTGAAATGCAGGTATAATAAAAGTAGTTTTGTAGGAATTTTTTAACATATTTATAATTATGTAAACTAAGTTGTTCTAAGTAAACTACAACATCTTTCTGTAGTGTTATAGAACATAAATTAGGGTCATCTCCTGTTACTAACTGGTAAACTTTGTTAACAAAATTATAAGGGTTGGATCCTAGGCCCATTAAATGACCAAATTCTTCTGGATTACTTCTTTTGTAGCTTTCCCATAAAGCTTTAACGCTTTCTCCTAGGAGTGTTTCTAAGTACCTATACATTTCTTCTACATCTTGGGATGAAAAGTTCTAGATATAATCAGATACTACTTGGTTTTTCCAAAGGTCTAATACAGTTGTCCATTCTTGAGGATCATGGGCTGAAAGATTAAGAATTTTTCCATTGCCCTTTTCCTGAAAAGTTATAGGTCTTTCTATTTCTTTTCTATTTTCCCTTTGGATGTATTTTTCTATCCAAAATTATGGGTTCACTATAAGGAATCCTAGGCATGTTGCCTGAATAATATACTTCTCTAGGTGGAGGTCTTGGATACGTAGTGTAACTACTTCCGGGAATATTAGTAGAACTTTCTTCATCCATATATTCTTTGATACTAAAGGTTTCATCTTCTTTTGGTTCTAAAGACATTTTTCCTATTCTAATGTTCATTTCACTGTCGTAATACAAGTATTCTTCTTCTTTTATCCTCTTGTTTTTTATCAGATCTTCTTCCAGGTGAAGAAGTTCTCTTTCTACCAGTTTTAATTCTAGTTCCTTAGGATATATTATTTCATCTGTTTCTAATTCAATATTAACTAAATCATAGTTCTCACCGGAGGCTGATTCAGTGTCCTCTGTATTTTTCTGTTCGTCGCTATTAAATCTAATGTTTATGTTACCCTTTGTGTCTGAATACATGATACTTTCTTCGGGACTAATTTTTTTTTTTTCTCTAAATTTAAGATTCCATTTTAGTCCTACCAAAATATCTGGAGAATATTTAATAGGTTTAAGTAATTTGATTCCTTTATTACCTATTACATTTACTACATCATCTACCGTAACTTTAAACCTAGTGGTACTAGAACTAGTCCATCTTCCTAAGAATCTAATACATAATAATAGATTATTTCCTACAAAGAATTCATATCCTTATGTTTGGAGGCATCTGTATTTACCTCAAACGGCTTGTTGAAATCAGCAAGGTGCAGCACTGGTTCAGCCACCATGGTGTCCTTTAGCCGTTGGAATGCTCTTTGGCATGAGTCCGTCCATTGCCATTTTTGGTCTTTCTTGAGAAGGTCGGTCAAGGGGGCTGCTATAGCTGAGAAGCCCTTGATAAACCTCCTGTAATAATTTGCAAGACCATGGAAACTCCTAAGCTCAATCACCTTGGAAGGGATCGACCAGTCATGCACAGCCTCCACCTTCTTGCTGTCCATCCATATCCGTCCTCCCCCTATCCAATGTCCAAGAAAGGACACCTCTTGCAATCCAAAGGAGCACTTCTCCTCCTTGACATACAGCTGATTATTTCTCAACGTTTCGAAGGTGTTTCTTGTGCTCGTCCATACTCTTGTTGTACACCACGATGTCATCAAAATAAACAACGACAAACTTGTCCAAGTATTCGGAAAATACCTCGCTCATGAGAGTGAAAAATGTTGCAGGCGCATTGGTTAGGCCAACGGACATTACCATGAATTCGTAAGCCCCATATCTGGTTACACAAGTAGTCTTCCCCTCATCTCCTTCAGCAATACGGACTTGGTAATAACCACTTCGAAAATCCAATTTGGAGAAAACTTGCGCCTCTTTCAACTGATCAAAGAGATCTGCAATAAGAGGAATAGGGTACTTATTCTTTATAGTTACCTTGTTGAGCGCCCTACAATCGATGCACAGTCTCATACTTCCATCCTTCTTAGTCTGAAACAGTATAGGGGCCCCATAAGGTGCTTTCGCATGCCTTATGAACCCAGCGTCCAATAGCTCACTGAGTTGTCTTCGCAGTTCGTCCAGCTCTTTGGGCGCCATTCGGTATGGTGCTTGTGCTGGCTTTCTTGCTCCGAGCTCAAGCTCTATGCGATGGTCCACCCCTCTCCTAGGTGGCAACCTCGCTGGAAGTTGTTCAGGCATGACATCTCTATATTCATGCAGTACGGCTTGTATCTCTTTAAGGGTAGGCATGACCTCTACCAGCTCAAATAAAAGCAATGTAAGTAGAGCGGCCCTGCTTAAGACCTTTCTTAAGCTAGAGGGCTGATAGCATTAAGTCCTTTTTTGTTACATCATTGTTGTCAAGTTCAGAAATAGTACAAGGACTTTGCTCGTCCATAATCCCCACTACCCCAACATGCGGCATTACAAATGCCTTACAAACCGTGAAAAACTCCATTCACAAAATCACATTGAAATCATCCATGACAACAATAGTAAAATTCAGAAATCCAACCCACTTGCCTATCTCCTCCGGGACGTTCTTGGCAATGCCTTGGACTTCACGAGTAGCAGAATTTACGGCTTTCATTTTGCTCCCATCTTTCTCTCCTCGTTTATTTAGGCGCCTACCCTCCACCGACGAAAGGAAGTTGTGGGTGGTGCCAGTGTCCACCACTACTCTAACAATACGTCCAGCAAGTGTTAGACAGATAAAAAGAAGTTCTCTTAAGGGTCTTACCGGAAGTGGAGCAGCCTTCCTCCTTTGAACGGACAACAGCATGGAGAAGTGTTAAGGAGCCCAACCTAGGCTCAATCCCTTCATTGTTCACCTCAGTTTGAGCAGCATTGAGGAACCTCTTTCTAAGACAATCCCTCGCATATGAAACAACGGACCTTCTTTTTCTGTTTGTCCCCTCGTTTCTTCTCTTCCAGCCTAGCCTTGGCGTCCTTTGCCCATGACTTCTTCTCCCCTTTCTCCTTCTTCTTAAAATTCGTTATACCATTGTTATTTTCCTTAGGCACTTTGTTAGCCGAATAATTCTTTCTCTCATATTCGGTTAACTTTTCAGCAGTAGATAAAGCTGAAGCTAATGTCTTTACTTTCCGTCTTCTCAATTCTTGCTAAGCCCACGGGAGGTAAAAACATTAACTTCAGCTTTATCTACTGCTGAAAAGTTAACCGAATATGAGAGGAAGAATGATTCGGCTAACAAAGTGTCTAAGGAAAATAACAATGGTAAAACGAATTTTAAAAAAAAGGAGCAAATAAAGGGATTTGAATGGAGGATCAAATCAAGGAGAATTTATAAGGGAGGATCTCTGCTCTCATTGGACGGAAGCATGAGAGAAGGGAGGGGTTGAAGCCTATAAATACCAAGGCATTCAACCCTTGTAGATTCATTCAGCATAGACGAGAGGGAGAGTTTTTGTGGAGTGCTGGCTTCCACCTTGGACGGTCACTCCTTGTAATCTTCTCTAGTATTAATACAAGGTTACTTTCTCTTCCTATTCCATTGTCTTTCTATCTTTCAATGCTCGTGCTTCATTTGAGAGGAAGGAGTTTGCAACGTTGATCTAAGGGGTGAGAGGTTGTACTACCTTTGACGAATTGAAGGTAGGCCATCACAGGAGTTGGAGTTCCGCTAGCCCAAGTGAGTTTAGGCTCATCTGACCTCGTGACAAACTGGGTGGGGGGCCTTGTACCTACCTCGGCGGAGACTCGAAATGGCAGTGGAAACGGATGCAGGCCAAAAAAGCCAAACAGCTCCTAAAGGCCCGTCTTTGCCGTGAGTGCCAGATTTACGAAATGAGGCAGAGGGCGGAACTTAGAGCCGCAGTTTCTGAGCTTGAGCGACCGTGGGAGGTTCTTGATCGAGCCCCAACTCTCTTTTCCATCAAAGTCGACGAGCAGTTGAAGGCTTTGGCTAACAGGTCTCAATTTTCTGGAAGCTACGAGCTGTGGTCGGAGCGGGATGAGACTCAGTTTTTTCATAACCAGGACTGGCTCCCTTCCGCGAGGTTTTTCCCTAAAGGGGCTGTGCACAATGTGAAACTGTATGGTATTATTGACTGTGTTGGGCGCACCAGTTATTCAGAAATGACGAACGTTGAGGAAGATTTACCCAAGAAGAGGAATGGGACTAAAAGATCGATTCTCTTGTTTGGATGCCCATGAAAAATAAGAGAGAAAAAAAAGAGAAATGTGGTTTCTCTTGTTTGGATGCTTCAGGAAAATGGAAAAGAAAAGAAAAGAGAGCATGCATATTACCAACCAGTAGTAATATGCATGCTCAGATTTTTACGGAAGTTTCGTATTTCAGTCCTTCCTCAACCTATTTCCGCCATGTTCCATCTTCAGCGCTTTCAATCTCTTCATCGCACAACCGCATTTAGACATTGCTGACCTGGGCGTTGCAGACGAAAATC
Organism: Aristolochia californica; assembly: GCF_029961685.1. Lineage (NCBI taxonomy): Eukaryota > Viridiplantae > Streptophyta > Magnoliopsida > Piperales > Aristolochiaceae > Aristolochia > Aristolochia californica. Next base: position 30,723,366 of record NW_027182279.1, on the reverse strand, counting down.
ACGGAATAGGCTGGGCACATACGGACTAGTGCCTGAACACCAAGGCATGGAGGCAAGTCAGATTAGTGGCAGCCAACTTTTTTTTTAATGATGATAAACTTATTTCAAAGAAAGGGAAGATACATCAAGGGAGACCTCCCCTAACAATAAGAGATTGAAGGGGGGACCTAGGCACACAAATCAGCAACCGAAATGGCTGATCTAAGTATATGAGACGAAGTACAAGAAATGGTGGATACAATATCCAAAATATCAAGAAAAATCTGCCAGTGACGCCACGGGGGGAAGGATGAGGTAGAGCACCATCCGATGACGACATTGGAGTCTCCCTCCATGATAAAGAGACCACTAAAGCGATCCTTAAAAATACACAAGCTGTGAAGGGGACCAGAGAGCTCAGCAATGGTCGAGTCAGCAATTCCGAGGGGGCCATAGTAAGAGAGTATGGCAGTGCCGCCCGGATCAAAAATCACCCCGCCAAAATCATCCAAACCCAGGTTCCCAAAGGCGCTACCATCAAAATTCAGCTTATAATGGTTCCTAAACGGTTTCTAGTCACGTGGGCCATGGGGTGTTAGCTGGGGCGGTTGTACATGAGGAGGCATGCGCCAAGAAGCACATGACCATTCGAAGGGGCATGTGGCCAGCAATTTCCCCAACTATATATAGGGGGGCTGTTTTATTATCTTAATAATTAACCAAATATACATAAAAAGGTACAGCGGCGTTGTGACAACCGAGAGCAACGCTTGGCTCAACTGAGGCAGAGGCGTTTGTCAGGGCTTAGCCCTCACCCAGTAGTTTCCAGCCTTATATACCTTTCTGTAATGACGTCTTAAAATAAAGTAGTAAATATGAACAAAAACGAAAATACTCAATACACAATAAAAGCAGTAAGTATTAAGGTAACAAGAACGATGCCTAATATTATGAAAAGTATAAGCATGAAAGCAATCGTAAGAGAAGGAAAAGATAGTTGTAAAAACTTCCAGAAGGTAGTTCCTAAAACGCTTCTGTCTTTAAATGTTCTGTCAGACAGAACACTTAGCCTCCCTCCCTCCCTCCCTCCCTCCCGAGGGGTACTACTTTAATCTGAAGTATGTAGAGGTGAATTATTTGGGGTTCTTCTAATTACTTGTCTTCTAGGTATAAATATTTGCCTTGGAGTCTCTACAAATCTTCTGTATGAATATAAAGATAAGGTAAAATAGACAAAACTAAATATAACTAAATTAAAGCTATAAATATAAAAATCATGTATCTAAGGATCTATCTATGATTCTGGCCAAAATATTAAGGAATAAGAATATATCAGAGGCTAAAAGATTATCTACTTGTTCTAGGAGAAATATAAAATATCCAAATAATTCTAATGCTATTATTACTAAAAACAATATGTAGCTATAAGTTCCTATGATATTGCACAATAATCTCTTAAGGTATTATATAATAATCCTAAGTATAAGTAATATATAGGAAATATTCGCAAAACAAATCTCAAAAACTGTTTTATTATCTTATTAATTAACCATATATACATAAAAAGGTATAGCGGCGTTGTGACAACCTAGAGCTACGCTTGGCTCAACTGAGGTAGAAGCGTTTGTCAGGGTTTAGCCCTCACCCAGTAGTTTCCAGCCTTATATACCTTTCTGTAATAACGTCTTAAAAAAAATAGTAAATATAAACAAAAACGAAAATACTCAACACACAATAAAAGCAGTAAGTATTAAGGTAACAAGAACAATGCCTAATATTATGAAAAGTATAAGCATTAAAGCAATCGGAAGAGAAGGAAAAGATGGTTGTAAAAACTTCCAGATGGTAGTTCCTAAAACGCTTCTGTCTTTTAATGTTCTGTCAGAACACTTAGCCAGAAGGTAGTTCCTAAAACGCCTCTGTCTTTTAATGTTCTGTCAAAACACTTAGCCTCCCTCCCTCCCTCCCTCCCTCCCTCCCTGTAGATACCAATTCGGAGGGGTACTACTTTAATCTGCTTTAATATGGAGTATATAGAGGTGAATTATTTGGGGTTCTTCTAATTACTTGTCTTCTAGGTTTAAATATTTGCCTAGGAGTCTCTACAAATCTTTCATATGAATATAAAGATAAGGTAAAACAGACAAAACTAAAGATAAGTAAATTACAGACGACTATTGTTAAAGCTATAAAGATAAAAATCATGTATCTAAGCATCTATCTATGATTCTGGCTAAAATATTAAGGAATAAAAATATATCAGAGGCTAAAAGATTATCTACTTGTTCTGGGAGAAATATAAAATATCCAAATAATTCTAATGCTATTATTACCAAAAACAATATGTAGCTATAAGTTCCTATGATATTGCACAATAATCTCTTAAGGTATTATATAATAATCCTAAGTATAAGTAATATTCGCAAAAAAAATCTCAAAAACTGTTTGATTATCTTATTAATTAACCAAATATACATAAAAAGGTATAGCGGCATTGTGATAACTGAGAGCAACGCTTGGCTCAACTGAGGCAGAGGCGTTTGTCAGGGCTTAGCCGTCACCGAGTAGTTTCCAGCCTTATATACCTTTCTATAATAACGTCTCAAAATAAAGTAGTAAATTTGAACAAAAACGAAAATACTCAACACGCAATAAAAGCAGTAAGTATTAAGGTAACAAAAACGATGCCTAATACTATGAAAAGTATAAGCATGAAAGCAATCGTAAGAGAAGGAAAAGATAGTTGTAAAAACTTCCAGAAGGTAGTTCCTAAAACGCTTCTGTCTTTTAATGTTCTGTCAAAACATTTAGCCAGAAGGTAGTTCCTAAAACGCTTCTGTCTTTTAATGTTCTGTCAGAACACTTAGCTTCCCTCCCTCCCTCCCTCGCCTCCCTCCCACCCACCCTCCCTCTCGATACCAATTCGGAGGGCTACTACTTTAATCTGCTTTAATCTGAAGTATTTAGAGGTGAATTATTTGGGGTTCTTCTAAATACTAGTCTTCTAGGTATAAATATTTGACTAGGAGTCTCTACAAATCATCTGTATGAATATAAAGATAAGGTCAAACAGACAAAACTAAAGATAACTAAATTACAGAAGACTATTGTTAAAACTATAAACATAAAAATCATGTATCTAAGGTTCTATCTATGATTCAAGCTAAAATATTAAGGAATAAGAATATATCAGAGGCTAAAAGATTATCTAATTGTTATGGGAGAATTATAAAATATCCAAATAATTCTAATGCTATTATTACCAAGAACAATATGTAGCTATAAGTTCCTATGATATTGCACAATAATCTCTTAAGGTATTATATAATAATCCTAAGTATAAGTAATATATAGGTAATATTCGCAAAACAAATCTCAAAAACTGTTTTATTATCTTATTAATTAACCAAATATACATAAAAAGGTACAGCGGCGTTGTGATAACCGAGAGCAATGCTTGGCTCAACTGAGGCAGAGGCGTTTGTCAGGGCTTAGCCCTCACCCAGTAGTTTCCAGCCTTAAATACCTTTCTGTAATAAAGTCTCAAAATAAAGTAGTAAATTTGAACAAAAACGAACATACTCAACACGCAATAAAAGCAGTAAGTATTAAGGTAACAAAAACAATGCCTAATACTATGAAAAGTATAAATATGAAAGCAATCGTAAGAGAAGGAAAAGATAGTTGTAAAAACTTCCAGAAGGTAGTTCCTAAAACGCTTCTGTCTTTTAATGTTCTGTCAGAACAGTTAGCCAGAAGTAGTTCCTAAAACGCTTCTGTCTTTTCATGTTCAGTCAGAACACTTAGCCTCCCTCCCTCCCTCCCTCTAGATACCAATTTGGAGGGGTACTACTTTAATCTGCTTTAATCTAGAGTATTTAGAGGTGAATTATTTGGGGTTCTTCTAATTACTTCTCTTCTAGGTATAAATATTGGCCTAGGAGTCCCTACAAATCTTCTAAATGAATATAAATATAAGGTAAAACAGACAAAACTAAAAATAAATAAATTACAGAAGACTTTTGTTAAAGCATTAAAGATAAAAATCATGTATCTAAGGTTCTATCTATGATTCTGGCTAAAATATTAAGGAATAAGAATATATCAGAGGCTAAAAGATTATCTACTTGTTCTGGGAGAAATATACAATATCCAAATAATTCTAATGCTATTATTACCAAGAACAATATGTAGATATAAGTTCCTATGATATTGCACAATAATCTCTATAAGGTATTATATAATAATCCTAAGTATAAGTAATATATAGGTAATATTCGCAAAACAAATCTCAACAACTGTTTTATTATCTTATTAATTAACCAAATATAAATAAAAAGGTACAGCGGTGTTGTGACAACCGAGAGCAACGCTTGGCTCAACTGAGGCAGAGGCGTTTGTCAGGGCTTAGCCCTTACCCAGTAGTTTCCAGACTTATATACCTTTCTATAATAACGTCTTAAAATAAAGTAGTAAATATGAACAAAAACGAAAATACTCAACACACAATAAAAGGAGTAAGTATTAAGGTAACAAGAACGATGCCTAATATTATGAAAAGTATAAGCATGAAAGCAATTGTAAGAGAAGGAAAAGATAGTTGTAAAAACTTCCAGAAGGTAGAACCTAAAACGTTTTTGTCTTTTAATGTTCTGTCATAACACTTAGCCAGAAGGTAGTTCCTAAAACGCTTCTGTTTTTCATGTTCTGTCAGAACACTTAGCCTCCCTCCCTCCCTCTAGATACTAATTCGAAGGGGTACTACTTTAATCTGATTTAATCTGGAGTATTTAGAGGTGAATTATTTGGGGTTCTTCTAATTACTTGTCTTCTAGGTATAAATATTTGCCTAGGAGTCTCTACAAATCTTCTGTATGAATATAAGATAAGGTAAAACAGACAAAACTAAAGATAACTAAATTACAGAAGACTATTGTTAAAGCAATAAACATAAAAATCATGCATCTAAGGTTCTATCTATGATTCTGGCTAAAATAATAAGGAATAAGAATATAACAGAGGCTAAAAGATTATTTACTTGTTCTAGGAGAAATATAAAATATCCTAATAATTCTAATGCTATTATTACCAAGAACAATATGTAGCTATAAGTTCCTATGATATTGCACAATAATCTCTTAAGGTATTATATAATAATCCTAAGTATCAGTAATATATAGGTAATATTCGCAAAACAAATCTCAAAAACTGTTTTGTTATCTTATTAATTAACCAAATATACATAAAATGGTACAGCTGCATTGTGACAACCGAGAGCAACGCTTGGCTCAACTGAGGCAGAAGCGTTTGTCAGGGCTTAGCCCTCACCCAGTAGTTTCCAACCTTATATACCTTTCTGTAATAACGTCTTAAAATAAAGTAGTAAATATGAACGAAAACGAAAATACTCAACACACAATAAAAACAGTAAGTATTAAGGTAACAAGAACGATGCCTAATATTATGAAAAGTATAAGCATGAAAGCAATCGTAAGAGAAGGAAAAGATAGTGGTAAAAACTTCCAGAAGGTAGTTCCTAAAACACTTCTGTCTTTTAATGTTCTGTCAGACAGAACACTTAGCCAACACTTGCCCTAAAAGACAGAACATTAATTCTTGAGATAGTTGTAAAAAGGACATTGCAAACAAGGAGTAAAGAGAACCTTTGTTATGAAGAATAAAATTAAGACCTAAAATAAAGTCTACTTTGAGTTTGAGATCTCTAACCCATGTTAAAGGTAAAGGATAAGATCCAGAAAAAGTTGAACAGGTTATAAAGAACTGGATTTGCCCTTCATCATAATAGGTTGTATATGGGTTATAGGTACCATCTACCTGTTGGCTAAACACTTGTTTATTGGTTTTCTTAAGGAACTGAGGAGGAACTAATCTTCTATGGATAATACATTTGGTACAGCTGGAATCTACTAAAGCATCTAACACGAGGGGTTGTTTGTTAGGGAAAATAATCTTTGCTCTAACAAGGATACTAGAAAAAGATTTATCTTGGTTACATACGTAGGAAGTTTCTGGTTCTTCTAATCCTACAGTGATACCATCATAAGAATCTTTTTCTATTGTATCTAATCTATGTTTGAGAAGAGTTATTTCTGCCTCACAATTTTCTATTTTTCTGGCCATAATTTACAATTTAGTATTGTATACCTTATTATGATTAGGGGATTCTACATGTTCAATACCTAAGAGTTTTAAGCAAGGAATACAAGCTTCTAGGAAACATTGAGTGCATATTGCTCTTTGTTTCTTACTAGGATACCAGGAGCATTTAAAGCAGGGGTTACTGTCTAAACCAGTATTCCAGGACCAGGTATGGGTACATTCTATTATTGTATCCATAAGGTCAAGGTTTTCTTCAATATTAAGGTCTAGGACAAGATCTTCATCAGAGTCTGATGTATCTAAAGGAGCATTGGGTATGCTTACAATACTGTAGATGGATTCTGTGTCTTACATATATTCATCTACTTCTATAAGATCTTGTTGTACGTTTTCTACAAGGGTGGATCTTCTAGAATTAATGTTTTGTCTTTTAGGGCAAGTGTTGGCTAAGTGTTCTGTCTAACCACAAATATAACATGATAATTTATTTTTATAAGTTCTTTTTGGGTTGTATCTTCTGACATGTCTATCTTTGTTCAGGTAAGGCTTTCTACTCTTAGATCTTCGGATAAAATATCCTTTCTTAAAATATCTTTTATTTCTAGGTTTTTGTCTTTAATCTTTTAGACCATAAGCTTGAGTAGTATATATCTGTTTGTAGAAGCCAAAGTCATTTCCCTTAAGCTGTCTTTGTATCTAGATATCTGTACATTTTTCTTGGAGAACTGTCATAATGAATTTTGTTCTCTGTCCGATAGAGTATACCGATGTAGGGTTTGCTGATTCTATGTTTTGCCATTGTCATAAATTTCTTTTCCTAAAGCTCCAGGTAGTTTTCTAAATAATTTGATTCCTAAGTCTTTGTTAAAGGCATTACCTGAAATGCAGGTATAATAAAAGTAGTCTTGTAGGAACTTTTTTAACATATTTATAATTATGTAAACTAAGTTGTTCTAAGTAAACTACAACATCTTTCTGTAGTGTTATAGAACCTAAATTAGGGTCATCTCCTATTACTAACTGGTAAACTTTGTTAACAAAATTATAAGGGTTGGATCCTAGGCCCATTAAATGACCAAATTCTTCTGGATTACTTCTTTTGTAGCTTTCCCATAAAGCTTTAACGCTTTCTCCTAGGAGTGTTTCTAAGTACCTATAAATTTCTTCTACATCTTGGGATGAAATGTTCTGGATATAATCTGATACTACTTGGTTTTTCCAAAGGTCTAATACAGTTGTCCATTCTTGAGGATCATGGGCTGAAAGATTAAGAATTTTTCCTTTGCCCTTTTCCTGAAAAGTTATAGGTCTTTCTATTTCTTTTCTGTTTTCCCTTTGAATGTATTTTTCTATCCAAACTTATGGGTTCACTATAAGGAATCCTAGGTATGTTGCCTGAATAATATACTTCTCTAGGTGGAGGTCTTGGATACGTAGTGTAACTACTTCCAGGAATATTAGTAGAACTTTCTTCATCCATATATTCTTTGATACTAAAGGTTTCATCTTCTTTTGGTTCTAAAGGCATTTTTCCTATTCTAATCTTCATTTCACTGTCGTAATACAAGTATTCTTCTTCTTTTATCCTCTTGTTTTTTATCAGATCTTCTTCCAGGTGAAGAAGTTCTCTTTCTACCAATTTTAATTCTAGTTCCTTAGGATATATTATTTCATCTGTTTCTAATTCAATATAAACTAAATCATAGTTCTCACTGGAGGCTGATTCAGTGTCCTCTATATTTTTCTGTTCGTAGCTATTAAATCTAATGTTTATGTTACCCTTTGTGTCTGTATACATGATACTTTCTTCGGGACTAATTATTATTTTTTCTCTAAATTTAAGATTCCATTCTTGTCCTACCAAAATATTTGGAAAATATTTAATAGGTTTAAGTAATTTGATTCCTTTATTACCTATTACATTTACTACATCATCTACCTTAACTTTAAACCTGGTGGTACTAGAATAACTTTAAACCTGGTGGCACTAGTATTGGAAATAATCTATTATTATGTATTGGAAATAACTTTAAACCTGGTGGTACTAGCACTAGTCCATCTTCCTAAGAATCCAATACATAATAATAGATTATTTCCTACAAAGGATTCATATCCTTTTGTTTGGAGGCATCTGTATTTACCTCAAACGGCTTGCTGAAATCAGCAAGGTGCAGCACTGGTTCAGCCACCATGGTGTCCTTTAGCCGTTGGAATGCTCTTTGGCATGAGTCCGTCCATTGCCACTTTTGGTCTTTCTTGAGAAGGTCGGTCAAGGGGGCTGCTATAGCTGAGAAGCCCTTGATAAACCTCCTATAATAATTTGCAAGACCATGGAAACTCCTAAGCTCAATCACCTTGGAAGGGATCAACCAGTCATGCACAACCTCCACCTTCTTGCTGTCCATCCATATCCGTCCTCCCCCTATCCAATGTCCAAGAAAGGACACCTCTTGCAACCCCAAGGAGCACTTCTCCTCCTTGACATACAGCTGATTATTTCTCAACGTTTCGAAGGTGTTTCTTGTGCTCGTCCATACTCTTGTTGTACACCACAATGTCATCCAAATAAACAACGACAAACTTGTCCAAGTTTTCGGGAAATACCTCGCTCATGAGAGTGAAACATGCTGTAGGTGCATTGGTTAGGCCAAAGGGCATAACCATGAATTCGTAAGCCCCACATCTGGTTACACAAGTAGTCTTCCCCTCGTCTCCTTCAGCAATCCGGACTTGGTAATAACCACATCGAAAATCCAATTTGGAGAAAACTTGCGCCTCTTTCAACTGATCAAAGAGATCTGCAATAAGAGGAATAGGGTACTTATTCTTTATAGTTAACTTGTTGAGTGCCCATGACTTCTTCTCCCCTTTCTCCTTCTTCTTAAAATTCGTTATACCATTGTTATTTTCCTTAGGCACTTTGTTAGCTGAATAATTCTCTCTCATATTCGATTAACTTTTCAGTAGTAGATAAAGCTGAAGCTAATGTCTTTACTTCCCGTCTTCTCAATTCTTGCTAAGCCCATGGGAAGTAAAAACATTAGCTTCATCTTTATCTACTACTAAAAAGTTAACCGAATATGAGAGAAAGAATGATTCGGCTAACAAAGTGTCTAAGGAAAATAACAAAGGTAAAACGAATTTTGAAAAAAAATGAGCAAATTAAGGGATTTGAATGGAGGATCAAATCAAGGAGATTTTATAAGGGAGGATCTCTGCTGTCATTGGACGGAAGCATGAGAGAAGGGAGGGGTTGAAACCTATAAATACCAAGGCATTCAACCCTTGTAGATTCATTCAGCATAGACGAGAGGGAGAGTTTTTGTAGAGTGCTGGCCTTCCACCATGGACGGTCACTCCTTGTAATCTTCTCTAGTATTAATACAAGGTTACTTTCTCTTCCTATTCCATTGTCTTTCTATCTTTCATTGCTCGTGCTTCATTTGAGAGGAAGGAGTTTGCAACGTTGATCTAAGGGGTGAGAGGCTGTACTACCTTTGATGAATTGAAGGTAGGCCATCACAGGAGTTGGAGTTCCGCTAGCCCAAGTGAGTTTAGGCTCATCTGACCTCGTGACAAACTGGGTGGGGGGCCTTGTACCAACCTCGGTGGAGTCTCGAAATGGCAGTGGAAACGGATGCAGGCCAAAAAAGCCAAACAGCTCCTAAAGGCCTGTCTTTGCCGTGAGTGCCAGATTTACGAAATGAGGCAGAGGGCGGAACTTAGAGCCGCAGTTTCTGAGCTTGAGCGACCGTGGGAGGTTGTTGAGTGAGCCCCAACTCTCTTTTCCATCAAAGCCGACGAGCAGTTGAAGGCTTTGGCTAACAGGTCTCAATTTTCTAGAGGCTACGATCTGTGGTCGGAGCGGGATGAGACTCAGCTTTTTCATAACCAGGACTGGCTCCCTTCCGCGAGGTTTTTCCCTAAAGGGGTTGTGCACAATGTCAAACCGTATGGTATTATTGACAGTGTTGGGCGCACCAGTTATTCAAAAATGACGGACGTTGAGGAAGAGGAAAATTTACCCAAGAAGAGGAATGGGACTAAAAGATCGATTCTCTTGTTTTGATGCCCATGAAAAATAAGAGAGAAAAAAAAGAGAAATGTGGTTTCTCTTTTTTCGATGCACAAGGAAAATGGAAAAGAAAAGAAAAGAGAGCATGCATATTACCAACCACTAGTAATATGCATGCTCAGATTTTTACGGAAGTTTCGTATTTCAGTCCTTCCTCAACCTATTTCCGCCATGTTCCATCTTCAACGCTTTCAATCTCTTCATCGCACAACCGCATTTAGACATTGTTGACCTGGGCGCTGCAGACGAAAGTCACGGAATATATGTCAGCCATAGGTAAGCTCATTTCTCCCATTTGATCTCCTTCATCCTTATTCTCTCCATGCAATGTAGTACAGAATTTATGCAATACAAATTATTTTGAGATCCTTTATGAGTTATAGATCTAGTCGTTTCTTAATAACTCTGATATGCAAGATTATCTCTATTTGTTTTCCATACTTTTAGGATTCTTTGAACTATATATTAAACATGTATTTTATGGAAAGTTTTAAATGTAGGTTAAAGTTCAAACCCGACTTGAGCTTGAGCTCAAATTTGGTTAAAATTCTTGGGCTAGAGCTCGATTCCAATTTTAGTCTCAAAGCTAAGCTTGAGCTCGAACTCAAGTTCAAAGTATTCAAATCAAGCAAAGCTCGAACATATACAAGTTCGAGTTTGGCTAGGCTCAAGAGAGTGGGAAATGTATATAAAAGTCACATTTTGTATATAGGTCATGTTTTTATATAAGTCACATTGGCATAATATTATGCAGTGTTTATAAACAATTTTATGCAGAGTTTATAGACAATTTTATGCAGAGTTTATGTACAATGGTCATGCCCAATTTTAAGTAAAATTTATGCATAATTTTGCACAGTTTATTTGACTTGTATTTTATACAAAGTTTTAAATGTAGGTTGGAGCTTGAACCCTGCTCAAGCTCAATTCCAATTTTAAGCTTAAGGCTGGGCTCGGCTCTAGCTTGAGTTCGAAGTATTTAAATCAAGCCCAGCTTGAACATATGCAGATTCAAACTCGGCTCGACTCGACTCTACTCGATGCCACCCCTAGGCACTGCACGTATAGGCTGGGCACATACGGACTAGTGCCTGAACACCAAGGCATGGAGGCAAGTCAGATTAGTGGCAGCCAACTTTTTTTTTAATGATGATAAACTTATTTCAAAGAAAGGGAAGATACATCAAGGGAGACCTCCCCTAACAATAAGAGATTGAAGGGGGGACCTAGGCACACAAATCAGCAACCGAAATGGCTGATCTAAGTATATGAGACGAAGTACAAGAAATGGTGGATACAATATCCAAAATATCAAGAAAAATCTGCCAGTGACGCCACGGGGGGAAGGATGAGGTAGAGCACCATCCGATGACGACTTTGGAGTCTCCCTCCATGATAAAGAGACCACTAAAGCGATCCTTAAAAATACACAAGCCGTGAAGGAGACCAGAGAGCTCAGCAATGGTCGAGTCAGCAATTCCGAGGGGGCCTTAGTAAGAGTATGGTAGTGCCGCCCGGATCAAAAATCACCCCGCCAAAATCATCCAAACCCGGGTTCCCAAAGGCGCTACCATCAAAATTCAGCTTATAATGGTTCCTAAACGGTTTCTAGTCACGTGGGCCATGGGGTGTTAGCTGGGGCGGTTGTACATGTGGAGGCATGCGCCAAGAAGCACATGACCATTCGAAGGGGCATGTGGCCAGCAATTTCCCCAACTATATATAGGGGGGCTGGATGAGTGCCAATCAATCAGACATTGACATAGAGACTCAAAGGAGCGCTCGAATATCTTGTATGTAGACAGATTTGTGTATATGAGAAAAGGTTTTTTGTGTGCCAACTATTTGTATGCAAGGGAGGCTGACTAGTGTGGGTTATCCCAAGGACGCAACTAGGCCGACACAGGTAAAAGTAAATTCAACTTTCCATTGCATAACTGAACCCGTGGAACACCTAAGCTCTAACATTACAAGCATGATCTTTTCACAGTATGGCACCCCATGAATGAATGAGCAGGCCAAATCGCCTCACCAAAATCGATTTAAAAAAAAATGATCCCTATTAAAAAAATATTTTCTGAGTAATTAAGAACCTTAAGAGTGGACACTATTTCAGAATGTGTACATGCGTGGTCATGGAATACAGGGTTAGATAGTAATCCTTGTTTTAATGTGCTTTGTATCCTAGCAAAAAACAAAGAGCTAAAATGCAATCAGTGTTCCCTAGAAGCTTGCATCCCTGGTCTAAAAGCCCTAGGTATAGAAGCTGCAGACCAGACTCTCTCTCTCTCTCTCTCTCTCTCTATATTTATATATATATATATATATATATAATTATATATATATAATTCTTTAGGGTATATTATCTCATCTGTTTCTAATTCTATATTGACTAGGCGATAATTTTCACTAGAGATTGATTCCGTATCTTCTATATTCTTTTGTTCATAGCTATTAAATCTAATATTTATGTTACCTTTAGTATCTGTGTACATGATACTTTCTTCAGGACTGATTATTTTTTCTTCTCTAAATTTAAGGTTCCATTCTAATCCTGCTAAAATGTCTGGAGAATATTTAATAGGCTTAATTAATTTTATTCCATTGTTTCCTATTAAACTAACTACATCATCTATTTTAACTTTGAACCTAGTAGTGCTAGAACAAGTACACCTTCCTAAGAATTCAATATACAATAAAAGATTGTTTCCTACAAAGGATTCATATCCTTTTGTCTGAATACCTATTTTGATATATTTTCTAAAATCTTGTAGTCCAATAAGGAAATCTGGGGAGCAATAAAATATTCCTCCATTTTGATTCATATCTACCTCAGTGATTCCTAACATTGCCTTTTTAGGGTCTACCAATCTATCATCGTAGATACTAAGTAAGGTTTTAGTTCCTAGGTGTTTTCGTCCTAATCCTTTTACCCCTATTACAATCAGACCTAAATGAATCCTTTTACCCCTATTTCTTTAAAGGCTTGTTCTGCTATTAAGTTAATGTTAACAGAATCTTGTCCTACACAACTAATCTGGATTTCTCGGTAATGTCTAAATAATCCGGTATTAAAGTTTAATGGTCCTGTTCTATATAATTGTCTGGGGTTAAGAAGGTTTAATTGGTTATTGCCAAATTTGTAATGTCTTGATCTATATCTAATATTTCGTCTAATTGTATATCTCTTTGGTCTACACTTCTCCTTCCTGTTATTCTGTCTATTATATTAAGGTTTTTAGAAGAACTTCCTATTTCTGAGGTAAATCCTTCACCTTGTATCTAATCCTATTTCTGTAATAACGTCTTAAAATAAAGTAGTAAATATGAACAAAAACGAAAAATTCTCAACACACAATAAAAGCAGTAAGTATTAAGGTAACAAGAACGACGCCTAATATTATGAAAAGTATAAGCATGAAAGCAATCGTAAGAGAAGGAAAAGATAGTTGTAAAAACTTCCAGAAGGTAGTTCCTAAAACGTTTATGTCTTTTAATGTTCTGTCATAACACTTAGCAAGAAGGAAGTTCCTAAAACGCTTCTGTCTTTTAATGTTCTGTCAGAACACTTAGCCTCCCTCCCTCCCTCCCTCTAGATACCAATTCGGAGGGGTACTACTTTAATCTACTTTAATATGGAGTACTTAGAGGTGATTTATTTGGGGTTCTTCTAATTACTTGTCTTCTAGGTATAAATATTTGCTTAGAAGTCTCTACAAATCTTCTGTATGAATATAAAGATAAGGTAAAACAGACAAAACTAAAGATAACTAAATTACAGAAGACTATTGTTCAAGCTATAAAGATAAAAATCATGTATCTAAGGATCTATCTATGATTCTGGCTAAAATAATAAGGAATAAGAATATATCAGAGGCTAAAAGATTATCTACTTGTTCTAGGAAAAATATAAAATATCCAAATAATTCTAATGCTATTATTACCAAGAACAATATGTAGCTATAAGTTCCTATGATATTGCACAATATTCTCTTAAGGTATTATATAATAATCCTAAGTAAAAGTAATATATAGGTAATATTCGCAAAACAAATCTCAAAAACTGTTTTATTATCTTATTAATTAACCAAATATACATAAAAAGGTACAGCGGCGTTGTGACAACCGAGAGCAACGCTTGGCACAACTGAGGCAGAGGCGTTTGTCAGGGCTTAGCCCTCACCCAGTAGTTTCAGCCTTATATACCTTTCTGTAATGTCGTCTTAAAATAAAGTAGTAAATATGAACAAAAACGAAAGTACTCAACACACAATAAAAGTAGTAAGTATCAAGGTAACAAGAACGATGCCTAATATTATCAAAAGTATAAGCATGAAAGCAATCGTAAGAGAAGGAAAAGATAGTTGTAAAAACTTCCAGAAGGTAGTTCCTAAAACGCTTCTGTCGTTTAATGTTCTGTTAGACAGAACACTTAGCCTCCCTCCCTCCCTCCCTCCCTCCCTCCCTCCCTCCGGAGGAGTACTACTTTAATCTGGAATATGTAGAGGTGAATTATTTGGGGTTCTTCTAATTACTTGTCTTCTAGGTATAAATATTTGCCTTGGAGTCCCTACAAATCTTCTGTATGAATATAAAGATAAGGTAAAACAGACAAAACTAAATATAACTAAATTAAAGCTATAAAGATAAAAATCATGTATCTAAGAATCTATCTATGATTCTGGAGTATGTAGAGGTGAATTATTTGGGGTTCTTCTAATTACTTGTCTTCTAGGTATAAATATTTGCCTTGGAGTCCCTACAAATCTTCTGTATAAATATAAAGATAAGGTAAAACAGAAAAAACTAAATATAACTAAATTAAAGCTCTAAAGATAAAAATCATGTATCTAAGGATCTATCTTTGATTCTGGCTAAAATATTAAGGAATAAGAATATATCAGAGGCTAAAAGATTATCTACTTGTTCTGGGAGAAATATAAAATATCCAAATAATTCTAATGCTATTATTACCAAAAACAATATGTAGTTATAAGTTCCTATGATATTGCAAAATAATCTCTTAAAGTATTATATAATAATCCTAAGTATAAGTAATATATAGGTACTATTCGCAAAACAAATCTCAAAAACTGTTTTATTATCTTATTAATTAACCAAATATACATAAAAAGGTACAGCGGCGTTGTGACAACCTAGCGCAACGCTTGGCTCAACTGAGGTAGAAGCGTTTGTCAGGGCTTAGCCCGAACCCAGTAGTTTCAATCCTTATATACCTTTCTATAATAACGTCTTAAAATAAAGTAGTAAATATGAAAAAAACGAAAATACTCAACACACAATAAAAGCAGTAAGTATTAAGGTAGCAAGAACGATGCCTAATATTATGAAAAGTGTAAGGATGAAAGCAATCAGAAGAAAAGAAAAGATGGTTGTAAAAACTTCCAGAAGGTAGTTCCTAAAATGCTTCTGTCTTTTAATGTTCTGTCAGAACACATAGCCAGAAGGTAGTTCCTAAAACGCCTCTGTCTTTTAATGTTCTGTCAGAACACTTAGCCTCCCTCCCTCCCTCCCTTTAGATACCAATTCGGAGGGGTACTACTTTAATCTGCTTTAATCTGGAGTATTTAGAGGTGAATTATTTGGGGTTCTTCTAATTACTTGTCTTCTAAGTATAAATATTTGCCTAGGAGTCTCTACAAATTTTCTGTTTGAATATAAAAATAAGGTAAAACAGATAAAACTAAAGATAACTAAATTACAGAAGACTATTGTTAAAGCTATAAAGATAAAAATCATGTATCTAAGGATCTATCTATGATTCAGGCTAAAATATTAAGGAATAAAAATATATCAGAGGCTAAAAGATTATCTACTTGTTCTAGGAGAAATATAAAATATCCAAATAATTCTAATGATATTATTACCTAGAACAATATGTAGCTAAAAGTTCCGATGATATTGCACAATAACTTCTTAAGGAATTATATAATAATCCTAAGTATATGTAATATATAGGAAATATTCGCAAAAAAAATTTCAAAAACGGTTTTATAATCTTATTAATTAACAAAATATACATAAAAAGGTACAGAGGCTTTGTGACAACCGAGAGCAACGCTTGGCTCAACTAAGGCAGAGGCGTTTGTCAGGGCTTCGCCCTCACCCAGTAGTTTCGAGCCTTATATACCTTTCTATAATAATGTCTTAAGATAAAGTAGTAAATATGAACAAAAACGAAAATACTCAACACACAACAAAAGCAGTACGTATTAAGGTAACAAGAACGATGCCTAATATTATGAAAAGTATAAGCATGAAAGCAATAGTAAGAGAAGGAAAAGATAGTTGTAAAAACTTCCAGAAGGTAGTTCCTAAAACGCTTCTGTATTTTAATGTTCTGTCAGAAAGAACACTTAGCCTCCCTCCCTCCCTCCCGAGGAGTACTACTTTAATCTGCTTTAATCTGGAGTATTTAGAGGTGAATTATTTGGGGTTCTTCTAATTACTTGTCCTCTGAGTATAAATATTTGCCTGGGAGTCTCTACAAATCTTCTGTATTAATATAAAGATAAGGTAAAACAGACAAAACTAAAGATAACTAAATTACAGAACACTATTGTTAAAGCTATAAAGATAAAAATCATGTATCTAAGGTTCTATCTATGATTCTGGCTAAAATATTTAGGAATAAGAATATATCAAAGGCTAAAATATTATCTAATTGTTCTGGGAGAAGTATAAAATATCCAAATAATTCTAATGCTATTATTACCAAGAACAATATGTAGCTATAAGTTCCTATGAAATTGCACAATAATCTCTCAAGGTATTATATAATAATCCTAAGTAAAAGTAATATATAGGTAATATTCGCAAAACAAATCTCAAAAACTGTTTTATTATCTTATTAATTAACCAAATATACATAGAAAGGTACAGCGGCGTTGTGACAACCGAGAGCAACGCTTGGCTCAACTGAGGCAGAGGCATTTGTCAGGGCTTAGCCCTCACCCAGTAGTTTTCAGCCTTATATAACTTTTTATAATAACGTCTTAAAATAAAGTAGTAAATATGAACAAAAACGAAAATACTCAACACGAAATAAAAGCAGTAAGTACTAAGGTAACAAGAACGATGCCTAATATTATGAAATATATAAGCATTAAAGCAATCGTAAGAGAAGGAAAAGATAGTTGTAAAAACTTCCAGAAGGTAGTTCCTAAAACGCTTCTGTCTTTTAATGTTCTGTCAAAAAGAACACTTAGCCTCCCTTCCTCCCTTCCTCCCGAGGGGTACTACTTTAATCTGCTTTAATCTGGAGTATTTAGAGGTGATTTATTTGGGGTTCTTCTAACCACTTGAGGATTTTATTTTTTCTATTCCTTGAGACTTTTGGAATCATTAGGCCACTTGCATCCTCAACATCTTTCTGGCATGCATGGACACCACATTTAAAGCATGTTAAGATCAGTTAGAAGTCCCTTTCCTATAAAATTCCACCAAGCTAATTATTAGGGGGTTGTACTAGTGGAATTTCCCAAACATAGATAACAAAACCTTGGAGTTCATTTTTAATTTGCGTGAAATAATTTTCTTCACTTTTACATTTATTATGGTTTTCAAATTTTTTTTTGCATACATGGACTCTCAAATTTTCATTTTGTTGCGATCTATTTTGCCTCATGTCTTTTTTGTTTACGAGAAAAATGGGAGAGTGAAAACTCAAGTTTGGATCTGAAAAAAAAAAGTTGAATATCCACAAATACTGAGAGAGATAATTCCAAAAAGTGTCTGTGATTTTTAAGGATAGGCAAAAAGTGGGTTGTTTAGCTCTGGTCAATATCCAACAACTTGAGGATTTGATTTTTTCTACTCCTTGAGATTTTTGCCATCATTAGGCCACTTGCATCCTCAACATGTTTCTGGCATGCATGGACACCACATTTAAAGCATGTTAGGATCAGTTAGAAGTCCCTTTCCTATAAAATTCCACCAGGCTAATTAGTAGGGGGTTGTACTTGTGGAATTTTCCAAACATGGATAACAAAACCTTGGAGTTCGTTTTTAATTTGCGTGAAATAATTTTCTTCACTTTTACATTTATTATGGTTTTCAAATTTTTTTTTGCATACATGGACTCTCAAATTTTCATTTTGTTGTGATCTATTTTGCCTCATTTTTTTTTGTTTACGAGAAAAATGGGAGAGTGAAAACTCAAGTTTGGATCTGAAAAAAAAAAGTTGAATATCCACAAATACTGAGAGAGATAATTCCAAAAAGTGTCTGTGATTTTTAAGGATAGGCAAAAAGTGAGTTGTTTGGCTCTGGTCAATATCCAACCACTTGAGGATTTGATTTTTTCTATTCCTTGAGATTTTTGCCATCATTAGGCCACTTGCATCCTCAACATGTTTCTGGCATGCATGGACACCACATTTAAAGCATGTTAGGATCAGTTAGAAGTCCCTTTCCTATAAAATTCCACCAAGCTAATTATTAGGGGGTTGTACTAGTGGAATTTTCCAAACAAGGATAACAAAACCTTGGAGTTCGTTTTTAATTTGCGTGAAATAATTTTCTTCACTTTTACATTTATTATGGTTTTCAAAATTTTTTTTGCATACATGGACTCTAAAATTTTCATTTTGTTGTGATCTATTTTGCCTCATGTCTTTTTTGTTTACGAGAAAAATGGGAGAGTGAAAACTCAAGTTTGGATCTAAAAAAAAAAGTTGAACATCCACAAATGCTGAGAGAGATAATTCCAAAAAGTGTCAGTGATTTTTAAGGATAGGCAAAAAGTGGGTTGTTTGGCTCTGGTAAATATCCAACCACTTGAGGATTTAACTTTTTCTACTCGTTGAGATTTTTGGCATTATTAGGCCACTTGCATCCTCAACATGTTTCTGGCATGCATGGACACCACATTTAAAGCATGTTAGGATCAGTTAGAAGTCCCTTTCCTATAAAATTCCACCAGGCTAATTATTAGGGGGTTGTACTAGTGGAATTTTCCAAACATGGATAACAAAACCTTGGAGTTCGTTTTTATAGTGCGTGAAATAATTTTCTTCACTTTTACATTTATTATGGTTTTCAAATTTTTTTCGCATACATGGACTCTAAAATTTTCATTTTGTTGTGATCTATTTTGCCTCATGTCTTTTTTGTTTACGAGAAAAATGGGAGAGTGAAAACTCAAGTTTGGATCTGAAAAAAAAAAGTTGAATGTCCACAAATACTGAGAGAGATAATTCCAAAAAGTGTCTGTGATTTTTAAGGATAGGCAAAAAGTGGGTTGTTTGGCTCTGGTCAATATCCAACCACTTCAGGATTTGATTTTTTCTACTCCTTGAGATTTTTGGCATCATTAGGCCACTTGCATCCTCAACATGTTTCTGGCATGCATGGACACCACATTTAAAGCATGTTAGGATCAGTTAGAAGTCCCTTTCCTAAAAAATTCCCAAAGCTAATTATTAGGGGGTTGTACTATTGGAATTTCCCAAACATGGATAACAAAACCTTGGAGTTCATTTTTAATTTGCGTGAAATAATTTTCTTCACTTTTACATTTATTATGGTTTTCAAATTTTTTTTTGCATACATGGACTCTAAAATTTTCATTTTGTTGCAATCTATTTTGCCTTATATCGTTTTTTTTTTTTACGAGAACAATGGGAGAGTGAAAACTCAAGCTTGGATCTGAAAAAAAAATTGTACATCCACAAATACTGAGAGAGATAATTCCAAAAAGTATCTGTGATTTTGAAGCATAGGCAAAAAGTGGGTTATTTGGCTCTGGTTAATATCCAAACACTTGAGGATTTTATTTTTTCTACTCCTTGAGATTTTTGGCATCATTAGGCCACTTGCATCCTCAGCATGTTTCTGGCATGCATGGACACCACATTTAAAGCATGTTAGGATCAGTTAGAAGTCCCTTTCCTAAAAAATTCCCAAAGCTAATTATTAGGGGGTTGTACTATTGGAATTTCCCAAACATGGATAACAAAACCTTGGAGTTCATTTTTAATTTGCGTGAAATAATTTTCTTCACTTTTACATTTATTATGGTTTTCAAATTTTTTTTTGCATACATGGTCTTTAAAATTTTCATTTTGTTGCGATCTATTTTGCTTATATCGTTTTTGTTTACGAGAAAAATGGGAGAGTGAAAACTTATGTTTGGATCTGAAAAAAAAAAGTTGAACATCCACAAATTCTGAGAGAGATAATTCCAAAAAGTATCTGTGATTTTGAAGGATATGCAAAAAGTGGGTTGTTTGGCTCTGGTGAATATCCAACCACTTGAGGATTTTATTTTTTCTACTCTTGAGATTTTTGGCATCATTAGGCCACTTGCATCCTCAACATGTTTCTGGCATGCATGGACACCACATTTAAAGCATGTTAGGATCAGTTAGAAGTCCCTTTCCTATAAAATTCCACCAAGTTAATTATTAGAGGGTTGTATTAGTGGAATTTTCCAAACATGGATAACAAAACCTTGGAGTTCGTTTTTAATTTGCGTGAAATAATTTTCTTCACTTTTACATTTATTATGGTTTTCAAATTTTTTTTTGCATACATGGACTCTAAAATTTTTATTTTGTTGCGATCTATTTTGCCTCATGTCTTTTTTGTTTACGAGAAAAATGGGAGAGTGAAAACTCAAGTTTGGATCTGAAAAAAAAAAAGTTGAACATCCACAATGCTGATAGAGATAATTCCAAAAAGTGTCTGTGATTTTTAAGGATAGGCAAAAAGTGGGTTGTTTGACTCTGGTCAATATCCAACCAATTGAGGATTTGATTTTTTCTACTCCTTGAGATTTTTGCCATCATTAGGCCACTTGCATCCTCAACATGTTTCTGGCATGCATGGACACCACATTTAAAGCATGTTAGGATCAGTTAGAACTCCCTTTCCTATAAAATTCCACCAAGCTAATTATTAGGGGGTTGTACTTGTGGAATTTCCCATACATGGATAACAAAACCTTGGAGTTTGTTTTTATAGTGCGTGAAATAATTTTCTTCACTTTTACATTTATTATGGTTTTCAAATTTTTTTTTGCATACATGGACTCTAAAATTTTTATTTTGTTGCGATCTATTTTGCCTCGTGTCTTTTTTGTTTACGAGAAAAATGGGAGAGTGAAAACTCAAGTTTGGATCTGAAAACAAAAAGTTGAAGATCCACAAATGCTGAGACAGATAATTCCAAAAAGTGTCTGTGATTTTTAAGGATAGGTAAAAAGTGGGTTGTTTGGCTCTGGTTAATATCCAACTACTTGAGGATTTGATTTTTTCTACTCCTTGAGATTTTTGGCATCATTAGGCCACTTGCATCCTCAACATGTTTCTGGCATGCATGGACACCACATTTAAAGCATGTTAGGATCAGTTAGAAGTCCCTTTCCTATAAAATTCGACCAAGCTAATTATTAGGGGGTTGTACTAGTGGAATTTCCCATACATGGATAACAAAACGTTGGAGTTCGTTTTTAATTTGCGTGAAATAATTTTCTTCACTTTTACATTTATTATGGTTTTCAACTTTTTTTTTGCATACATGGACTCTAAAATTTTCATTTTGTTGTGATCTATTTTGCCTCATGTCTTTTTTGTTTACGAGAAAAAAGGGAGAGTGAACACTCAAGTTTGGATCTGAAAAAGAAAAGTTGAACATCCACAAATGCTGAGAGAGATAATTTCAAAAAGTATCTGTGATTTTTTAGGATAGGCAAAAAGTGGGTTTTTTGGGTTAGGTAAATATCCAACCACTTGAGGATTTGATTTATCTACTCCTTGACATTTTTGGCATCATTAGTCCACTTGCATCCTCAACATGTTTCTGGCATGCATGGACACCACATTTAAAGCATGTTAGGATCAGTTAGAACTCCCTTTCCTATAAAATTCCACCAAGCTAATTATTAGGGGGTTGTACTTGTGGAATTTCCCATACATGGATAACAAAACCTTGGAGTTTGTTTTTATAGTGCGTGAAATAATTTTCTTCACTTTTACATTTATTATGGTTTTCAAATTTCTTTTTGCATACATGGACTCTAAAATTTTCATTTTGTTGCAATCTATTTTGCCTTATATCGTTTTTTTTTTTACGAGAACAATGGGAGAGTGAAAACTCAAGTTTGGATCTGAAAAAAAAATTGTACATCCACAAATACTGAGAGAGATAATTCCAAAAAGTATCTGTGATTTTGAAGCATAGGCAAAAAGTGGGTTATTTGGCTCTGGTTAATATCCAACCACTTGAGGATTTTATTTTTTCTACTCCTTGAGATTTTTGGCATCATTAGGCCACTTGCATCCTCAACATGTTTCTGGCATGCATGGACACCACATTTAAAGCATGTTAGGATCAGTTAGAAGTCCCTTTCCTAAAAAATTCCCAAAGCTAATTATTAGGGGGTTGTACTATTGGAATTTCCCAAACATGGATAACAAAACCTTGGAGTTCATTTTTAATTTGCGTGAAATAATTTTCTTCACTTTTACATTTATTATGGTTTTCAAATTTTTTTTTGCATACATGGTCTTTAAAATTTTCATTTTGTTGCGATCTATTTTGCTTATATCGTTTTTGTTTACGAGAAAAATGGGAGAGTGAAAACTTATGTTTGGATCTGAAAAAAAAAAGTTGAACATCCACAAATTCTGAGAGAGATAATTCCAAAAAGTATCTGTGATTTTGAAGGATATGCAAAAAGTGGGTTGTTTGGCTATGGTGAATATCCAACCACTTGAGGATTTTATTTTTTCTACTCTTGAGATTTTTGGCATCATTAGGCCACTTGCATCCTCAACATGTTTCTGGCATGCATGGACACCACATTTAAAGCATGTTAGGATCAGTTAGAAGTCCCTTTCCTATAAAATTCCACCAAGTTAATTATTAGAGGGTTGTATTAGTGGAATTTTCCAAACATGGATAACAAAACCTTGGAGTTCGTTTTTAATTTGCGTGAAATAATTTTCTTCACTTTTACATTTATTATGGTTTTCAAATTTTTTTTTGCATACATGGACTCTAAAATTTTTATTTTGTTGCGATCTATTTTGCCTCATGTCTTTTTTGTTTACGAGAAAAATGGGAGAGTGAAAACTCAAGTTTGGATCTGAAAAAAAAAAAGTTGAACATCCACAATGCTGATAGAGATAATTCCAAAAAGTGTCTGTGATTTTTAAGGATAGGCAAAAAGTGGGTTGTTTGGCTCTGGTCAATATCCAACCAATTGAGGATTTGATTTTTTCTACTCCTTGAGATTTTTGCCATCATTAGGCCACTTGCATCCTCAACATGTTTCTGGCATGCATGGACACCACATTTAAAGCATGTTAGGATCAGTTAGAATTCCCTTTCCTATAAAATTCCACCAAGCTAATTATTAGGGGGTTGTACTTGTGGAATTTCCCATACATGGATAACAAAACCTTGGAGTTTGTTTTTATAGTGCGTGAAATAATTTTCTTCACTTTTACATTTATTATGGTTTTCAAATTTTTTTTTGCATACATGGACTCTAAAATTTTTATTTTGTTGCGATCTATTTTGCCTCGTGTCTTTTTTGTTTACGAGAAAAATGGGAGAGTGAAAACTCAAGTTTGGATCTGAAAACAAAAAGTTGAAGATCCACAAATGCTGAGACAGATAATTCCAAAAAGTGTCTGTGATTTTTAAGGATAGGTAAAAAGTGGCTTGTTTGGCTCTGGTTAATATACAACCACTTGAGGATTTGATTTTTTCTACTCCTTGAGATTTTTGGCATCATTAGGCCACTTGCATCCTCAACATGTTTCTGGCATGCATGGACACCACATTTAAAGCATGTTAGGATCAGTTAGAAGTCCCTTTCCTATAAAATTCCACCAAGCTAATTATTAGGGGGTTGTACTAGTGGAATTTGCCATACATGGATAACAAAACCTTGGAGTTTGTTTTTATAGTGCGTGAAATAATTTTCTTCACTTTTACATTTATTATGGTTTTCAATTTTTTTTTGCATAAATGGTCTTTAAATTTTTCATTTTGTTGCGATCTATTTTGCCTTATATCGTTCTTATTTACGAGAAAAATGGGAGAGTGAAAACTTATGTTTGGATCTGAAAAAAAAAAGTTGAACATCCACAAATTCTGAGAGTGATAATTCCAAAAAGTATCTGTGATTTTGAAGGATAAGCAAAAAGTGGGTTGTTTGGCTCTGGTGAATATCCAACCACTTGAGGATTTTAGTTTTTCTACTCCTTGAGATTTTTGGCATCATTAGGCCACTTGCATCCTCAACATGTTTCTGGCATGCATGGACACCACATTTAAAGCATGTTAGGATCAGTTAGAAGTCCCCTTCCTATAAAATTCCACCAAGTTAATTATTAGAGGGTTGTATTAGTGGAATTTTCCAAACATGGATAACAAAACCTTGGAGTTCGTTTTTAATTTGCGTGAAATAATTTTCTTCACTTTTACATTTATTATGGTTTTCAAATTTTTTTTTGCATACATGGACTCTAAAACTTTTATTTTGTTGCGATCTATTTTGCCTCATGTCTTTTTTGTTTACGAGAAAAATGGGAGAGTGAAAACTCAAGTTTGGATCTGAAAAAAAAAAAGTTGAACATCCACAATGCTGATAGAGATAATTCCAAAAAGTGTCTGTGAATTTTAAGGATAGGCAAAAAGTGGGTTGTTTGGCTCTGGTCAATATCCAACCAATTGAGGATTTGATTTTTTCTACTCCTTGAGATTTTTGCCATCATTAGGCCACTTGCATCCTCAACATGTTTCTGGCATGCATGGACACCACATTTAAAGCATGTTAGGATCTGTTAGAAGTCCCTTTCCTATAAAATTCCACCAAGCTAATTATTAGGGGGTTGTACTAGTGGAATTTTCCAAACATGGATAACAAAACCTTGGAGTTTGTTTTTATAGTGCGTGAAATAATTTTCTTCACTTTTACGTTTATTATGGTTTTCAAATTTTTTTTTGCATACATGGACTCTAAAATTTTCATTTTGTTGCGATCTATTTTGCCTTATATCGTTTTTGTTTACGAGAAAAATGGGAGAGTGAAAACTCAAGTTTGGATCTGAAAAAAAAAAGTTGAACATCCACAAATACAGAGAGAGATAATTCCAAAAAGTATCTGTGATTTTTAAGGATAATCAAAAAGTGGGTTGTTTGGCTCAGGTAAATATCCAACCACTTGAGTATTTGATTTTTTCTACTCCTTTAGATTTTTGGCATCATTAGGCCACTTGCATCCTCAACATGTTTCTGGCATGCATGGACACCACATTTAAAGCATGTTAGGATCAGTTAGAAGTCCCTTTCCTATAAAATTCCACCAAGATAATTATTAGGGGGTTGTACTAGTGGAATTTCCCATACAAGGATAACAAAACCTTGGAGTCTGTTTTTGTAGTGCGTGAAATAATTTTCTTCACTTTTACATTTATTATGGTTTTCAATTTTTTTTTTGTATACATGGACTCTAAAATTTTCATTTTGTTGCGATCTATTTTGCCTTATATCGTTTTTGTTTACGAGAAAAATGGGAGAGTGAATACTCAAGTTTGGATCTGAAAAAAAAAAGTTGAACATCCACAAATACTGAGAGAGATAATTCCAAAAAGTGTCTGTGATTTTTAAGGATAGGCAAAAAGTGGGTTGTTTGGCTCTGGTAAATATCCAACCACTTGAGGATTTGATTTTTTCTACTCCTTGAGATTTTTGGCATCATTAGGCCACTTGCATCCTCAACATGTTTCTGGCATGCATGGACACCACATTTAAAGCGTGTTAGGATGAGTTAGAAGTCCCTTTCCTAAAAAATTCCACCAAGCTAATTATTAGGGGGTTGTACTAGTGGAATTTCCCAAACATGGATAACAAAACCATGGAGTTCGTTTTTATAGTGCGTGAAATAATTTTCTTCACTTTTACGTTTATTATGGTTTTCAATTTTTTTTTTTTGCATACATGGACTCTAAAATTTTCATTTTGTTGCGATATATTTTGCCTTATATCGTTTTTGTTTACGAGAAAAATGGGAGAGTGAAAACTCAAGTTTGGATCTGAAAAAAAAAAAGTTGAACATCCACAAATACTAAGAGAGATAATTGCAAAAAGTATCTGTGATTTTGAAGGATATGCAAAAAGTGGGTTGTTTGGCTCAGGTAAATATGCAACCACTTGAGGATTTGATTTTTTCTACTCCTTGAGATTTTTGGCATCATTAGGCCACTTGCATCCTCAACATGTTTCTGGAATGCATGGACACCACATTTAATGCATGTTAGGATCAGTTAGAAGTCCCTTTCCTATAAAATTCCACCAAGCTAATTATTAGGGGGTTGTACTTGTGGAATTTCCCATACATGGATAACAAAATCTTGGAGTTTGTTTTTATAGTGCGTGAAATAATTTTCTTCACTTTTACATTTATTATGGTTTTCAAGTTTTTTTTTTGGATACATGGACTCTAAAATTTTTATTTTGTTGCGATCTATTTATCCTCATGTCTTTTTTGTTTACGAGAAAAATGGGAGAGTGAAAACTCAAGTTTGGATCTGAAAAAGAAAAGTTGAACATCCACAAATGCTGAGAGAGATAATTCCAAAAAGCGTTTGTGATTTTTAAGGATAGGCAAAAAGTGGGTTGTTTGGCTCTGGTAAATATCCAACAACTTGAGGATTTGATTTTTTCTACTCCTTGAGATTTTTGGCATCATTAGGCCACTTGCATCCTCAACTTGTTTCTGGCATGCATGGACACCACATTTAAAGCATGTTAAGATCAGTTAGAAGTCCATTTCCTATAAAATTCCACCAAACTAATTATTAGGGGGTTGTACTTGTGGAATTTCGCAAACATGGATAACAAAACCTTGGAGTTCATTTTTATAGTGCGTGAAATAATTTTCTTTACTTTTACATTTATTATGGTTTTCAAATTTTTGTTTGCACACATGGACTCTAAAATTTTATTTTGTTGCGATCTATTTTGCCTTATGTCTTTTTTGTTTACGAGAAAAATGGGAGAGTGAAAACTCAAGTTTGGATCTGAAAAAACAAAAGTTGAACATCCACAAATGCTGAGAGAGATAATTCCAAAAAGTATCTGAGATTTTTAAGGATAGGCAAAAAGTGGGTTGTTTGGCTCTAATAAATATCCAACCACTTGAGGATTTGATTTTTTCTACTCCTTGAGATTTTTGGCATCATTAGGCCACTTGCATCCTCAACATGTTTCTGGCATACATGGACACCACATTTAAAGCGTGTTAGGATCAGTTAGAAGTCCCTTTCCTAAAAAATTCCACCAAGCTAATTATTAGGGGGTTGTACTAGTGGAATTTCCCAAACATGGATAACAAAACCTTGGTGTTCGTTTTTATAGTGCGTGAAATAATTTTCTTCACTTTTACATTTATTATGGTTTTCTATTTTTTTTTTTGCATACATGGACTCTAAAATTTTCATTTTCATGCGATCTATTTTGCCTCATGTCTTTTTTGTTTACGAGAAAAATGGGAGAGTGAAAACTCAAGTTTGGATCTGAAAAAGAAAAGTTGAACATCCACAAATGCTGAGAGAGATAATTCCAAAAAGTGTCTGTGATTTTTAAGGATTGGCAAAAAGTGGGTTGTTTGGCTCTGGAAAATATCCAACCACTTGAGGATTTGATTTTTTCTACTCCTTGAGATTTTTGGCATCATTAGGCCACTTGCATCCTCAACATGTTTCTGGCATGCATGGACACCACATTTAAAGCATGTTAGGATCAGTTAGAACTCCCTTTCCTATAAAATTCCACCAAGCTAATTATTAGGGGGTTGTAGTTGTGGAATTTCCCATACATGGATAACAAAACCTTGGAGTTTGTTTTTATAGTGCGTGAAATAATTTTCTTCACTTTTACATTTATTATGGTTTTCAAATTTTTTTTTGCATACATGGACTCTAAAATTTTTATTTTGTTGCGATCTATTTTGCCTCGTGTCTTTTTTGTTTACGAGAAAAATGGGAGAGTGAAAACTCAAGTTTGGATCTGAAAACAAAAAGTTGAACATCCACAATGCTGATAGAGATAATTCCAAAAAGTGTGTGTGATTTTTAAGGATAGGCAAAAAGTGGGTTGTTTGGCTCTGGTCAATATCCAACCAATTGAGGATTTGATTTTTTCTACTCCTTGAGATTTTTGCCATCATTAGGCCACTTGCATCCTCAACATGTTTCTGGCATGCATGGACACCACATTTAAAGCATGTTAGGATCTGTTAGAAGTCCCTTTCCTATAAAATTCCACCAAGCTAATTATTAGGGGGTTGTACTAGTGGAATTTTCCAAACATGGATAAGAAAACCTTGGAGTTTGTTTTTATAGTGCGTGAAATAATTTTCTTCACTTTTACGTTTATTATGGTTTTCAAATTTTTTTTTTGCATACATGGACTCTAAAATTTTCATTTTGTTGCGATCTATTTTGCCTTATATCGTTTTTGTTTACGAGAAAAACGGGAGAGTGAAAACTCAAGTTTGGATCTGAAAAAAAAAAGTTGAACATCCACAAATACCGAGAGAGATAATTCCAAAAAGTATCTGTGATTTTTAAGGATAATCAAAAAGTGGGTTGTTTGGCTCAGGTAAATATCCAACCACTTGAGTATTTGATTTTTTCTACTCCTTTAGATTTTTGGCATCATTAGGCCACTTGCATCCTCAACATGTTTCTGGCATGCATGGACACCACATTTAAAGCATGTTAGGATCAGTTAGAAGTCCCTTTCCTATAAAATTCCACCAAGATAATTATTAGGGGGTTGTACTAGTGGAATTTCCCATACAAGGATAACAAAACCTTGGAGTCTGTTTTTGTAGTGCGTGAAATAATTTTCTTCACTTTTACATTTATTATGGTTTTCAATTTTTTTTTTGTATACATGGACTCTAAAATTTTCATTTTGTTGCGATCTATTTTGCCTTATATCGTTTTTGTTTACGAGAAAAATGGGAGAGTGAATACTCAAGTTTGGATCTGAAAAAAAAAAGTTGAACATCCACAAATACTGAGAGAGATAATTCCAAAAAGTGTCTGTGATTTTTAAGGATAGGCAAAAAGTGGGTTGTTTGGCTCTGGTAAATATCCAACCACTTGAGGATTTGATTTTTTCTACTCCTTGAGATTTTTGGCATCATTAGGCCACTTGCATCCTCAACATGTTTCTGGCATGCATGGACACCACATTTAAAGCGTGTTAGGATGAGTTAGAAGTCCCTTTCCTAAAAAATTCCACCAAGCTAATTATTAGGGGGTTGTACTAGTGGAATTTCCCAAACATGGATAACAAAACCATGGAGTTCGTTTTTATAGTGCGTGAAATAATTTTCTTCACTTTTACGTTTATTATGGTTTTCAATTTTTTTTTTTTGCATACATGGACTCTAAAATTTTCATTTTGTTGCGATATATTTTGCCTTATATCGTTTTTGTTTACGAGAAAAATGGGAGAGTGAAAACTCAAGTTTGGATCTGAAAAAAAAAAAGTTGAACATCCACAAATACTAAGAGAGATAATTGCAAAAAGTATCTGTGATTTTGAAGGATAGGCAAAAAGTGGGTTGTTTGGCTCAGGTAAATATGCAACCACTTGAGGATTTGATTTTTTCTACTCCTTGAGATTTTTGGCATCATTAGGCCACTTGCATCCTCAACATGTTTCTGGCATGCATGGACACCACATTTAATGCATGTTAGGATCAGTTAGAAGTCCCTTTCCTATAAAATTCCACCAAGCTAATTATTAGGGGGTTGTACTTGTGGAATTTCCCATACATGGATAACAAAATCTTGGAGTTTGTTTTTATAGTGCGTGAAATAATTTTCTTCACTTTTACATTTATTATGGTTTTCAAGTTTTTTTTTTGGATACATGGACTCTAAAATTTTTATTTTGTTGCGATCTATTTATCCTCATGTCTTTTTTGTTTACGAGAAAAATGGGAGAGTGAAAACTCAAGTTTGGATCTGAAAAAGAAAAGTTGAACATCCACAAATGCTGAGAGAGATAATTCCAAAAAGCGTTTGTGATTTTTAAGGATAGGCAAAAAGTGGGTTGTTTGGCTCTGGTAAATATCCAACAACTTGAGGATTTGATTTTTTCTACTCCTTGAGATTTTTGGCATCATTAGGCCACTTGCATCCTCAACTTGTTTCTGGCATGCATGGACACCACATTTAAAGCATGTTAAGATCAGTTAGAAGTCCATTTCCTATAAAATTCCACCAAACTAATTATTAGGGGGTTGTACTTGTGGAATTTCGCAAACATGGATAACAAAACCTTGGAGTTCATTTTTATAGTGCGTGAAATAATTTTCTTTACTTTTACATTTATTATGGTTTTCAAATTTTTGTTTGCACACATGGACTCTAAAATTTTATTTTGTTGCGATCTATTTTGCCTTATGTCTTTTTTGTTTACGAGAAAAATGGGAGAGTGAAAACTCAAGTTTGGATCTGAAAAAACAAAAGTTGAACATCCACAAATGCTGAGAGAGATAATTCCAAAAAGTATCTGAGATTTTTAAGGATAGGCAAAAAGTGGGTTGTTTGGCTCTAATAAATATCCAACCACTTGAGGATTTGATTTTTTCTACTCCTTGAGATTTTTGGCATCATTAGGCCACTTGCATCCTCAACATGTTTCTGGCATACATGGACACCACATTTAAAGCGTGTTAGGATCAGTTAGAAGTCCCTTTCCTAAAAAATTCCACCAAGCTAATTATTAGGGGGTTGTACTAGTGGAATTTCCCAAACATGGATAACAAAACCTTGGTGTTCGTTTTTATAGTGCGTGAAATAATTTTCTTCACTTTTACATTTATTATGGTTTTCTATTTTTTTTTTTGCATACATGGACTCTAAAATTTTCATTTTCATGCGATCTATTTTGCCTCATGTCTTTTTTGTTTACGAGAAAAATGGGAGAGTGAAAACTCAAGTTTGGATCTGAAAAAGAAAAGTTGAACATCCACAAATGCTGAGAGAGATAATTCCAAAAAGTGTCTGTGATTTTTAAGGATTGGCAAAAAGTGGGTTGTTTGGCTCTGGAAAATATCCAACCACTTGAGGATTTGATTTTTTCTACTCCTTGAGATTTTTGGCATCATTAGGCCACTTGCATCCTCAACATGTTTCTGGCATGCATGGACACCACATTTAAAGCATGTTAGGATCAGTTAGAACTCCCTTTCCTATAAAATTCCACCAAGCTAATTATTAGGGGGTTGTACTTGTGGAATTTCCCAAAAATGGATAACAAAACCTTGGAGTTTGTTTTTATAGTGCGTGAAATAATTTTCTTCACTTTTACATTTATTATGGTTTTCAAATTTTTTTTTGCATACATGGACTCTAAAATTTTTATTTTGTTGCGATCTATTTTGCCTCGTGTCTTTTTTGTTTACGAGAAAAATGGGAGAGTGAAAACTCAAGTTTGGATCTGAAAACAAAAAGTTGAACATCCACAATGCTGATAGAGATAATTCCAAAAAGTGTGTGTGATTTTTAAGGATAGGCAAAAAGTGGGTTGTTTGGCTCTGGTCAATATCCAACCAATTGAGGATTTGATTTTTTCTACTCCTTGAGATTTTTGCCATCATTAGGCCACTTGCATCCTCAACATGTTTCTGGCATGCATGGACACCACATTTAAAGCATGTTAGGATCTGTTAGAAGTCCCTTTCCTATAAAATTCCACCAAGCTAATTATTAGGGGGTTGTACTAGTGGAATTTTCCAAACATGGATAAGAAAACCTTGGAGTTTGTTTTTATAGTGCGTGAAATAATTTTCTTCACTTTTACGTTTATTATGGTTTTCAAATTTTTTTTTTGCATACATGGACTCTAAAATTTTCATTTTGTTGCGATCTATTTTGCCTTATATCGTTTTTGTTTACGAGAAAAACGGGAGAGTGAAAACTCAAGTTTTGATCTGAAAAAAAAAAGTTGAACATCCACAAATACCGAGAGAGATAATTCCAAAAAGTATCTGTGATTTTTAAGGATAATCAAAAAGTGGGTTGTTTGGCTCAGGTAAATATCCAACCACTTGAGTATTTGATTTTTTCTACTCCTTTAGATTTTTGGCATCATTAGGCCACTTGCATCCTCAACATGTTTCTGGCATGCATGGACACCACATTTAAAGCATGTTAGGATCAGTTAGAAGTCCCTTTCCTATAAAATTCCACCAAGATAATTATTAGGGGGTTGTACTAGTGGAATTTCCCATACAAGGATAACAAAACCTTGGAGTCTGTTTTTGTAGTGCGTGAAATAATTTTCTTCACTTTTACATTTATTATGGTTTTCAATTTTTTTTTTGTATACATGGACTCTAAAATTTTCATTTTGTTGCGATCTATTTTGCCTTATATCGTTTTTGTTTACGAGAAAAATGGGAGAGTGAATACTCAAGTTTGGATCTGAAAAAAAAAAGTTGAACATCCACAAATACTGAGAGAGATAATTCCAAAAAGTGTCTGTGATTTTTAAGGATAGGCAAAAAGTGGGTTGTTTGGCTCTGGTAAATATCCAACCACTTGAGGATTTGATTTTTTCTACTCCTTGAGATTTTTGGCATCATTAGGCCACTTGCATCCTCAACATGTTTCTGGCATGCATGGACACCACATTTAAAGCGTGTTAGGATGAGTTAGAAGTCCCTTTCCTAAAAAATTCCACCAAGCTAATTATTAGGGGGTTGTACTAGTGGAATTTCCCAAACATGGATAACAAAACCATGGAGTTCGTTTTTATAGTGCGTGAAATAATTTTCTTCACTTTTACGTTTATTATGGTTTTCAATTTTTTTTTTTTGCATACATGGACTCTAAAATTTTCATTTTGTTGCGATATATTTTGCCTTATATCGTTTTTGTTTACGAGAAAAATGGGAGAGTGAAAACTCAAGTTTGGATCTGAAAAAAAAAAAGTTGAACATCCACAAATACTAAGAGAGATAATTGCAAAAAGTATCTGTGATTTTGAAGGATAGGCAAAAAGTGGGTTGTTTGGCTCAGGTAAATATGCAACCACTTGAGGATTTGATTTTTTCTACTCCTTGAGATTTTTGGCATCATTAGGCCACTTGCATCCTCAACATGTTTCTGGCATGCATGGACACCACATTTAATGCATGTTAGGATCAGTTAGAAGTCCCTTTCCTATAAAATTCCACCAAGCTAATTATTAGGGGGTTGTACTTGTGGAATTTCCCATACATGGATAACAAAATCTTGGAGTTTGTTTTTATAGTGCGTGAAATAATTTTCTTCACTTTTACATTTATTATGGTTTTCAAGTTTTTTTTTTGGATACATGGACTCTAAAATTTTTATTTTGTTGCGATCTATTTATCCTCATGTCTTTTTTGTTTACGAGAAAAATGGGAGAGTGAAAACTCAAGTTTGGATCTGAAAAAGAAAAGTTGAACATCCACAAATGCTGAGAGAGATAATTCCAAAAAGCGTTTGTGATTTTTAAGGATAGGCAAAAAGTGGGTTGTTTGGCTCTGGTAAATATCCAACAACTTGAGGATTTGATTTTTTCTACTCCTTGAGATTTTTGGCATCATTAGGCCACTTGCATCCTCAACTTGTTTCTGGCATGCATGGACACCACATTTAAAGCATGTTAAGATCAGTTAGAAGTCCATTTCCTATAAAATTCCACCAAACTAATTATTAGGGGGTTGTACTTGTGGAATTTCGCAAACATGGATAACAAAACCTTGGAGTTCATTTTTATAGTGCGTGAAATAATTTTCTTTACTTTTACATTTATTATGGTTTTCAAATTTTTGTTTGCACACATGGACTCTAAAATTTTATTTTGTTGCGATCTATTTTGCCTTATGTCTTTTTTGTTTACGAGAAAAATGGGAGAGTGAAAACTCAAGTTTGGATCTGAAAAAACAAAAGTTGAACATCCACAAATGCTGAGAGAGATAATTCCAAAAAGTATCTGAGATTTTTAAGGATGGGCAAAAAGTGGGTCGTTTGGCTCTAATAAATATCTAACCACTTGAGGATTTGATTTTTTCTACTCCTTGAGATTTTTGGCATCATTAGGCCACTTGCATCCTCAACATGTTTCTGGCATACATGGACACCACATTTAAAGCGTGTTAGGATCAGTTAGAAGTCCCTTTCCTAAAAAATTCCACCAAGCTAATTATTAGGGGGTTGTACTAGTGGAATTTCCCAAACATGGATAACAAAACCTTGGTGTTCGTTTTTATAGTGCGTGAAATAATTTTCTTCACTTTTACATTTATTATGGTTTTCTATTTTTTTTTTTGCATACATGGACTCTAAAATTTTCATTTTCATGCGATCTATTTTGCCTCATGTCTTTTTTGTTTACGAGAAAAATGGGAGAGTGAAAACTCAAGTTTGGATCTGAAAAAGAAAAGTTGAACATCCACAAATGCTGAGAGAGATAATTCCAAAAAGTGTCTGTGATTTTTAAGGATTGGCAAAAAGTGGGTTGTTTGGCTCTGGAAAATATCCAACCACTTGAGGATTTGATTTTTTCTACTCCTTGAGATTTTTGGCATCATTAGGCCACTTGCATCCTCAACATGTTTCTGGCATGCATGGACACCACATTTAAAGCATGTTAGGATCAGTTAGAACTCCCTTTCCTATAAAATTCCACCAAGCTAATTATTAGGGGGTTGTACTTGTGGAATTTCCCATACATGGATAACAAAACCTTGGAGTTTGTTTTTATAGTGCGTGAAATAATTTTCTTCACTTTTACATTTATTATGGTTTTCAAATTTTTTTTTGCATACATGGACTCTAAAATTTTTATTTTGTTGCGATCTATTTTGCCTCGTGTCTTTTTTGTTTACGAGAAAAATGGGAGAGTGAAAACTCAAGTTTGGATCTGAAAACAAAAAGTTGAACATCCACAATGCTGATAGAGATAATTCCAAAAAGTGTGTGTGATTTTTAAGGATAGGCAAAAAGTGGGTTGTTTGGCTCTGGTCAATATCCAACCAATTGAGGATTTGATTTTTTCTACTCCTTGAGATTTTTGCCATCATTAGGCCACTTGCATCCTCAACATGTTTCTGGCATGCATGGACACCACATTTAAAGCATGTTAGGATCTGTTAGAAGTCCCTTTCCTATAAAATTCCACCAAGCTAATTATTAGGGGGTTGTACTAGTGGAATTTTCCAAACATGGATAAGAAAACCTTGGAGTTTGTTTTTATAGTGCGTGAAATAATTTTCTTCACTTTTACGTTTATTATGGTTTTCAAATTTTTTTTTTGCATACATGGACTCTAAAATTTTCATTTTGTTGCGATCTATTTTGCCTTATATCGTTTTTGTTTACGAGAAAAACGGGAGAGTGAAAACTCAAGTTTGGATCTGAAAAAAAAAAGTTGAACATCCACAAATACCGAGAGAGATAATTCCAAAAAGTATCTGTGATTTTTAAGGATAATCAAAAAGTGGGTTGTTTGGCTCAGGTAAATATCCAACCACTTGAGTATTTGATTTTTTCTACTCCTTTAGATTTTTGGCATCATTAGGCCACTTGCATCCTCAACATGTTTCTGGCATGCATGGACACCACATTTAAAGCATGTTAGGATCAGTTAGAAGTCCCTTTCCTATAAAATTCCACCAAGATAATTATTAGGGGGTTGTACTAGTGGAATTTCCCATACAAGGATAACAAAACCTTGGAGTCTGTTTTTGTAGTGCGTGAAATAATTTTCTTCACTTTTACATTTATTATGGTTTTCAATTTTTTTTTTGTATACATGGACTCTAAAATTTTCATTTTGTTGCGATCTATTTTGCCTTATATCGTTTTTGTTTACGAGAAAAATGGGAGAGTGAATACTCAAGTTTGGATCTGAAAAAAAAAAGTTGAACATCCACAAATACTGAGAGAGATAATTCCAAAAAGTGTCTGTGATTTTTAAGGATAGGCAAAAAGTGGGTTGTTTGGCTCTGGTAAATATCCAACCACTTGAGGATTTGATTTTTTCTACTCCTTGAGATTTTTGGCGTCATTAGGCCACTTGCATCCTCAACATGTTTCTGGCATGCATGGACACCACATTTAAAGCGTGTTAGGATGAGTTAGAAGTCCCTTTCCTAAAAAATTCCACCAAGCTAATTATTAGGGGGTTGTACTAGTGGAATTTCCCAAACATGGATAACAAAACCATGGAGTTCGTTTTTATAGTGCGTGAAATAATTTTCTTCACTTTTACGTTTATTATGGTTTTCAATTTTTTTTTTTTGCATACATGGACTCTAAAATTTTCATTTTGTTGCGATATATTTTGCCTTATATCGTTTTTGTTTACGAGAAAAATGGGAGAGTGAAAACTCAAGTTTGGATCTGAAAAAAAAAAGTTGAACATCCACAAATACTGAGAGAGATAATTGCAAAAAGTATCTGTGATTTTGAAGGATAGGCAAAAAGTGGGTTGTTTGGCTCTGGTAAATATGCAACCACTTGAGGATTTGATTTTTTCTACTCCTTGAGATTTTTGGCATCATTAGGCCACTTGCATGCTCAACATGTTTCTGGCATGCATGGACACCACATTTAATGCATGTTAGGATCAGTTAGAAGTCCCTTTCCTATAAAATTCCACCAAGCTAATTATTAGGGGGTTGTACTTGTGGAATTTCCCATACATGGATAACAAAATCTTGGAGTTTGTTTTTATAGTGCGTGAAATAATTTTCTTCACTTTTACATTTATTATGGTTTTCAAATTTTTTTTTTGGATACATGGACTCTAAAATTTTTCTTTTGTTGCGATCTATTTATCCTCATGTCTTTTTTGTTTACGAGAAAAATGGGAGAGTGAAAACTCAAGTTTGGATCTGAAAAAGAAAAGTTGAACATCCACAAATGCTGAGAGAGATAATTCCAAAAAGTGTTTGTGATTTTTAAGGATAGGCAAAAAGTGGGTTGTTTGGCTCAGGTAAATATCCAACAACTTGAGGATTTGATTTTTTCTACTCCTTGAGATTTTTGGCATCATTAGGCCACTTGCATCCTCAACTTGTTTCTGGCATGCATGGACACCACATTTAAAGCATGTTAAGATCAGTTAGAAGTCCATTTCCTATAAAATTCCACCAAACTAATTATTAGGGGGTTGTACTTGTGGAATTTCGCAAACATGGATAACAAAACCTTGGAGTTCATTTTTATAGTGCGTGAAATAATTTTCTTTACTTTTACATTTATTATGGTTTTCAAATTTTTGTTTGCACACATGGACTCTAAAATTTTATTTTGTTGCGATCTATTTTGCCTTATGTCTTTTTTGTTTACGAGAAAAATGGGAGAGTGAAAACTCAAGTTTGGATCTGAAAAAACAAAAGTTGAACATCCACAAATGCTGAGAGAGATAATTCCAAAAAGTATCTGAGATTTTTAAGGATAGGCAAAAAGTGGGTTGTTTGGCTCTAATAAATATCCAACCACTTGAGGATTTGATTCTTTCTACTCCTTGAGATTTTTGGCAACATTAGGCCACTTGCATCCTCAACATGTTTCTGGCATACATGGACACCACATTTAAAGCGTGTTAGGATCAGTTAGAAGTCCCTTTCCTAAAAAATTCCACCAAGCTAATTATTAGGGGGTTGTACTAGTGGAATTTCCCAAACGTGGATAACAAAACCTTGGGGTTCGTTTTTATAGTGCGTGAAATAATTTTCTTCACTTTTACATTTATTATGGTTTTCTATTTTTTTTTTTTGCATACATGGACTCTAAAATTTTCATTTTCATGCGATCTATTTTGCCTCATGTCTTTTTTGTTTACGAGAAAAATGGGAGAGTGAAAACTCAAGTTTGGATCTGAAAAAGAAAAGTTGAACATCCACAAATGCTGAGAGAGGTAATTCCAAAAAGTGTCTGTGATTTTTAAGGATTGGCAAAAAGTGGGTTGTTTGGCTCTGGAAAATATCCAACCACTTGAGGATTTGATTTTTTCTACTCCTTGAGATTTTTGGCATCATTAGGCCACTTGCATCCTCAACATGTTTCTGGCATGCATGGACACCACATTTAAAGCATGTTAGGATCAGTTAGAACTCCCTTTCCTATAAAATTCCACCAAGCTAATTATTAGGGGGTTGTACTTGTGGAATTTCCCATACATGGATAACAAAACCTTGGAGTTTGTTTTTATAGTGCGTGAAATAATTTTCTTCACTTTTACATTTATTATGGTT
Source organism: Aristolochia californica (assembly GCF_029961685.1). Classification (NCBI taxonomy): domain Eukaryota; kingdom Viridiplantae; phylum Streptophyta; class Magnoliopsida; order Piperales; family Aristolochiaceae; genus Aristolochia; species Aristolochia californica. The sequence continues at coordinate 30,684,895 of NW_027182279.1, read as the reverse complement.
TTCAAATTTTTTTTTGCATACATGGACTCTAAAATTTTTATTTTGTTGCGATCTATTTTGCCTCGTGTCTTTTTTGTTTACGAGAAAAATGGGAGAGTGAAAACTCAAGTTTGGATCTGAAAACAAAAAGTTGAACATCCACAATGCTGATAGAGATAATTCCAAAAAGTGTGTGTGATTTTTAAGGATAGGCAAAAAGTGGGTTGTTTGGCTCTGGTCAATATCCAACCAATTGAGGATTTGATTTTTTCTACTCCTTGAGATTTTTGCCATCATTAGGCAACTTGCATCCTCAACATGTTTCTGGCATGCATGGACACCACATTTAAAGCATGTTAGGATCTGTTAGAAGTCCCTTTCCTATAAAATTCCACCAAGCTAATTATTAGGGGGTTGTACTAGTGGAATTTTCCAAACATGGATAAGAAAACCTTGGAGTTTGTTTTTATAGTGCGTGAAATAATTTTCTTCACTTTTACGTTTATTATGGTTTTCAAATTTTTTTTTTGCATACATGGACTCTAAAATTTTCATTTTGTTGCGATCTATTTTGCCTTATATCGTTTTTGTTTACGAGAAAAATGGGAGAGTGAAAACTCAAGTTTGGATCTGAAAAAAAAAAGTTGAACATCCACAAATACGGAGAGAGATAATTCCAAAAAGTATCTGTGATTTTTAAGGATAATCAAAAAGTGGGTTGTTTGGCTCAGGTAAATATCCAACCACTTGAGTATTTGATTTTTTCTACTCCTTTAGATTTTTGGCATCATTAGGCCACTTGCATCCTCAACATGTTTCTGGCATGCATGGACACCACATTTAAAGCATGTTAGGATCAGTTAGAAGTCCCTTTCCTATAAAATTCCACCAAGATAATTATTAGGGGGTTGTACTAGTGGAATTTCCCATACAAGGATAACAAAACCTTGGAGTCTGTTTTTGTAGTGCGTGAAATAATTTTCTTCACTTTTACATTTATTATGGTTTTCAATTTTTTTTTTGTATACATGGACTCTAAAATTTTCATTTTGTTGCGATCTATTTTGCCTTATATCGTTTTTGTTTACGAGAAAAATGGGAGAGTGAATACTCAAGTTTGGATCTGAAAAAAAAAAGTTGAACATCCACAAATACTGAGAGAGATAATTCCAAAAAGTGTCTGTGATTTTTAAGGATAGGCAAAAAGTGGGTTGTTTGGCTCTGGTAAATATCCAACCACTTGAGGATTTGATTTTTTCTACTCCTTGAGATTTTTGGCGTCATTAGGCCACTTGCATCCTCAACATGTTTCTGGCATGCATGGACACCACATTTAAAGCGTGTTAGGATGAGTTAGAAGTCCCTTTCCTAAAAAATTCCACCAAGCTAATTATTAGGGGGTTGTACTAGTGGAATTTCCCAAACATGGATAACAAAACCATGGAGTTCGTTTTTATAGTGCGTGAAATAATTTTCTTCACTTTTACGTTTATTATGGTTTTCAATTTTTTTTTTTTGCATACATGGACTCTAAAATTTTCATTTTGTTGCGATATATTTTGCCTTATATCGTTTTTGTTTACGAGAAAAATGGGAGAGTGAAAACTCAAGTTTGGATCTGAAAAAAAAAAAGTTGAACATCCACAAATACTGAGAGAGATAATTGCAAAAAGTATCTGTGATTTTGAAGGATAGGCAAAAAGTGGGTTGTTTGGCTCTGGTAAATATGCAACCACTTGAGGATTTGATTTTTTCTACTCCTTGAGATTTTTGGCATCATTAGGCCACTTGCATCCTCAACATGTTTCTGGCATGCACGGACACCACATTTAATGCATGTTAGGATCAGTTAGAACTCCCTTTCCTATAAAATTCCACCAAGCTAATTATTAGGGGGTTGTACTTGTGGAATTTCCCATACATGGATAACAAAATCTTGGAGTTTGTTTTTATAGTGCGTGAAATAATTTTCTTCACTTTTACATTTATTATGGTTTTCAAGTTTTTTTTTTGGATACATGGACTCTAAAATTTTTATTTTGTTGCGATCTATTTATCCTCATGTCTTTTTTGTTTACGAGAAAAATGGGAGAGTGAAAACTCAAGTTTGGATCTGAAAAAGAAAAGTTGAACATCCACAAATGCTGAGAGAGATAATTCCAAAAAGTGTTTGTGATTTTTAAGGATAGGCAAAAAGTGGGTTGTTTGGCTCTGGTATATATCCAACAACTTGAGGATTTGATTTTTTCTACTCCTTGAGATTTTTGGCATCATTAGGCCACTTGCATCCTCAACTTGTTTCTGGCATGCATGGACACCACATTTAAAGCATGTTAAGATCAGTTAGAAGTCCATTTCCTATAAAATTCCACCAAACTAATTATTAGGGGGTTGTACTTGTGGAATTTCGCAAACATGGATAACAAAACCTTGGAGTTCATTTTTATAGTGCGTGAAATAATTTTCTTTACTTTTACATTTATTATGGTTTTCAAATTTTTGTTTGCACACATGGACTCTAAAATTTTTATTTTGTTGCGATCTATTTATCCTCATGTCTTTTTTGTTTACGAGAAAAATGGGAGAGTGAAAACTCAAGTTTGGATCTGAAAAAACAAAAGTTGAACATCCACAAATGCTGAGAGAGATAATTCCAAAAAGTATCTGAGATTTTTAAGGATAGGCAAAAAGTGGGTTGTTTGGCTCTAATAAATATCCAACCACTTGAGGATTTGATTCTTTCTACTCCTTGAGATTTTTGGCATCATTAGGCCACTTGCATCCTCAACATGTTTCTGGCATACATGGACACCACATTTAAAGCGTGTTAGGATCAGTTAGAAGTCCCTTTCCTAAAAAATTCCACCAAGCTAATTATTAGGGGGTTGTACTAGTGGAATTTCCCAAACATGGATAACAAAACCTTGGGGTTCGTTTTTATAGTGCGTGAAATAATTTTCTTCACTTTTACATTTATTAAGGTTTTCTATTTTTTTTTTTGCATACATGGACTCTAAAATTTTCATTTTCATGCGATCTATTTTGCCTCATGTCTTTTTTGTTTACGAGAAAAATGGGAGAGTGAAAACTCAAGTTTGGATCTGAAAAAGAAAAGTTGAACATCCACAAATGCTGAGAGAGGTAATTCCAAAAAGTGTCTGTGATTTTTAAGGATTGGCAAAAAGTGGGTTGTTTGGCTCTGGAAAATATCCAACCACTTGAGGATTTGATTTTTTCTACTCCTTGAGATTTTTGGCATCATTAGGCCACTTGCATCCTCAACATGTTTCTGGCATGCATGGACACCACATTTAAAGCATGTTAGGATCAGTTAGAACTCCCTTTCCTATAAAATTCCACCAAGCTAATTATTAGGGGGTTGTACTTGTGGAATTTCCCATACATGGATAACAAAACCTTGGAGTTTGTTTTTATAGTGCGTGAAATAATTTTCTTCACTTTTACATTTATTATGGTTTTCAAATTTTTTTTTGCATACATGGACTCTAAAATTTTTATTTTGTTGCGATCTATTTTGCCTCGTGTCTTTTTTGTTTACGAGAAAAATGGGAGAGTGAAAACTCAAGTTTGGATCTGAAAACAAAAAGTTGAACATCCACAATGCTGATAGAGATAATTCCAAAAAGTGTGTGTGATTTTTAAGGATAGGCAAAAAGTGGGTTGTTTGGCTCTGGTCAATATCCAACCAATTGAGGATTTGATTTTTTCTACTCCTTGAGATTTTTGCCATCATTAGGCCACTTGCATCCTCAACATGTTTCTGGCATGCATGGACACCACATTTAAAGCATGTTAGGATCTGTTAGAAGTCCCTTTCCTATAAAATTCCACCAAGCTAATTATTAGGGGGTTGTACTAGTGGAATTTTCCAAACATGGATAAGAAAACCTTGGAGTTTGTTTTTATAGTGCGTGAAATAATTTTCTTCACTTTTACGTTTATTATGGTTTTCAAATTTTTTTTTTGCATACATGGACTCTAAAATTTTCATTTTGTTGCGATCTATTTTGCCTTATATCGTTTTTGTTTACGAGAAAAATGGGAGAGTGAAAACTCAAGTTTGGATCTGAAAAAAAAAAGTTGAACATCCACAAATACGGAGAGAGATAATTCCAAAAAGTATCTGTGATTTTTAAGGATAATCAAAAAGTGGGTTGTTTGGCTCAGGTAAATATCCAACCACTTGAGTATTTGATTTTTTCTACTCCTTTAGATTTTTGGCATCATTAGGCCACTTGCATCCTCAACATGTTTCTGGCATGCATGGACACCACATTTAAAGCATGTTAGGATCAGTTAGAAGTCCCTTTCCTATAAAATTCCACCAAGATAATTATTAGGGGGTTGTACTAGTGGAATTTCCCATACAAGGATAACAAAACCTTGGAGTCTGTTTTTGTAGTGCGTGAAATAATTTTCTTCACTTTTACATTTATTATGGTTTTCAATTTTTTTTTTGTATACATGGACTCTAAAATTTTCATTTTGTTGCGATCTATTTTGCCTTATATCGTTTTTGTTTACGAGAAAAATGGGAGAGTGAATACTCAAGTTTGGATCTGAAAAAAAAAAGTTGAACATCCACAAATACTGAGAGAGATAATTCCAAAAAGTGTCTGTGATTTTTAAGGATAGGCAAAAAGTGGGTTGTTTGGCTCTGGTAAATATCCAACCACTTGAGGATTTGATTTTTTCTACTCCTTGAGATTTTTGGCGTCATTAGGCCACTTGCATCCTCAACATGTTTCTGGCATGCATGGACACCACATTTAAAGCGTGTTAGGATGAGTTAGAAGTCCCTTTCCTAAAAAATTCCACCAAGCTAATTATTAGGGGGTTGTACTAGTGGAATTTCCCAAACATGGATAACAAAACCATGGAGTTCGTTTTTATAGTGCGTGAAATAATTTTCTTCACTTTTACGTTTATTATGGTTTTCAATTTTTTTTTTTTTGCATACATGGACTCTAAAATTTTCATTTTGTTGCGATATATTTTGCCTTATATCGTTTTTGTTTACGAGAAAAATGGGAGAGTGAAAACTCAAGTTTGGATCTGAAAAAAAAAAAGTTGAACATCCACAAATACTGAGAGAGATAATTGCAAAAAGTATCTGTGATTTTGAAGGATAGGCAAAAAGTGGGTTGTTTGGCTCTGGTAAATATGCAACCACTTGAGGATTTGATTTTTTCTACTCCTTGAGATTTTTGGCATCATTAGGCCACTTGCATCCTCAACATGTTTCTGGCATGCACGGACACCACATTTAATGCATGTTAGGATCAGTTAGAAGTCCCTTTCCTATAAAATTCCACCAAGCTAATTATTAGGGGGTTGTACTTGTGGAATTTCCCATACATGGATAACAAAATCTTGGAGTTTGTTTTTATAGTGCGTGAAATAATTTTCTTCACTTTTACATTTATTATGGTTTTCAAGTTTTTTTTTTGGATACATGGACTCTAAAATTTTTATTTTGTTGCGATCTATTTATCCTCATGTCTTTTTTGTTTACGAGAAAAATGGGAGAGTGAAAACTCAAGTTTGGATCTGAAAAAGAAAAGTTGAACATCCACAAATGCTGAGAGAGATAATTCCAAAAAGTGTTTGTGATTTTTAAGGATAGGCAAAAAGTGGGTTGTTTGGCTCTGGTATATATCCAACAACTTGAGGATTTGATTTTTTCTACTCCTTGAGATTTTTGGCATCATTAGGCCACTTGCATCCTCAACTTGTTTCTGGCATGCATGGACACCACATTTAAAGCATGTTAAGATCAGTTAGAAGTCCATTTCCTATAAAATTCCACCAAACTAATTATTAGGGGGTTGTACTTGTGGAATTTCGCAAACATGGATAACAAAACCTTGGAGTTCATTTTTATAGTGCGTGAAATAATTTTCTTTACTTTTACATTTATTATGGTTTTCAAATTTTTGTTTGCACACATGGACTCTAAAATTTTTATTTTGTTGCGATCTATTTATCCTCATGTCTTTTTTGTTTACGAGAAAAATGGGAGAGTGAAAACTCAAGTTTGGATCTGAAAAAACAAAAGTTGAACATCCACAAATGCTGAGAGAGATAATTCCAAAAAGTATCTGAGATTTTTAAGGATAGGCAAAAAGTGGGTTGTTTGGCTCTAATAAATATCCAACCACTTGAGGATTTGATTCTTTCTACTCCTTGAGATTTTTGGCATCATTAGGCCACTTGCATCCTCAACATGTTTCTGGCATACATGGACACCACATTTAAAGCGTGTTAGGATCAGTTAGAAGTCCCTTTCCTAAAAAATTCCACCAAGCTAATTATTAGGGGGTTGTACTAGTGGAATTTCCCAAACATGGATAACAAAACCTTGGGGTTCGTTTTTATAGTGCGTGAAATAATTTTCTTCACTTTTACATTTATTAAGGTTTTCTATTTTTTTTTTTTGCATACATGGACTCTAAAATTTTCATTTTCATGCGATCTATTTTGCCTCATGTCTTTTTTGTTTACGAGAAAAATGGGAGAGTGAAAACTCAAGTTTGGATCTGAAAAAGAAAAGTTGAACATCCACAAATGCTGAGAGAGGTAATTCCAAAAAGTGTCTGTGATTTTTAAGGATTGGCAAAAAGTGGGTTGTTTGGCTCTGGAAAATATCCAACCACTTGAGGATTTGATTTTTTCTACTCCTTGAGATTTTTGGCATCATTAGGCCACTTGCATCCTCAACATGTTTCTGGCATGCATGGACACCACATTTAAAGCATGTTAGGATCAGTTAGAACTCCCTTTCCTATAAAATTCCACCAAGCTAATTATTAGGGGGTTGTACTTGTGGAATTTCCCATACATGGATAACAAAACCTTGGAGTTTGTTTTTATAGTGCGTGAAATAATTTTCTTCACTTTTACATTTATTATGGTTTTCAAATTTTTTTTTGCATACATGGACTCTAAAATTTTTATTTTGTTGCGATCTATTTTGCCTCGTGTCTTTTTTGTTTACGAGAAAAATGGGAGAGTGAAAACTCAAGTTTGGATCTGAAAACAAAAAGTTGAACATCCACAATGCTGATAGAGATAATTCCAAAAAGTGTGTGTGATTTTTAAGGATAGGCAAAAAGTGGGTTGTTTGGCTCTGGTCAATATCCAACCAATTGAGGATTTGATTTTTTCTACTCCTTGAGATTTTTGCCATCATTAGGCCACTTGCATCCTCAACATGTTTCTGGCATGCATGGACACCACATTTAAAGCATGTTAGGATCTGTTAGAAGTCCCTTTCCTATAAAATTCCACCAAGCTAATTATTAGGGGGTTGTACTAGTGGAATTTTCCAAACATGGATAAGAAAACCTTGGAGTTTGTTTTTATAGTGCGTGAAATAATTTTCTTCACTTTTACGTTTATTATGGTTTTCAAATTTTTTTTTTGCATACATGGACTCTAAAATTTTCATTTTGTTGCGATCTATTTTGCCTTATATCGTTTTTGTTTACGAGAAAAATGGGAGAGTGAAAACTCAAGTTTGGATCTGAAAAAAAAAAGTTGAACATCCACAAATACGGAGAGAGATAATTCCAAAAAGTATCTGTGATTTTTAAGGATAATCAAAAAGTGGGTTGTTTGGCTCAGGTAAATATCCAACCACTTGAGTATTTGATTTTTTCTACTCCTTTAGATTTTTGGCATCATTAGGCCACTTGCATCCTCAACATGTTTCTGGCATGCATGGACACCACATTTAAAGCATGTTAGGATCAGTTAGAAGTCCCTTTCCTATAAAATTCCACCAAGATAATTATTAGGGGGTTGTACTAGTGGAATTTCCCATACAAGGATAACAAAACCTTGGAGTCTGTTTTTGTAGTGCGTGAAATAATTTTCTTCACTTTTACATTTATTATGGTTTTCAATTTTTTTTTTGTATACATGGACTCTAAAATTTTCATTTTGTTGCGATCTATTTTGCCTTATATCGTTTTTGTTTACGAGAAAAATGGGGGAGTGAATACTCAAGTTTGGATCTGAAAAAAAAAAGTTGAACATCCACAAATACTGAGAGAGATAATTCCAAAAAGTGTCTGTGATTTTTAAGGATAGGCAAAAAGTGGGTTGTTTGGCTCTGGTAAATATCCAACCACTTGAGGATTTGATTTTTTCTACTCCTTGAGATTTTTGGCGTCATTAGGCCACTTGCATCCTCAACATGTTTCTGGCATGCATGGACACCACATTTAAAGCGTGTTAGGATGAGTTAGAAGTCCCTTTCCTAAAAAATTCCACCAAGCTAATTATTAGGGGGTTGTACTAGTGGAATTTCCCAAACATGGATAACAAAACCATGGAGTTCGTTTTTATAGTGCGTGAAATAATTTTCTTCACTTTTACGTTTATTATGGTTTTCAATTTTTTTTTTTTTGCATACATGGACTCTAAAATTTTCATTTTGTTGCGATATATTTTGCCTTATATCGTTTTTGTTTACGAGAAAAATGGGAGAGTGAAAACTCAAGTTTGGATCTGAAAAAAAAAAAGTTGAACATCCACAAATACTGAGAGAGATAATTGCAAAAAGTATCTGTGATTTTGAAGGATAGGCAAAAAGTGGGTTGTTTGGCTCTGGTAAATATGCAACCACTTGAGGATTTGATTTTTTCTACTCCTTGAGATTTTTGGCATCATTAGGCCACTTGCATCCTCAACATGTTTCTGGCATGCACGGACACCACATTTAATGCATGTTAGGATCAGTTAGAAGTCCCTTTCCTATAAAATTCCACCAAGCTAATTATTAGGGGGTTGTACTTGTGGAATTTCCCATACATGGATAACAAAATCTTGGAGTTTGTTTTTATAGTGCGTGAAATAATTTTCTTCACTTTTACATTTATTATGGTTTTCAAGTTTTTTTTTTGGATACATGGACTCTAAAATTTTTATTTTGTTGCGATCTATTTATCCTCATGTCTTTTTTGTTTACGAGAAAAATGGGAGAGTGAAAACTCAAGTTTGGATCTGAAAAAGAAAAGTTGAACATCCACAAATGCTGAGAGAGATAATTCCAAAAAGTGTTTGTGATTTTTAAGGATAGGCAAAAAGTGGGTTGTTTGGCTCTGGTATATATCCAACAACTTGAGGATTTGATTTTTTCTACTCCTTGAGATTTTTGGCATCATTAGGCCACTTGCATCCTCAACTTGTTTCTGGCATGCATGGACACCACATTTAAAGCATGTTAAGATCAGTTAGAAGTCCATTTCCTATAAAATTCCACCAAACTAATTATTAGGGGGTTGTACTTGTGGAATTTCGCAAACATGGATAACAAAACCTTGGAGTTCATTTTTATAGTGCGTGAAATAATTTTCTTTACTTTTACATTTATTATGGTTTTCAAATTTTTGTTTGCACACATGGACTCTAAAATTTTTATTTTGTTGCGATCTATTTATCCTCATGTCTTTTTTGTTTACGAGAAAAATGGGAGAGTGAAAACTCAAGTTTGGATCTGAAAAAACAAAAGTTGAACATCCACAAATGCTGAGAGAGATAATTCCAAAAAGTATCTGAGATTTTTAAGGATAGGCAAAAAGTGGGTTGTTTGGCTCTAATAAATATCCAACCACTTGAGGATTTGATTCTTTCTACTCCTTGAGATTTTTGGCATCATTAGGCCACTTGCATCCTCAACATGTTTCTGGCATACATGGACACCACATTTAAAGCGTGTTAGGATCAGTTAGAAGTCCCTTTCCTAAAAAATTCCACCAAGCTAATTATTAGGGGGTTGTACTAGTGGAATTTCCCAAACATGGATAACAAAACCTTGGGGTTCGTTTTTATAGTGCGTGAAATAATTTTCTTCACTTTTACATTTATTAAGGTTTTCTATTTTTTTTTTTTGCATACATGGACTCTAAAATTTTCATTTTCATGCGATCTATTTTGCCTCATGTCTTTTTTGTTTACGAGAAAAATGGGAGAGTGAAAACTCAAGTTTGGATCTGAAAAAGAAAAGTTGAACATCCACAAATGCTGAGAGAGGTAATTCCAAAAAGTGTCTGTGATTTTTAAGGATTGGCAAAAAGTGGGTTGTTTGGCTCTGGAAAATATCCAACCACTTGAGGATTTGATTTTTTCTACTCCTTGAGATTTTTGGCATCATTAGGCCACTTGCATCCTCAACATGTTTCTGGCATGCATGGACACCACATTTAAAGCATGTTAGGATCAGTTAGAACTCCCTTTCCTATAAAATTCCACCAAGCTAATTATTAGGGGGTTGTACTTGTGGAATTTCCCATACATGGATAACAAAACCTTGGAGTTTGTTTTTATAGTGCGTGAAATAATTTTCTTCACTTTTACATTTATTATGGTTTTCAAATTTTTTTTTGCATACATGGACTCTAAAATTTTTATTTTGTTGCGATCTATTTTGCCTCGTGTCTTTTTTGTTTACGAGAAAAATGGGAGAGTGAAAACTCAAGTTTGGATCTGAAAACAAAAAGTTGAACATCCACAATGCTGATAGAGATAATTCCAAAAAGTGTGTGTGATTTTTAAGGATAGGCAAAAAGTGGGTTGTTTGGCTCTGGTCAATATCCAACCAATTGAGGATTTGATTTTTTCTACTCCTTGAGATTTTTGCCATCATTAGGCCACTTGCATCCTCAACATGTTTCTGGCATGCATGGACACCACATTTAAAGCATGTTAGGATCTGTTAGAAGTCCCTTTCCTATAAAATTCCACCAAGCTAATTATTAGGGGGTTGTACTAGTGGAATTTTCCAAACATGGATAAGAAAACCTTGGAGTTTGTTTTTATAGTGCGTGAAATAATTTTCTTCACTTTTACGTTTATTATGGTTTTCAAATTTTTTTTTTGCATACATGGACTCTAAAATTTTCATTTTGTTGCGATCTATTTTGCCTTATATCGTTTTTGTTTACGAGAAAAATGGGAGAGTGAAAACTCAAGTTTGGATCTGAAAAAAAAAAGTTGAACATCCACAAATACGGAGAGAGATAATTCCAAAAAGTATCTGTGATTTTTAAGGATAATCAAAAAGTGGGTTGTTTGGCTCAGGTAAATATCCAACCACTTGAGTATTTGATTTTTTCTACTCCTTTAGATTTTTGGCATCATTAGGCCACTTGCATCCTCAACATGTTTCTGGCATGCATGGACACCACATTTAAAGCATGTTAGGATCAGTTAGAAGTCCCTTTCCTATAAAATTCCACCAAGATAATTATTAGGGGGTTGTACTAGTGGAATTTCCCATACAAGGATAACAAAACCTTGGAGTCTGTTTTTGTAGTGCGTGAAATAATTTTCTTCACTTTTACATTTATTATGGTTTTCAATTTTTTTTTTGTATACATGGACTCTAAAATTTTCATTTTGTTGCGATCTATTTTGCCTTATATCGTTTTTGTTTACGAGAAAAATGGGAGAGTGAATACTCAAGTTTGGATCTGAAAAAAAAAAGTTGAACATCCACAAATACTGAGAGAGATAATTCCAAAAAGTGTCTGTGATTTTTAAGGATAGGCAAAAAGTGGGTTGTTTGGCTCTGGTAAATATCCAACCACTTGAGGATTTGATTTTTTCTACTCCTTGAGATTTTTGGCGTCATTAGGCCACTTGCATCCTCAACATGTTTCTGGCATGCATGGACACCACATTTAAAGCGTGTTAGGATGAGTTAGAAGTCCCTTTCCTAAAAAATTCCACCAAGCTAATTATTAGGGGGTTGTACTAGTGGAATTTCCCAAACATGGATAACAAAACCATGGAGTTCGTTTTTATAGTGCGTGAAATAATTTTCTTCACTTTTACGTTTATTATGGTTTTCAATTTTTTTTTTTTTGCATACATGGACTCTAAAATTTTCATTTTGTTGCGATATATTTTGCCTTATATCGTTTTTGTTTACGAGAAAAATGGGAGAGTGAAAACTCAAGTTTGGATCTGAAAAAAAAAAAGTTGAACATCCACAAATACTGAGAGAGATAATTGCAAAAAGTATCTGTGATTTTGAAGGATAGGCAAAAAGTGGGTTGTTTGGCTCTGGTAAATATGCAACCACTTGAGGATTTGATTTTTTCTACTCCTTGAGATTTTTGGCATCATTAGGCCACTTGCATCCTCAACATGTTTCTGGCATGCACGGACACCACATTTAATGCATGTTAGGATCAGTTAGAAGTCCCTTTCCTATAAAATTCCACCAAGCTAATTATTAGGGGGTTGTACTTGTGGAATTTCCCATACATGGATAACAAAATCTTGGAGTTTGTTTTTATAGTGCGTGAAATAATTTTCTTCACTTTTACATTTATTATGGTTTTCAAGTTTTTTTTTTGGATACATGGACTCTAAAATTTTTATTTTGTTGCGATCTATTTATCCTCATGTCTTTTTTGTTTACGAGAAAAATGGGAGAGTGAAAACTCAAGTTTGGATCTGAAAAAGAAAAGTTGAACATCCACAAATGCTGAGAGAGATAATTCCAAAAAGTGTTTGTGATTTTTAAGGATAGGCAAAAAGTGGGTTGTTTGGCTCTGGTATATATCCAACAACTTGAGGATTTGATTTTTTCTACTCCTTGAGATTTTTGGCATCATTAGGCCACTTGCATCCTCAACTTGTTTCTGGCATGCATGGACACCACATTTAAAGCATGTTAAGATCAGTTAGAAGTCCATTTCCTATAAAATTCCACCAAACTAATTATTAGGGGGTTGTACTTGTGGAATTTCGCAAACATGGATAACAAAACCTTGGAGTTCATTTTTATAGTGCGTGAAATAATTTTCTTTACTTTTACATTTATTATGGTTTTCAAATTTTTGTTTGCACACATGGACTCTAAAATTTTTATTTTGTTGCGATCTATTTATCCTCATGTCTTTTTTGTTTACGAGAAAAATGGGAGAGTGAAAACTCAAGTTTGGATCTGAAAAAACAAAAGTTGAACATCCACAAATGCTGAGAGAGATAATTCCAAAAAGTATCTGAGATTTTTAAGGATAGGCAAAAAGTGGGTTGTTTGGCTCTAATAAATATCCAACCACTTGAGGATTTGATTCTTTCTACTCCTTGAGATTTTTGGCATCATTAGGCCACTTGCATCCTCAACATGTTTCTGGCATACATGGACACCACATTTAAAGCGTGTTAGGATCAGTTAGAAGTCCCTTTCCTAAAAAATTCCACCAAGCTAATTATTAGGGGGTTGTACTAGTGGAATTTCCCAAACATGGATAACAAAACCTTGGGGTTCGTTTTTATAGTGCGTGAAATAATTTTCTTCACTTTTACATTTATTAAGGTTTTCTATTTTTTTTTTTTGCATACATGGACTCTAAAATTTTCATTTTCATGCGATCTATTTTGCCTCATGTCTTTTTTGTTTACGAGAAAAATGGGAGAGTGAAAACTCAAGTTTGGATCTGAAAAAGAAAAGTTGAACATCCACAAATGCTGAGAGAGGTAATTCCAAAAAGTGTCTGTGATTTTTAAGGATTGGCAAAAAGTGGGTTGTTTGGCTCTGGAAAATATCCAACCACTTGAGGATTTGATTTTTTCTACTCCTTGAGATTTTTGGCATCATTAGGCCACTTGCATCCTCAACATGTTTCTGGCATGCATGGACACCACATTTAAAGCATGTTAGGATCAGTTAGAACTCCCTTTCCTATAAAATTCCACCAAGCTAATTATTAGGGGGTTGTACTTGTGGAATTTCCCATACATGGATAACAAAACCTTGGAGTTTGTTTTTATAGTGCGTGAAATAATTTTCTTCACTTTTACATTTATTATGGTTTTCAAATTTTTTTTTGCATACATGGACTCTAAAATTTTTATTTTGTTGCGATCTATTTTGCCTCGTGTCTTTTTTGTTTACGAGAAAAATGGGAGAGTGAAAACTCAAGTTTGGATCTGAAAACAAAAAGTTGAACATCCACAATGCTGATAGAGATAATTCCAAAAAGTGTGTGTGATTTTTAAGGATAGGCAAAAAGTGGGTTGTTTGGCTCTGGTCAATATCCAACCAATTGAGGATTTGATTTTTTCTACTCCTTGAGATTTTTGCCATCATTAGGCCACTTGCATCCTCAACATGTTTCTGGCATGCATGGACACCACATTTAAAGCATGTTAGGATCTGTTAGAAGTCCCTTTCCTATAAAATTCCACCAAGCTAATTATTAGGGGGTTGTACTAGTGGAATTTTCCAAACATGGATAAGAAAACCTTGGAGTTTGTTTTTATAGTGCGTGAAATAATTTTCTTCACTTTTACGTTTATTATGGTTTTCAAATTTTTTTTTTGCATACATGGACTCTAAAATTTTCATTTTGTTGCGATCTATTTTGCCTTATATCGTTTTTGTTTACGAGAAAAATGGGAGAGTGAAAACTCAAGTTTGGATCTGAAAAAAAAAAGTTGAACATCCACAAATACGGAGAGAGATAATTCCAAAAAGTATCTGTGATTTTTAAGGATAATCAAAAAGTGGGTTGTTTGGCTCAGGTAAATATCCAACCACTTGAGTATTTGATTTTTTCTACTCCTTTAGATTTTTGGCATCATTAGGCCACTTGCATCCTCAACATGTTTCTGGCATGCATGGACACCACATTTAAAGCATGTTAGGATCAGTTAGAAGTCCCTTTCCTATAAAATTCCACCAAGATAATTATTAGGGGGTTGTACTAGTGGAATTTCCCATACAAGGATAACAAAACCTTGGAGTCTGTTTTTGTAGTGCGTGAAATAATTTTCTTCACTTTTACATTTATTATGGTTTTCAATTTTTTTTTTGTATACATGGACTCTAAAATTTTCATTTTGTTGCGATCTATTTTGCCTTATATCGTTTTTGTTTACGAGAAAAATGGGGGAGTGAATACTCAAGTTTGGATCTGAAAAAAAAAAGTTGAACATCCACAAATACTGAGAGAGATAATTCCAAAAAGTGTCTGTGATTTTTAAGGATAGGCAAAAAGTGGGTTGTTTGGCTCTGGTAAATATCCAACCACTTGAGGATTTGATTTTTTCTACTCCTTGAGATTTTTGGCGTCATTAGGCCACTTGCATCCTCAACATGTTTCTGGCATGCATGGACACCACATTTAAAGCGTGTTAGGATGAGTTAGAAGTCCCTTTCCTAAAAAATTCCACCAAGCTAATTATTAGGGGGTTGTACTAGTGGAATTTCCCAAACATGGATAACAAAACCATGGAGTTCGTTTTTATAGTGCGTGAAATAATTTTCTTCACTTTTACGTTTATTATGGTTTTCAATTTTTTTTTTTTTGCATACATGGACTCTAAAATTTTCATTTTGTTGCGATATATTTTGCCTTATATCGTTTTTGTTTACGAGAAAAATGGGAGAGTGAAAACTCAAGTTTGGATCTGAAAAAAAAAAAGTTGAACATCCACAAATACTGAGAGAGATAATTGCAAAAAGTATCTGTGATTTTGAAGGATAGGCAAAAAGTGGGTTGTTTGGCTCTGGTAAATATGCAACCACTTGAGGATTTGATTTTTTCTACTCCTTGAGATTTTTGGCATCATTAGGCCACTTGCATCCTCAACATGTTTCTGGCATGCACGGACACCACATTTAATGCATGTTAGGATCAGTTAGAAGTCCCTTTCCTATAAAATTCCACCAAGCTAATTATTAGGGGGTTGTACTTGTGGAATTTCCCATACATGGATAACAAAATCTTGGAGTTTGTTTTTATAGTGCGTGAAATAATTTTCTTCACTTTTACATTTATTATGGTTTTCAAGTTTTTTTTTTGGATACATGGACTCTAAAATTTTTATTTTGTTGCGATCTATTTATCCTCATGTCTTTTTTGTTTACGAGAAAAATGGGAGAGTGAAAACTCAAGTTTGGATCTGAAAAAGAAAAGTTGAACATCCACAAATGCTGAGAGAGATAATTCCAAAAAGTGTTTGTGATTTTTAAGGATAGGCAAAAAGTGGGTTGTTTGGCTCTGGTATATATCCAACAACTTGAGGATTTGATTTTTTCTACTCCTTGAGATTTTTGGCATCATTAGGCCACTTGCATCCTCAACTTGTTTCTGGCATGCATGGACACCACATTTAAAGCATGTTAAGATCAGTTAGAAGTCCATTTCCTATAAAATTCCACCAAACTAATTATTAGGGGGTTGTACTTGTGGAATTTCGCAAACATGGATAACAAAACCTTGGAGTTCATTTTTATAGTGCGTGAAATAATTTTCTTTACTTTTACATTTATTATGGTTTTCAAATTTTTGTTTGCACACATGGACTCTAAAATTTTTATTTTGTTGCGATCTATTTATCCTCATGTCTTTTTTGTTTACGAGAAAAATGGGAGAGTGAAAACTCAAGTTTGGATCTGAAAAAACAAAAGTTGAACATCCACAAATGCTGAGAGAGATAATTCCAAAAAGTATCTGAGATTTTTAAGGATAGGCAAAAAGTGGGTTGTTTGGCTCTAATAAATATCCAACCACTTGAGGATTTGATTCTTTCTACTCCTTGAGATTTTTGGCATCATTAGGCCACTTGCATCCTCAACATGTTTCTGGCATACATGGACACCACATTTAAAGCGTGTTAGGATCAGTTAGAAGTCCCTTTCCTAAAAAATTCCACCAAGCTAATTATTAGGGGGTTGTACTAGTGGAATTTCCCAAACATGGATAACAAAACCTTGGGGTTCGTTTTTATAGTGCGTGAAATAATTTTCTTCACTTTTACATTTATTAAGGTTTTCTATTTTTTTTTTTTGCATACATGGACTCTAAAATTTTCATTTTCATGCGATCTATTTTGCCTCATGTCTTTTTTGTTTACGAGAAAAATGGGAGAGTGAAAACTCAAGTTTGGATCTGAAAAAGAAAAGTTGAACATCCACAAATGCTGAGAGAGGTAATTCCAAAAAGTGTCTGTGATTTTTAAGGATTGGCAAAAAGTGGGTTGTTTGGCTCTGGAAAATATCCAACCACTTGAGGATTTGATTTTTTCTACTCCTTGAGATTTTTGGCATCATTAGGCCACTTGCATCCTCAACATGTTTCTGGCATGCATGGACACCACATTTAAAGCATGTTAGGATCAGTTAGAACTCCCTTTCCTATAAAATTCCACCAAGCTAATTATTAGGGGGTTGTACTTGTGGAATTTCCCATACATGGATAACAAAACCTTGGAGTTTGTTTTTATAGTGCGTGAAATAATTTTCTTCACTTTTACATTTATTATGGTTTTCAAATTTTTTTTTGCATACATGGACTCTAAAATTTTTATTTTGTTGCGATCTATTTTGCCTCGTGTCTTTTTTGTTTACGAGAAAAATGGGAGAGTGAAAACTCAAGTTTGGATCTGAAAACAAAAAGTTGAACATCCACAATGCTGATAGAGATAATTCCAAAAAGTGTGTGTGATTTTTAAGGATAGGCAAAAAGTGGGTTGTTTGGCTCTGGTCAATATCCAACCAATTGAGGATTTGATTTTTTCTACTCCTTGAGATTTTTGCCATCATTAGGCCACTTGCATCCTCAACATGTTTCTGGCATGCATGGACACCACATTTAAAGCATGTTAGGATCTGTTAGAAGTCCCTTTCCTATAAAATTCCACCAAGCTAATTATTAGGGGGTTGTACTAGTGGAATTTTCCAAACATGGATAAGAAAACCTTGGAGTTTGTTTTTATAGTGCGTGAAATAATTTTCTTCACTTTTACGTTTATTATGGTTTTCAAATTTTTTTTTTGCATACATGGACTCTAAAATTTTCATTTTGTTGCGATCTATTTTGCCTTATATCGTTTTTGTTTACGAGAAAAATGGGAGAGTGAAAACTCAAGTTTGGATCTGAAAAAAAAAAGTTGAACATCCACAAATACGGAGAGAGATAATTCCAAAAAGTATCTGTGATTTTTAAGGATAATCAAAAAGTGGGTTGTTTGGCTCAGGTAAATATCCAACCACTTGAGTATTTGATTTTTTCTACTCCTTTAGATTTTTGGCATCATTAGGCCACTTGCATCCTCAACATGTTTCTGGCATGCATGGACACCACATTTAAAGCATGTTAGGATCAGTTAGAAGTCCCTTTCCTATAAAATTCCACCAAGATAATTATTAGGGGGTTGTACTAGTGGAATTTCCCATACAAGGATAACAAAACCTTGGAGTCTGTTTTTGTAGTGCGTGAAATAATTTTCTTCACTTTTACATTTATTATGGTTTTCAATTTTTTTTTTGTATACATGGACTCTAAAATTTTCATTTTGTTGCGATCTATTTTGCCTTATATCGTTTTTGTTTACGAGAAAAATGGGAGAGTGAATACTCAAGTTTGGATCTGAAAAAAAAAAGTTGAACATCCACAAATACTGAGAGAGATAATTCCAAAAAGTGTCTGTGATTTTTAAGGATAGGCAAAAAGTGGGTTGTTTGGCTCTGGTAAATATCCAACCACTTGAGGATTTGATTTTTTCTACTCCTTGAGATTTTTGGCGTCATTAGGCCACTTGCATCCTCAACATGTTTCTGGCATGCATGGACACCACATTTAAAGCGTGTTAGGATGAGTTAGAAGTCCCTTTCCTAAAAAATTCCACCAAGCTAATTATTAGGGGGTTGTACTAGTGGAATTTCCCAAACATGGATAACAAAACCATGGAGTTCGTTTTTATAGTGCGTGAAATAATTTTCTTCACTTTTACGTTTATTATGGTTTTCAATTTTTTTTTTTTTGCATACATGGACTCTAAAATTTTCATTTTGTTGCGATATATTTTGCCTTATATCGTTTTTGTTTACGAGAAAAATGGGAGAGTGAAAACTCAAGTTTGGATCTGAAAAAAAAAAAGTTGAACATCCACAAATACTGAGAGAGATAATTGCAAAAAGTATCTGTGATTTTGAAGGATAGGCAAAAAGTGGGTTGTTTGGCTCTGGTAAATATGCAACCACTTGAGGATTTGATTTTTTCTACTCCTTGAGATTTTTGGCATCATTAGGCCACTTGCATCCTCAACATGTTTCTGGCATGCACGGACACCACATTTAATGCATGTTAGGATCAGTTAGAAGTCCCTTTCCTATAAAATTCCACCAAGCTAATTATTAGGGGGTTGTACTTGTGGAATTTCCCATACATGGATAACAAAATCTTGGAGTTTGTTTTTATAGTGCGTGAAATAATTTTCTTCACTTTTACATTTATTATGGTTTTCAAGTTTTTTTTTTGGATACATGGACTCTAAAATTTTTATTTTGTTGCGATCTATTTATCCTCATGTCTTTTTTGTTTACGAGAAAAATGGGAGAGTGAAAACTCAAGTTTGGATCTGAAAAAGAAAAGTTGAACATCCACAAATGCTGAGAGAGATAATTCCAAAAAGTGTTTGTGATTTTTAAGGATAGGCAAAAAGTGGGTTGTTTGGCTCTGGTATATATCCAACAACTTGAGGATTTGATTTTTTCTACTCCTTGAGATTTTTGGCATCATTAGGCCACTTGCATCCTCAACTTGTTTCTGGCATGCATGGACACCACATTTAAAGCATGTTAAGATCAGTTAGAAGTCCATTTCCTATAAAATTCCACCAAACTAATTATTAGGGGGTTGTACTTGTGGAATTTCGCAAACATGGATAACAAAACCTTGGAGTTCATTTTTATAGTGCGTGAAATAATTTTCTTTACTTTTACATTTATTATGGTTTTCAAATTTTTGTTTGCACACATGGACTCTAAAATTTTTATTTTGTTGCGATCTATTTATCCTCATGTCTTTTTTGTTTACGAGAAAAATGGGAGAGTGAAAACTCAAGTTTGGATCTGAAAAAACAAAAGTTGAACATCCACAAATGCTGAGAGAGATAATTCCAAAAAGTATCTGAGATTTTTAAGGATAGGCAAAAAGTGGGTTGTTTGGCTCTAATAAATATCCAACCACTTGAGGATTTGATTCTTTCTACTCCTTGAGATTTTTGGCATCATTAGGCCACTTGCATCCTCAACATGTTTCTGGCATACATGGACACCACATTTAAAGCGTGTTAGGATCAGTTAGAAGTCCCTTTCCTAAAAAATTCCACCAAGCTAATTATTAGGGGGTTGTACTAGTGGAATTTCCCAAACATGGATAACAAAACCTTGGGGTTCGTTTTTATAGTGCGTGAAATAATTTTCTTCACTTTTACATTTATTAAGGTTTTCTATTTTTTTTTTTTGCATACATGGACTCTAAAATTTTCATTTTCATGCGATCTATTTTGCCTCATGTCTTTTTTGTTTACGAGAAAAATGGGAGAGTGAAAACTCAAGTTTGGATCTGAAAAAGAAAAGTTGAACATCCACAAATGCTGAGAGAGGTAATTCCAAAAAGTGTCTGTGATTTTTAAGGATTGGCAAAAAGTGGGTTGTTTGGCTCTGGAAAATATCCAACCACTTGAGGATTTGATTTTTTCTACTCCTTGAGATTTTTGGCATCATTAGGCCACTTGCATCCTCAACATGTTTCTGGCATGCATGGACACCACATTTAAAGCATGTTAGGATCAGTTAGAACTCCCTTTCCTATAAAATTCCACCAAGCTAATTATTAGGGGGTTGTACTTGTGGAATTTCCCATACATGGATAACAAAACCTTGGAGTTTGTTTTTATAGTGCGTGAAATAATTTTCTTCACTTTTACATTTATTATGGTTTTCAAATTTTTTTTTGCATACATGGACTCTAAAATTTTTATTTTGTTGCGATCTATTTTGCCTCGTGTCTTTTTTGTTTACGAGAAAAATGGGAGAGTGAAAACTCAAGTTTGGATCTGAAAACAAAAAGTTGAACATCCACAATGCTGATAGAGATAATTCCAAAAAGTGTGTGTGATTTTTAAGGATAGGCAAAAAGTGGGTTGTTTGGCTCTGGTCAATATCCAACCAATTGAGGATTTGATTTTTTCTACTCCTTGAGATTTTTGCCATCATTAGGCCACTTGCATCCTCAACATGTTTCTGGCATGCATGGACACCACATTTAAAGCATGTTAGGATCTGTTAGAAGTCCCTTTCCTATAAAATTCCACCAAGCTAATTATTAGGGGGTTGTACTAGTGGAATTTTCCAAACATGGATAAGAAAACCTTGGAGTTTGTTTTTATAGTGCGTGAAATAATTTTCTTCACTTTTACGTTTATTATGGTTTTCAAATTTTTTTTTTGCATACATGGACTCTAAAATTTTCATTTTGTTGCGATCTATTTTGCCTTATATCGTTTTTGTTTACGAGAAAAATGGGAGAGTGAAAACTCAAGTTTGGATCTGAAAAAAAAAAGTTGAACATCCACAAATACGGAGAGAGATAATTCCAAAAAGTATCTGTGATTTTTAAGGATAATCAAAAAGTGGGTTGTTTGGCTCAGGTAAATATCCAACCACTTGAGTATTTGATTTTTTCTACTCCTTTAGATTTTTGGCATCATTAGGCCACTTGCATCCTCAACATGTTTCTGGCATGCATGGACACCACATTTAAAGCATGTTAGGATCAGTTAGAAGTCCCTTTCCTATAAAATTCCACCAAGATAATTATTAGGGGGTTGTACTAGTGGAATTTCCCATACAAGGATAACAAAACCTTGGAGTCTGTTTTTGTAGTGCGTGAAATAATTTTCTTCACTTTTACATTTATTATGGTTTTCAATTTTTTTTTTGTATACATGGACTCTAAAATTTTCATTTTGTTGCGATCTATTTTGCCTTATATCGTTTTTGTTTACGAGAAAAATGGGGGAGTGAATACTCAAGTTTGGATCTGAAAAAAAAAAGTTGAACATCCACAAATACTGAGAGAGATAATTCCAAAAAGTGTCTGTGATTTTTAAGGATAGGCAAAAAGTGGGTTGTTTGGCTCTGGTAAATATCCAACCACTTGAGGATTTGATTTTTTCTACTCCTTGAGATTTTTGGCGTCATTAGGCCACTTGCATCCTCAACATGTTTCTGGCATGCATGGACACCACATTTAAAGCGTGTTAGGATGAGTTAGAAGTCCCTTTCCTAAAAAATTCCACCAAGCTAATTATTAGGGGGTTGTACTAGTGGAATTTCCCAAACATGGATAACAAAACCATGGAGTTCGTTTTTATAGTGCGTGAAATAATTTTCTTCACTTTTACGTTTATTATGGTTTTCAATTTTTTTTTTTTTGCATACATGGACTCTAAAATTTTCATTTTGTTGCGATATATTTTGCCTTATATCGTTTTTGTTTACGAGAAAAATGGGAGAGTGAAAACTCAAGTTTGGATCTGAAAAAAAAAAAGTTGAACATCCACAAATACTGAGAGAGATAATTGCAAAAAGTATCTGTGATTTTGAAGGATAGGCAAAAAGTGGGTTGTTTGGCTCTGGTAAATATGCAACCACTTGAGGATTTGATTTTTTCTACTCCTTGAGATTTTTGGCATCATTAGGCCACTTGCATCCTCAACATGTTTCTGGCATGCACGGACACCACATTTAATGCATGTTAGGATCAGTTAGAAGTCCCTTTCCTATAAAATTCCACCAAGCTAATTATTAGGGGGTTGTACTTGTGGAATTTCCCATACATGGATAACAAAATCTTGGAGTTTGTTTTTATAGTGCGTGAAATAATTTTCTTCACTTTTACATTTATTATGGTTTTCAAGTTTTTTTTTTGGATACATGGACTCTAAAATTTTTATTTTGTTGCGATCTATTTATCCTCATGTCTTTTTTGTTTACGAGAAAAATGGGAGAGTGAAAACTCAAGTTTGGATCTGAAAAAGAAAAGTTGAACATCCACAAATGCTGAGAGAGATAATTCCAAAAAGTGTTTGTGATTTTTAAGGATAGGCAAAAAGTGGGTTGTTTGGCTCTGGTATATATCCAACAACTTGAGGATTTGATTTTTTCTACTCCTTGAGATTTTTGGCATCATTAGGCCACTTGCATCCTCAACTTGTTTCTGGCATGCATGGACACCACATTTAAAGCATGTTAAGATCAGTTAGAAGTCCATTTCCTATAAAATTCCACCAAACTAATTATTAGGGGGTTGTACTTGTGGAATTTCGCAAACATGGATAACAAAACCTTGGAGTTCATTTTTATAGTGCGTGAAATAATTTTCTTTACTTTTACATTTATTATGGTTTTCAAATTTTTGTTTGCACACATGGACTCTAAAATTTTTATTTTGTTGCGATCTATTTATCCTCATGTCTTTTTTGTTTACGAGAAAAATGGGAGAGTGAAAACTCAAGTTTGGATCTGAAAAAACAAAAGTTGAACATCCACAAATGCTGAGAGAGATAATTCCAAAAAGTATCTGAGATTTTTAAGGATAGGCAAAAAGTGGGTTGTTTGGCTCTAATAAATATCCAACCACTTGAGGATTTGATTCTTTCTACTCCTTGAGATTTTTGGCATCATTAGGCCACTTGCATCCTCAACATGTTTCTGGCATACATGGACACCACATTTAAAGCGTGTTAGGATCAGTTAGAAGTCCCTTTCCTAAAAAATTCCACCAAGCTAATTATTAGGGGGTTGTACTAGTGGAATTTCCCAAACATGGATAACAAAACCTTGGGGTTCGTTTTTATAGTGCGTGAAATAATTTTCTTCACTTTTACATTTATTAAGGTTTTCTATTTTTTTTTTTTGCATACATGGACTCTAAAATTTTCATTTTCATGCGATCTATTTTGCCTCATGTCTTTTTTGTTTACGAGAAAAATGGGAGAGTGAAAACTCAAGTTTGGATCTGAAAAAGAAAAGTTGAACATCCACAAATGCTGAGAGAGGTAATTCCAAAAAGTGTCTGTGATTTTTAAGGATTGGCAAAAAGTGGGTTGTTTGGCTCTGGAAAATATCCAACCACTTGAGGATTTGATTTTTTCTACTCCTTGAGATTTTTGGCATCATTAGGCCACTTGCATCCTCAACATGTTTCTGGCATGCATGGACACCACATTTAAAGCATGTTAGGATCAGTTAGAACTCCCTTTCCTATAAAATTCCACCAAGCTAATTATTAGGGGGTTGTACTTGTGGAATTTCCCATACATGGATAACAAAACCTTGGAGTTTGTTTTTATAGTGCGTGAAATAATTTTCTTCACTTTTACATTTATTATGGTTTTCAAATTTTTTTTTGCATACATGGACTCTAAAATTTTTATTTTGTTGCGATCTATTTTGCCTCGTGTCTTTTTTGTTTACGAGAAAAATGGGAGAGTGAAAACTCAAGTTTGGATCTGAAAACAAAAAGTTGAACATCCACAATGCTGATAGAGATAATTCCAAAAAGTGTGTGTGATTTTTAAGGATAGGCAAAAAGTGGGTTGTTTGGCTCTGGTCAATATCCAACCAATTGAGGATTTGATTTTTTCTACTCCTTGAGATTTTTGCCATCATTAGGCCACTTGCATCCTCAACATGTTTCTGGCATGCATGGACACCACATTTAAAGCATGTTAGGATCTGTTAGAAGTCCCTTTCCTATAAAATTCCACCAAGCTAATTATTAGGGGGTTGTACTAGTGGAATTTTCCAAACATGGATAAGAAAACCTTGGAGTTTGTTTTTATAGTGCGTGAAATAATTTTCTTCACTTTTACGTTTATTATGGTTTTCAAATTTTTTTTTTGCATACATGGACTCTAAAATTTTCATTTTGTTGCGATCTATTTTGCCTTATATCGTTTTTGTTTACGAGAAAAATGGGAGAGTGAAAACTCAAGTTTGGATCTGAAAAAAAAAAGTTGAACATCCACAAATACGGAGAGAGATAATTCCAAAAAGTATCTGTGATTTTTAAGGATAATCAAAAAGTGGGTTGTTTGGCTCAGGTAAATATCCAACCACTTGAGTATTTGATTTTTTCTACTCCTTTAGATTTTTGGCATCATTAGGCCACTTGCATCCTCAACATGTTTCTGGCATGCATGGACACCACATTTAAAGCATGTTAGGATCAGTTAGAAGTCCCTTTCCTATAAAATTCCACCAAGATAATTATTAGGGGGTTGTACTAGTGGAATTTCCCATACAAGGATAACAAAACCTTGGAGTCTGTTTTTGTAGTGCGTGAAATAATTTTCTTCACTTTTACATTTATTATGGTTTTCAATTTTTTTTTTGTATACATGGACTCTAAAATTTTCATTTTGTTGCGATCTATTTTGCCTTATATCGTTTTTGTTTACGAGAAAAATGGGAGAGTGAATACTCAAGTTTGGATCTGAAAAAAAAAAGTTGAACATCCACAAATACTGAGAGAGATAATTCCAAAAAGTGTCTGTGATTTTTAAGGATAGGCAAAAAGTGGGTTGTTTGGCTCTGGTAAATATCCAACCACTTGAGGATTTGATTTTTTCTACTCCTTGAGATTTTTGGCGTCATTAGGCCACTTGCATCCTCAACATGTTTCTGGCATGCATGGACACCACATTTAAAGCGTGTTAGGATGAGTTAGAAGTCCCTTTCCTAAAAAATTCCACCAAGCTAATTATTAGGGGGTTGTACTAGTGGAATTTCCCAAACATGGATAACAAAACCATGGAGTTCGTTTTTATAGTGCGTGAAATAATTTTCTTCACTTTTACGTTTATTATGGTTTTCAATTTTTTTTTTTTTGCATACATGGACTCTAAAATTTTCATTTTGTTGCGATATATTTTGCCTTATATCGTTTTTGTTTACGAGAAAAATGGGAGAGTGAAAACTCAAGTTTGGATCTGAAAAAAAAAAAGTTGAACATCCACAAATACTGAGAGAGATAATTGCAAAAAGTATCTGTGATTTTGAAGGATAGGCAAAAAGTGGGTTGTTTGGCTCTGGTAAATATGCAACCACTTGAGGATTTGATTTTTTCTACTCCTTGAGATTTTTGGCATCATTAGGCCACTTGCATCCTCAACATGTTTCTGGCATGCACGGACACCACATTTAATGCATGTTAGGATCAGTTAGAAGTCCCTTTCCTATAAAATTCCACCAAGCTAATTATTAGGGGGTTGTACTTGTGGAATTTCCCATACATGGATAACAAAATCTTGGAGTTTGTTTTTATAGTGCGTGAAATAATTTTCTTCACTTTTACATTTATTATGGTTTTCAAGTTTTTTTTTTGGATACATGGACTCTAAAATTTTTATTTTGTTGCGATCTATTTATCCTCATGTCTTTTTTGTTTACGAGAAAAATGGGAGAGTGAAAACTCAAGTTTGGATCTGAAAAAGAAAAGTTGAACATCCACAAATGCTGAGAGAGATAATTCCAAAAAGTGTTTGTGATTTTTAAGGATAGGCAAAAAGTGGGTTGTTTGGCTCTGGTATATATCCAACAACTTGAGGATTTGATTTTTTCTACTCCTTGAGATTTTTGGCATCATTAGGCCACTTGCATCCTCAACTTGTTTCTGGCATGCATGGACACCACATTTAAAGCATGTTAAGATCAGTTAGAAGTCCATTTCCTATAAAATTCCACCAAACTAATTATTAGGGGGTTGTACTTGTGGAATTTCGCAAACATGGATAACAAAACCTTGGAGTTCATTTTTATAGTGCGTGAAATAATTTTCTTTACTTTTACATTTATTATGGTTTTCAAATTTTTGTTTGCACACATGGACTCTAAAATTTTTATTTTGTTGCGATCTATTTATCCTCATGTCTTTTTTGTTTACGAGAAAAATGGGAGAGTGAAAACTCAAGTTTGGATCTGAAAAAACAAAAGTTGAACATCCACAAATGCTGAGAGAGATAATTCCAAAAAGTATCTGAGATTTTTAAGGATAGGCAAAAAGTGGGTTGTTTGGCTCTAATAAATATCCAACCACTTGAGGATTTGATTCTTTCTACTCCTTGAGATTTTTGGCATCATTAGGCCACTTGCATCCTCAACATGTTTCTGGCATACATGGACACCACATTTAAAGCGTGTTAGGATCAGTTAGAAGTCCCTTTCCTAAAAAATTCCACCAAGCTAATTATTAGGGGGTTGTACTAGTGGAATTTCCCAAACATGGATAACAAAACCTTGGGGTTCGTTTTTATAGTGCGTGAAATAATTTTCTTCACTTTTACATTTATTAAGGTTTTCTATTTTTTTTTTTTGCATACATGGACTCTAAAATTTTCATTTTCATGCGATCTATTTTGCCTCATGTCTTTTTTGTTTACGAGAAAAATGGGAGAGTGAAAACTCAAGTTTGGATCTGAAAAAGAAAAGTTGAACATCCACAAATGCTGAGAGAGGTAATTCCAAAAAGTGTCTGTGATTTTTAAGGATTGGCAAAAAGTGGGTTGTTTGGCTCTGGAAAATATCCAACCACTTGAGGATTTGATTTTTTCTACTCCTTGAGATTTTTGGCATCATTAGGCCACTTGCATCCTCAACATGTTTCTGGCATGCATGGACACCACATTTAAAGCATGTTAGGATCAGTTAGAACTCCCTTTCCTATAAAATTCCACCAAGCTAATTATTAGGGGGTTGTACTTGTGGAATTTCCCATACATGGATAACAAAACCTTGGAGTTTGTTTTTATAGTGCGTGAAATAATTTTCTTCACTTTTACATTTATTATGGTTTTCAAATTTTTTTTTGCATACATGGACTCTAAAATTTTTATTTTGTTGCGATCTATTTTGCCTCGTGTCTTTTTTGTTTACGAGAAAAATGGGAGAGTGAAAACTCAAGTTTGGATCTGAAAACAAAAAGTTGAACATCCACAATGCTGATAGAGATAATTCCAAAAAGTGTGTGTGATTTTTAAGGATAGGCAAAAAGTGGGTTGTTTGGCTCTGGTCAATATCCAACCAATTGAGGATTTGATTTTTTCTACTCCTTGAGATTTTTGCCATCATTAGGCCACTTGCATCCTCAACATGTTTCTGGCATGCATGGACACCACATTTAAAGCATGTTAGGATCTGTTAGAAGTCCCTTTCCTATAAAATTCCACCAAGCTAATTATTAGGGGGTTGTACTAGTGGAATTTTCCAAACATGGATAAGAAAACCTTGGAGTTTGTTTTTATAGTGCGTGAAATAATTTTCTTCACTTTTACGTTTATTATGGTTTTCAAATTTTTTTTTTGCATACATGGACTCTAAAATTTTCATTTTGTTGCGATCTATTTTGCCTTATATCGTTTTTGTTTACGAGAAAAATGGGAGAGTGAAAACTCAAGTTTGGATCTGAAAAAAAAAAGTTGAACATCCACAAATACGGAGAGAGATAATTCCAAAAAGTATCTGTGATTTTTAAGGATAATCAAAAAGTGGGTTGTTTGGCTCAGGTAAATATCCAACCACTTGAGTATTTGATTTTTTCTACTCCTTTAGATTTTTGGCATCATTAGGCCACTTGCATCCTCAACATGTTTCTGGCATGCATGGACACCACATTTAAAGCATGTTAGGATCAGTTAGAAGTCCCTTTCCTATAAAATTCCACCAAGATAATTATTAGGGGGTTGTACTAGTGGAATTTCCCATACAAGGATAACAAAACCTTGGAGTCTGTTTTTGTAGTGCGTGAAATAATTTTCTTCACTTTTACATTTATTATGGTTTTCAATTTTTTTTTTGTATACATGGACTCTAAAATTTTCATTTTGTTGCGATCTATTTTGCCTTATATCGTTTTTGTTTACGAGAAAAATGGGAGAGTGAATACTCAAGTTTGGATCTGAAAAAAAAAAGTTGAACATCCACAAATACTGAGAGAGATAATTCCAAAAAGTGTCTGTGATTTTTAAGGATAGGCAAAAAGTGGGTTGTTTGGCTCTGGTAAATATCCAACCACTTGAGGATTTGATTTTTTCTACTCCTTGAGATTTTTGGCGTCATTAGGCCACTTGCATCCTCAACATGTTTCTGGCATGCATGGACACCACATTTAAAGCGTGTTAGGATGAGTTAGAAGTCCCTTTCCTAAAAAATTCCACCAAGCTAATTATTAGGGGGTTGTACTAGTGGAATTTCCCAAACATGGATAACAAAACCATGGAGTTCGTTTTTATAGTGCGTGAAATAATTTTCTTCACTTTTACGTTTATTATGGTTTTCAATTTTTTTTTTTTTGCATACATGGACTCTAAAATTTTCATTTTGTTGCGATATATTTTGCCTTATATCGTTTTTGTTTACGAGAAAAATGGGAGAGTGAAAACTCAAGTTTGGATCTGAAAAAAAAAAAGTTGAACATCCACAAATACTGAGAGAGATAATTGCAAAAAGTATCTGTGATTTTGAAGGATAGGCAAAAAGTGGGTTGTTTGGCTCTGGTAAATATGCAACCACTTGAGGATTTGATTTTTTCTACTCCTTGAGATTTTTGGCATCATTAGGCCACTTGCATCCTCAACATGTTTCTGGCATGCACGGACACCACATTTAATGCATGTTAGGATCAGTTAGAAGTCCCTTTCCTATAAAATTCCACCAAGCTAATTATTAGGGGGTTGTACTTGTGGAATTTCCCATACATGGATAACAAAATCTTGGAGTTTGTTTTTATAGTGCGTGAAATAATTTTCTTCACTTTTACATTTATTATGGTTTTCAAGTTTTTTTTTTGGATACATGGACTCTAAAATTTTTATTTTGTTGCGATCTATTTATCCTCATGTCTTTTTTGTTTACGAGAAAAATGGGAGAGTGAAAACTCAAGTTTGGATCTGAAAAAGAAAAGTTGAACATCCACAAATGCTGAGAGAGATAATTCCAAAAAGTGTTTGTGATTTTTAAGGATAGGCAAAAAGTGGGTTGTTTGGCTCTGGTATATATCCAACAACTTGAGGATTTGATTTTTTCTACTCCTTGAGATTTTTGGCATCATTAGGCCACTTGCATCCTCAACTTGTTTCTGGCATGCATGGACACCACATTTAAAGCATGTTAAGATCAGTTAGAAGTCCATTTCCTATAAAATTCCACCAAACTAATTATTAGGGGGTTGTACTTGTGGAATTTCGCAAACATGGATAACAAAACCTTGGAGTTCATTTTTATAGTGCGTGAAATAATTTTCTTTACTTTTACATTTATTATGGTTTTCAAATTTTTGTTTGCACACATGGACTCTAAAATTTTTATTTTGTTGCGATCTATTTATCCTCATGTCTTTTTTGTTTACGAGAAAAATGGGAGAGTGAAAACTCAAGTTTGGATCTGAAAAAACAAAAGTTGAACATCCACAAATGCTGAGAGAGATAATTCCAAAAAGTATCTGAGATTTTTAAGGATAGGCAAAAAGTGGGTTGTTTGGCTCTAATAAATATCCAACCACTTGAGGATTTGATTCTTTCTACTCCTTGAGATTTTTGGCATCATTAGGCCACTTGCATCCTCAACATGTTTCTGGCATACATGGACACCACATTTAAAGCGTGTTAGGATCAGTTAGAAGTCCCTTTCCTAAAAAATTCCACCAAGCTAATTATTAGGGGGTTGTACTAGTGGAATTTCCCAAACATGGATAACAAAACCTTGGGGTTCGTTTTTATAGTGCGTGAAATAATTTTCTTCACTTTTACATTTATTAAGGTTTTCTATTTTTTTTTTTTGCATACATGGACTCTAAAATTTTCATTTTCATGCGATCTATTTTGCCTCATGTCTTTTTTGTTTACGAGAAAAATGGGAGAGTGAAAACTCAAGTTTGGATCTGAAAAAGAAAAGTTGAACATCCACAAATGCTGAGAGAGGTAATTCCAAAAAGTGTCTGTGATTTTTAAGGATTGGCAAAAAGTGGGTTGTTTGGCTCTGGAAAATATCCAACCACTTGAGGATTTGATTTTTTCTACTCCTTGAGATTTTTGGCATCATTAGGCCACTTGCATCCTCAACATGTTTCTGGCATGCATGGACACCACATTTAAAGCATGTTAGGATCAGTTAGAACTCCCTTTCCTATAAAATTCCACCAAGCTAATTATTAGGGGGTTGTACTTGTGGAATTTCCCATACATGGATAACAAAACCTTGGAGTTTGTTTTTATAGTGCGTGAAATAATTTTCTTCACTTTTACATTTATTATGGTTTTCAAATTTTTTTTTGCATACATGGACTCTAAAATTTTTATTTTGTTGCGATCTATTTTGCCTCGTGTCTTTTTTGTTTACGAGAAAAATGGGAGAGTGAAAACTCAAGTTTGGATCTGAAAACAAAAAGTTGAACATCCACAATGCTGATAGAGATAATTCCAAAAAGTGTGTGTGATTTTTAAGGATAGGCAAAAAGTGGGTTGTTTGGCTCTGGTCAATATCCAACCAATTGAGGATTTGATTTTTTCTACTCCTTGAGATTTTTGCCATCATTAGGCCACTTGCATCCTCAACATGTTTCTGGCATGCATGGACACCACATTTAAAGCATGTTAGGATCTGTTAGAAGTCCCTTTCCTATAAAATTCCACCAAGCTAATTATTAGGGGGTTGTACTAGTGGAATTTTCCAAACATGGATAAGAAAACCTTGGAGTTTGTTTTTATAGTGCGTGAAATAATTTTCTTCACTTTTACGTTTATTATGGTTTTCAAATTTTTTTTTTGCATACATGGACTCTAAAATTTTCATTTTGTTGCGATCTATTTTGCCTTATATCGTTTTTGTTTACGAGAAAAATGGGAGAGTGAAAACTCAAGTTTGGATCTGAAAAAAAAAAGTTGAACATCCACAAATACGGAGAGAGATAATTCCAAAAAGTATCTGTGATTTTTAAGGATAATCAAAAAGTGGGTTGTTTGGCTCAGGTAAATATCCAACCACTTGAGTATTTGATTTTTTCTACTCCTTTAGATTTTTGGCATCATTAGGCCACTTGCATCCTCAACATGTTTCTGGCATGCATGGACACCACATTTAAAGCATGTTAGGATCAGTTAGAAGTCCCTTTCCTATAAAATTCCACCAAGATAATTATTAGGGGGTTGTACTAGTGGAATTTCCCATACAAGGATAACAAAACCTTGGAGTCTGTTTTTGTAGTGCGTGAAATAATTTTCTTCACTTTTACATTTATTATGGTTTTCAATTTTTTTTTTGTATACATGGACTCTAAAATTTTCATTTTGTTGCGATCTATTTTGCCTTATATCGTTTTTGTTTACGAGAAAAATGGGAGAGTGAATACTCAAGTTTGGATCTGAAAAAAAAAAGTTGAACATCCACAAATACTGAGAGAGATAATTCCAAAAAGTGTCTGTGATTTTTAAGGATAGGCAAAAAGTGGGTTGTTTGGCTCTGGTAAATATCCAACCACTTGAGGATTTGATTTTTTCTACTCCTTGAGATTTTTGGCGTCATTAGGCCACTTGCATCCTCAACATGTTTCTGGCATGCATGGACACCACATTTAAAGCGTGTTAGGATGAGTTAGAAGTCCCTTTCCTAAAAAATTCCACCAAGCTAATTATTAGGGGGTTGTACTAGTGGAATTTCCCAAACATGGATAACAAAACCATGGAGTTCGTTTTTATAGTGCGTGAAATAATTTTCTTCACTTTTACGTTTATTATGGTTTTCAATTTTTTTTTTTTTGCATACATGGACTCTAAAATTTTCATTTTGTTGCGATATATTTTGCCTTATATCGTTTTTGTTTACGAGAAAAATGGGAGAGTGAAAACTCAAGTTTGGATCTGAAAAAAAAAAAGTTGAACATCCACAAATACTGAGAGAGATAATTGCAAAAAGTATCTGTGATTTTGAAGGATAGGCAAAAAGTGGGTTGTTTGGCTCTGGTAAATATGCAACCACTTGAGGATTTGATTTTTTCTACTCCTTGAGATTTTTGGCATCATTAGGCCACTTGCATCCTCAACATGTTTCTGGCATGCACGGACACCACATTTAATGCATGTTAGGATCAGTTAGAAGTCCCTTTCCTATAAAATTCCACCAAGCTAATTATTAGGGGGTTGTACTTGTGGAATTTCCCATACATGGATAACAAAATCTTGGAGTTTGTTTTTATAGTGCGTGAAATAATTTTCTTCACTTTTACATTTATTATGGTTTTCAAGTTTTTTTTTTGGATACATGGACTCTAAAATTTTTATTTTGTTGCGATCTATTTATCCTCATGTCTTTTTTGTTTACGAGAAAAATGGGAGAGTGAAAACTCAAGTTTGGATCTGAAAAAGAAAAGTTGAACATCCACAAATGCTGAGAGAGATAATTCCAAAAAGTGTTTGTGATTTTTAAGGATAGGCAAAAAGTGGGTTGTTTGGCTCTGGTATATATCCAACAACTTGAGGATTTGATTTTTTCTACTCCTTGAGATTTTTGGCATCATTAGGCCACTTGCATCCTCAACTTGTTTCTGGCATGCATGGACACCACATTTAAAGCATGTTAAGATCAGTTAGAAGTCCATTTCCTATAAAATTCCACCAAACTAATTATTAGGGGGTTGTACTTGTGGAATTTCGCAAACATGGATAACAAAACCTTGGAGTTCATTTTTATAGTGCGTGAAATAATTTTCTTTACTTTTACATTTATTATGGTTTTCAAATTTTTGTTTGCACACATGGACTCTAAAATTTTTATTTTGTTGCGATCTATTTATCCTCATGTCTTTTTTGTTTACGAGAAAAATGGGAGAGTGAAAACTCAAGTTTGGATCTGAAAAAACAAAAGTTGAACATCCACAAATGCTGAGAGAGATAATTCCAAAAAGTATCTGAGATTTTTAAGGATAGGCAAAAAGTGGGTTGTTTGGCTCTAATAAATATCCAACCACTTGAGGATTTGATTCTTTCTACTCCTTGAGATTTTTGGCATCATTAGGCCACTTGCATCCTCAACATGTTTCTGGCATACATGGACACCACATTTAAAGCGTGTTAGGATCAGTTAGAAGTCCCTTTCCTAAAAAATTCCACCAAGCTAATTATTAGGGGGTTGTACTAGTGGAATTTCCCAAACATGGATAACAAAACCTTGGGGTTCGTTTTTATAGTGCGTGAAATAATTTTCTTCACTTTTACATTTATTAAGGTTTTCTATTTTTTTTTTTTGCATACATGGACTCTAAAATTTTCATTTTCATGCGATCTATTTTGCCTCATGTCTTTTTTGTTTACGAGAAAAATGGGAGAGTGAAAACTCAAGTTTGGATCTGAAAAAGAAAAGTTGAACATCCACAAATGCTGAGAGAGGTAATTCCAAAAAGTGTCTGTGATTTTTAAGGATTGGCAAAAAGTGGGTTGTTTGGCTCTGGAAAATATCCAACCACTTGAGGATTTGATTTTTTCTACTCCTTGATATTTTTGGCATCATTAGGCCACTTGCATCCTCAACATGTTTCTGGCATGCATGGACACCACATTTAAAGCATGTTAGGATCAGTTAGAACTCCCTTTCCTATAAAATTCCACCAAGCTAATTATTAGGGGGTTGTACTTGTGGAATTTCCCATACATGGATAACAAAACCTTGGAGTTTGTTTTTATAGTGCGTGAAATAATTTTCTTCACTTTTACATTTATTATGGTTTTCAAATTTTTTTTTGCATACATGGACTCTAAAATTTTTATTTTGTTGCGATCTATTTTGCCTCGTGTCTTTTTTGTTTACGAGAAAAATGGGAGAGTGAAAACTCAAGTTTGGATCTGAAAACAAAAAGTTGAACATCCACAATGCTGATAGAGATAATTCCAAAAAGTGTGTGTGATTTTTAAGGATAGGCAAAAAGTGGGTTGTTTGGCTCTGGTCAATATCCAACCAATTGAGGATTTGATTTTTTCTACTCCTTGAGATTTTTGCCATCATTAGGCAACTTGCATCCTCAACATGTTTCTGGCATGCATGGACACCACATTTAAAGCATGTTAGGATCTGTTAGAAGTCCCTTTCCTATAAAATTCCACCAAGCTAATTATTAGGGGGTTGTACTAGTGGAATTTTCCAAACATGGATAAGAAAACCTTGGAGTTTGTTTTTATAGTGCGTGAAATAATTTTCTTCACTTTTACGTTTATTATGGTTTTCAAATTTTTTTTTTGCATACATGGACTCTAAAATTTTCATTTTGTTGCGATCTATTTTGCCTTATATCGTTTTTGTTTACGAGAAAAATGGGAGAGTGAAAACTCAAGTTTGGATCTGAAAAAAAAAAGTTGAACATCCACAAATACGGAGAGAGATAATTCCAAAAAGTATCTGTGATTTTTAAGGATAATCAAAAAGTGGGTTGTTTGGCTCAGGTAAATATCCAACCACTTGAGTATTTGATTTTTTCTACTCCTTTAGATTTTTGGCATCATTAGGCCACTTGCATCCTCAACATGTTTCTGGCATGCATGGACACCACATTTAAAGCATGTTAGGATCAGTTAGAAGTCCCTTTCCTATAAAATTCCACCAAGATAATTATTAGGGGGTTGTACTAGTGGAATTTCCCATACAAGGATAACAAAACCTTGGAGTCTGTTTTTGTAGTGCGTGAAATAATTTTCTTCACTTTTACATTTATTATGGTTTTCAATTTTTTTTTTGTATACATGGACTCTAAAATTTTCATTTTGTTGCGATCTATTTTGCCTTATATCGTTTTTGTTTACGAGAAAAATGGGAGAGTGAATACTCAAGTTTGGATCTGAAAAAAAAAAGTTGAACATCCACAAATACTGAGAGAGATAATTCCAAAAAGTGTCTGTGATTTTTAAGGATAGGCAAAAAGTGGGTTGTTTGGCTCTGGTAAATATCCAACCACTTGAGGATTTGATTTTTTCTACTCCTTGAGATTTTTGGCGTCATTAGGCCACTTGCATCCTCAACATGTTTCTGGCATGCATGGACACCACATTTAAAGCGTGTTAGGATGAGTTAGAAGTCCCTTTCCTAAAAAATTCCACCAAGCTAATTATTAGGGGGTTGTACTAGTGGAATTTCCCAAACATGGATAACAAAACCATGGAGTTCGTTTTTATAGTGCGTGAAATAATTTTCTTCACTTTTACGTTTATTATGGTTTTCAATTTTTTTTTTTTTGCATACATGGACTCTAAAATTTTCATTTTGTTGCGATATATTTTGCCTTATATCGTTTTTGTTTACGAGAAAAATGGGAGAGTGAAAACTCAAGTTTGGATCTGAAAAAAAAAAAGTTGAACATCCACAAATACTGAGAGAGATAATTGCAAAAAGTATCTGTGATTTTGAAGGATAGGCAAAAAGTGGGTTGTTTGGCTCTGGTAAATATGCAACCACTTGAGGATTTGATTTTTTCTACTCCTTGAGATTTTTGGCATCATTAGGCCACTTGCATCCTCAACATGTTTCTGGCATGCACGGACACCACATTTAATGCATGTTAGGATCAGTTAGAAGTCCCTTTCCTATAAAATTCCACCAAGCTAATTATTAGGGGGTTGTACTTGTGGAATTTCCCATACATGGATAACAAAATCTTGGAGTTTGTTTTTATAGTGCGTGAAATAATTTTCTTCACTTTTACATTTATTATGGTTTTCAAGTTTTTTTTTTGGATACATGGACTCTAAAATTTTTATTTTGTTGCGATCTATTTATCCTCATGTCTTTTTTGTTTACGAGAAAAATGGGAGAGTGAAAACTCAAGTTTGGATCTGAAAAAGAAAAGTTGAACATCCACAAATGCTGAGAGAGATAATTCCAAAAAGTGTTTGTGATTTTTAAGGATAGGCAAAAAGTGGGTTGTTTGGCTCTGGTATATATCCAACAACTTGAGGATTTGATTTTTTCTACTCCTTGAGATTTTTGGCATCATTAGGCCACTTGCATCCTCAACTTGTTTCTGGCATGCATGGACACCACATTTAAAGCATGTTAAGATCAGTTAGAAGTCCATTTCCTATAAAATTCCACCAAACTAATTATTAGGGGGTTGTACTTGTGGAATTTCGCAAACATGGATAACAAAACCTTGGAGTTCATTTTTATAGTGCGTGAAATAATTTTCTTTACTTTTACATTTATTATGGTTTTCAAATTTTTGTTTGCACACATGGACTCTAAAATTTTTATTTTGTTGCGATCTATTTATCCTCATGTCTTTTTTGTTTACGAGAAAAATGGGAGAGTGAAAACTCAAGTTTGGATCTGAAAAAACAAAAGTTGAACATCCACAAATGCTGAGAGAGATAATTCCAAAAAGTATCTGAGATTTTTAAGGATAGGCAAAAAGTGGGTTGTTTGGCTCTAATAAATATCCAACCACTTGAGGATTTGATTCTTTCTACTCCTTGAGATTTTTGGCATCATTAGGCCACTTGCATCCTCAACATGTTTCTGGCATACATGGACACCACATTTAAAGCGTGTTAGGATCAGTTAGAAGTCCCTTTCCTAAAAAATTCCACCAAGCTAATTATTAGGGGGTTGTACTAGTGGAATTTCCCAAACATGGATAACAAAACCTTGGGGTTCGTTTTTATAGTGCGTGAAATAATTTTCTTCACTTTTACATTTATTAAGGTTTTCTATTTTTTTTTTTTGCATACATGGACTCTAAAATTTTCATTTTCATGCGATCTATTTTGCCTCATGTCTTTTTTGTTTACGAGAAAAATGGGAGAGTGAAAACTCAAGTTTGGATCTGAAAAAGAAAAGTTGAACATCCACAAATGCTGAGAGAGGTAATTCCAAAAAGTGTCTGTGATTTTTAAGGATTGGCAAAAAGTGGGTTGTTTGGCTCTGGAAAATATCCAACCACTTGAGGATTTGATTTTTTCTACTCCTTGAGATTTTTGGCATCATTAGGCCACTTGCATCCTCAACATGTTTCTGGCATGCATGGACACCACATTTAAAGCATGTTAGGATCAGTTAGAACTCCCTTTCCTATAAAATTCCACCAAGCTAATTATTAGGGGGTTGTACTTGTGGAATTTCCCATACATGGATAACAAAACCTTGGAGTTTGTTTTTATAGTGCGTGAAATAATTTTCTTCACTTTTACATTTATTATGGTTTTCAAATTTTTTTTTGCATACATGGACTCTAAAATTTTTATTTTGTTGCGATCTATTTTGCCTCGTGTCTTTTTTGTTTACGAGAAAAATGGGAGAGTGAAAACTCAAGTTTGGATCTGAAAACAAAAAGTTGAACATCCACAATGCTGATAGAGATAATTCCAAAAAGTGTGTGTGATTTTTAAGGATAGGCAAAAAGTGGGTTGTTTGGCTCTGGTCAATATCCAACCAATTGAGGATTTGATTTTTTCTACTCCTTGAGATTTTTGCCATCATTAGGCCACTTGCATCCTCAACATGTTTCTGGCATGCATGGACACCACATTTAAAGCATGTTAGGATCTGTTAGAAGTCCCTTTCCTATAAAATTCCACCAAGCTAATTATTAGGGGGTTGTACTAGTGGAATTTTCCAAACATGGATAAGAAAACCTTGGAGTTTGTTTTTATAGTGCGTGAAATAATTTTCTTCACTTTTACGTTTATTATGGTTTTCAAATTTTTTTTTTGCATACATGGACTCTAAAATTTTCATTTTGTTGCGATCTATTTTGCCTTATATCGTTTTTGTTTACGAGAAAAATGGGAGAGTGAAAACTCAAGTTTGGATCTGAAAAAAAAAAGTTGAACATCCACAAATACGGAGAGAGATAATTCCAAAAAGTATCTGTGATTTTTAAGGATAATCAAAAAGTGGGTTGTTTGGCTCAGGTAAATATCCAACCACTTGAGTATTTGATTTTTTCTACTCCTTTAGATTTTTGGCATCATTAGGCCACTTGCATCCTCAACATGTTTCTGGCATGCATGGACACCACATTTAAAGCATGTTAGGATCAGTTAGAAGTCCCTTTCCTATAAAATTCCACCAAGATAATTATTAGGGGGTTGTACTAGTGGAATTTCCCATACAAGGATAACAAAACCTTGGAGTCTGTTTTTGTAGTGCGTGAAATAATTTTCTTCACTTTTACATTTATTATGGTTTTCAATTTTTTTTTTGTATACATGGACTCTAAAATTTTCATTTTGTTGCGATCTATTTTGCCTTATATCGTTTTTGTTTACGAGAAAAATGGGAGAGTGAATACTCAAGTTTGGATCTGAAAAAAAAAAGTTGAACATCCACAAATACTGAGAGAGATAATTCCAAAAAGTGTCTGTGATTTTTAAGGATAGGCAAAAAGTGGGTTGTTTGGCTCTGGTAAATATCCAACCACTTGAGGATTTGATTTTTTCTACTCCTTGAGATTTTTGGCGTCATTAGGCCACTTGCATCCTCAACATGTTTCTGGCATGCATGGACACCACATTTAAAGCGTGTTAGGATGAGTTAGAAGTCCCTTTCCTAAAAAATTCCACCAAGCTAATTATTAGGGGGTTGTACTAGTGGAATTTCCCAAACATGGATAACAAAACCATGGAGTTCGTTTTTATAGTGCGTGAAATAATTTTCTTCACTTTTACGTTTATTATGGTTTTCAATTTTTTTTTTTTTGCATACATGGACTCTAAAATTTTCATTTTGTTGCGATATATTTTGCCTTATATCGTTTTTGTTTACGAGAAAAATGGGAGAGTGAAAACTCAAGTTTGGATCTGAAAAAAAAAAAGTTGAACATCCACAAATACTG
Organism: Aristolochia californica; assembly: GCF_029961685.1. Classification (NCBI taxonomy): domain Eukaryota; kingdom Viridiplantae; phylum Streptophyta; class Magnoliopsida; order Piperales; family Aristolochiaceae; genus Aristolochia; species Aristolochia californica. The sequence goes on along the minus strand of NW_027182279.1, from coordinate 30,645,215 downwards.
AGAGAGATAATTGCAAAAAGTATCTGTGATTTTGAAGGATAGGCAAAAAGTGGGTTGTTTGGCTCTGGTAAATATGCAACCACTTGAGGATTTGATTTTTTCTACTCCTTGAGATTTTTGGCATCATTAGGCCACTTGCATCCTCAACATGTTTCTGGCATGCACGGACACCACATTTAATGCATGTTAGGATCAGTTAGAAGTCCCTTTCCTATAAAATTCCACCAAGCTAATTATTAGGGGGTTGTACTTGTGGAATTTCCCATACATGGATAACAAAATCTTGGAGTTTGTTTTTATAGTGCGTGAAATAATTTTCTTCACTTTTACATTTATTATGGTTTTCAAGTTTTTTTTTTGGATACATGGACTCTAAAATTTTTATTTTGTTGCGATCTATTTATCCTCATGTCTTTTTTGTTTACGAGAAAAATGGGAGAGTGAAAACTCAAGTTTGGATCTGAAAAAGAAAAGTTGAACATCCACAAATGCTGAGAGAGATAATTCCAAAAAGTGTTTGTGATTTTTAAGGATAGGCAAAAAGTGGGTTGTTTGGCTCTGGTATATATCCAACAACTTGAGGATTTGATTTTTTCTACTCCTTGAGATTTTTGGCATCATTAGGCCACTTGCATCCTCAACTTGTTTCTGGCATGCATGGACACCACATTTAAAGCATGTTAAGATCAGTTAGAAGTCCATTTCCTATAAAATTCCACCAAACTAATTATTAGGGGGTTGTACTTGTGGAATTTCGCAAACATGGATAACAAAACCTTGGAGTTCATTTTTATAGTGCGTGAAATAATTTTCTTTACTTTTACATTTATTATGGTTTTCAAATTTTTGTTTGCACACATGGACTCTAAAATTTTTATTTTGTTGCGATCTATTTATCCTCATGTCTTTTTTGTTTACGAGAAAAATGGGAGAGTGAAAACTCAAGTTTGGATCTGAAAAAACAAAAGTTGAACATCCACAAATGCTGAGAGAGATAATTCCAAAAAGTATCTGAGATTTTTAAGGATAGGCAAAAAGTGGGTTGTTTGGCTCTAATAAATATCCAACCACTTGAGGATTTGATTCTTTCTACTCCTTGAGATTTTTGGCATCATTAGGCCACTTGCATCCTCAACATGTTTCTGGCATACATGGACACCACATTTAAAGCGTGTTAGGATCAGTTAGAAGTCCCTTTCCTAAAAAATTCCACCAAGCTAATTATTAGGGGGTTGTACTAGTGGAATTTCCCAAACATGGATAACAAAACCTTGGGGTTCGTTTTTATAGTGCGTGAAATAATTTTCTTCACTTTTACATTTATTAAGGTTTTCTATTTTTTTTTTTTGCATACATGGACTCTAAAATTTTCATTTTCATGCGATCTATTTTGCCTCATGTCTTTTTTGTTTACGAGAAAAATGGGAGAGTGAAAACTCAAGTTTGGATCTGAAAAAGAAAAGTTGAACATCCACAAATGCTGAGAGAGGTAATTCCAAAAAGTGTCTGTGATTTTTAAGGATTGGCAAAAAGTGGGTTGTTTGGCTCTGGAAAATATCCAACCACTTGAGGATTTGATTTTTTCTACTCCTTGATATTTTTGGCATCATTAGGCCACTTGCATCCTCAACATGTTTCTGGCATGCATGGACACCACATTTAAAGCATGTTAGGATCAGTTAGAACTCCCTTTCCTATAAAATTCCACCAAGCTAATTATTAGGGGGTTGTACTTGTGGAATTTCCCATACATGGATAACAAAACCTTGGAGTTTGTTTTTATAGTGCGTGAAATAATTTTCTTCACTTTTACATTTATTATGGTTTTCAAATTTTTTTTTGCATACATGGACTCTAAAATTTTTATTTTGTTGCGATCTATTTTGCCTCGTGTCTTTTTTGTTTACGAGAAAAATGGGAGAGTGAAAACTCAAGTTTGGATCTGAAAACAAAAAGTTGAACATCCACAATGCTGATAGAGATAATTCCAAAAAGTGTGTGTGATTTTTAAGGATAGGCAAAAAGTGGGTTGTTTGGCTCTGGTCAATATCCAACCAATTGAGGATTTGATTTTTTCTACTCCTTGAGATTTTTGCCATCATTAGGCAACTTGCATCCTCAACATGTTTCTGGCATGCATGGACACCACATTTAAAGCATGTTAGGATCTGTTAGAAGTCCCTTTCCTATAAAATTCCACCAAGCTAATTATTAGGGGGTTGTACTAGTGGAATTTTCCAAACATGGATAAGAAAACCTTGGAGTTTGTTTTTATAGTGCGTGAAATAATTTTCTTCACTTTTACGTTTATTATGGTTTTCAAATTTTTTTTTTGCATACATGGACTCTAAAATTTTCATTTTGTTGCGATCTATTTTGCCTTATATCGTTTTTGTTTACGAGAAAAATGGGAGAGTGAAAACTCAAGTTTGGATCTGAAAAAAAAAAGTTGAACATCCACAAATACGGAGAGAGATAATTCCAAAAAGTATCTGTGATTTTTAAGGATAATCAAAAAGTGGGTTGTTTGGCTCAGGTAAATATCCAACCACTTGAGTATTTGATTTTTTCTACTCCTTTAGATTTTTGGCATCATTAGGCCACTTGCATCCTCAACATGTTTCTGGCATGCATGGACACCACATTTAAAGCATGTTAGGATCAGTTAGAAGTCCCTTTCCTATAAAATTCCACCAAGATAATTATTAGGGGGTTGTACTAGTGGAATTTCCCATACAAGGATAACAAAACCTTGGAGTCTGTTTTTGTAGTGCGTGAAATAATTTTCTTCACTTTTACATTTATTATGGTTTTCAATTTTTTTTTTGTATACATGGACTCTAAAATTTTCATTTTGTTGCGATCTATTTTGCCTTATATCGTTTTTGTTTACGAGAAAAATGGGAGAGTGAATACTCAAGTTTGGATCTGAAAAAAAAAAGTTGAACATCCACAAATACTGAGAGAGATAATTCCAAAAAGTGTCTGTGATTTTTAAGGATAGGCAAAAAGTGGGTTGTTTGGCTCTGGTAAATATCCAACCACTTGAGGATTTGATTTTTTCTACTCCTTGAGATTTTTGGCGTCATTAGGCCACTTGCATCCTCAACATGTTTCTGGCATGCATGGACACCACATTTAAAGCGTGTTAGGATGAGTTAGAAGTCCCTTTCCTAAAAAATTCCACCAAGCTAATTATTAGGGGGTTGTACTAGTGGAATTTCCCAAACATGGATAACAAAACCATGGAGTTCGTTTTTATAGTGCGTGAAATAATTTTCTTCACTTTTACGTTTATTATGGTTTTCAATTTTTTTTTTTTTGCATACATGGACTCTAAAATTTTCATTTTGTTGCGATATATTTTGCCTTATATCGTTTTTGTTTACGAGAAAAATGGGAGAGTGAAAACTCAAGTTTGGATCTGAAAAAAAAAAAGTTGAACATCCACAAATACTGAGAGAGATAATTGCAAAAAGTATCTGTGATTTTGAAGGATAGGCAAAAAGTGGGTTGTTTGGCTCTGGTAAATATGCAACCACTTGAGGATTTGATTTTTTCTACTCCTTGAGATTTTTGGCATCATTAGGCCACTTGCATCCTCAACATGTTTCTGGCATGCACGGACACCACATTTAATGCATGTTAGGATCAGTTAGAAGTCCCTTTCCTATAAAATTCCACCAAGCTAATTATTAGGGGGTTGTACTTGTGGAATTTCCCATACATGGATAACAAAATCTTGGAGTTTGTTTTTATAGTGCGTGAAATAATTTTCTTCACTTTTACATTTATTATGGTTTTCAAGTTTTTTTTTTGGATACATGGACTCTAAAATTTTTATTTTGTTGCGATCTATTTATCCTCATGTCTTTTTTGTTTACGAGAAAAATGGGAGAGTGAAAACTCAAGTTTGGATCTGAAAAAGAAAAGTTGAACATCCACAAATGCTGAGAGAGATAATTCCAAAAAGTGTTTGTGATTTTTAAGGATAGGCAAAAAGTGGGTTGTTTGGCTCTGGTATATATCCAACAACTTGAGGATTTGATTTTTTCTACTCCTTGAGATTTTTGGCATCATTAGGCCACTTGCATCCTCAACTTGTTTCTGGCATGCATGGACACCACATTTAAAGCATGTTAAGATCAGTTAGAAGTCCATTTCCTATAAAATTCCACCAAACTAATTATTAGGGGGTTGTACTTGTGGAATTTCGCAAACATGGATAACAAAACCTTGGAGTTCATTTTTATAGTGCGTGAAATAATTTTCTTTACTTTTACATTTATTATGGTTTTCAAATTTTTGTTTGCACACATGGACTCTAAAATTTTTATTTTGTTGCGATCTATTTATCCTCATGTCTTTTTTGTTTACGAGAAAAATGGGAGAGTGAAAACTCAAGTTTGGATCTGAAAAAACAAAAGTTGAACATCCACAAATGCTGAGAGAGATAATTCCAAAAAGTATCTGAGATTTTTAAGGATAGGCAAAAAGTGGGTTGTTTGGCTCTAATAAATATCCAACCACTTGAGGATTTGATTCTTTCTACTCCTTGAGATTTTTGGCATCATTAGGCCACTTGCATCCTCAACATGTTTCTGGCATACATGGACACCACATTTAAAGCGTGTTAGGATCAGTTAGAAGTCCCTTTCCTAAAAAATTCCACCAAGCTAATTATTAGGGGGTTGTACTAGTGGAATTTCCCAAACATGGATAACAAAACCTTGGGGTTCGTTTTTATAGTGCGTGAAATAATTTTCTTCACTTTTACATTTATTAAGGTTTTCTATTTTTTTTTTTTGCATACATGGACTCTAAAATTTTCATTTTCATGCGATCTATTTTGCCTCATGTCTTTTTTGTTTACGAGAAAAATGGGAGAGTGAAAACTCAAGTTTGGATCTGAAAAAGAAAAGTTGAACATCCACAAATGCTGAGAGAGGTAATTCCAAAAAGTGTCTGTGATTTTTAAGGATTGGCAAAAAGTGGGTTGTTTGGCTCTGGAAAATATCCAACCACTTGAGGATTTGATTTTTTCTACTCCTTGAGATTTTTGGCATCATTAGGCCACTTGCATCCTCAACATGTTTCTGGCATGCATGGACACCACATTTAAAGCATGTTAGGATCAGTTAGAACTCCCTTTCCTATAAAATTCCACCAAGCTAATTATTAGGGGGTTGTACTTGTGGAATTTCCCATACATGGATAACAAAACCTTGGAGTTTGTTTTTATAGTGCGTGAAATAATTTTCTTCACTTTTACATTTATTATGGTTTTCAAATTTTTTTTTGCATACATGGACTCTAAAATTTTTATTTTGTTGCGATCTATTTTGCCTCGTGTCTTTTTTGTTTACGAGAAAAATGGGAGAGTGAAAACTCAAGTTTGGATCTGAAAACAAAAAGTTGAACATCCACAATGCTGATAGAGATAATTCCAAAAAGTGTGTGTGATTTTTAAGGATAGGCAAAAAGTGGGTTGTTTGGCTCTGGTCAATATCCAACCAATTGAGGATTTGATTTTTTCTACTCCTTGAGATTTTTGCCATCATTAGGCCACTTGCATCCTCAACATGTTTCTGGCATGCATGGACACCACATTTAAAGCATGTTAGGATCTGTTAGAAGTCCCTTTCCTATAAAATTCCACCAAGCTAATTATTAGGGGGTTGTACTAGTGGAATTTTCCAAACATGGATAAGAAAACCTTGGAGTTTGTTTTTATAGTGCGTGAAATAATTTTCTTCACTTTTACGTTTATTATGGTTTTCAAATTTTTTTTTTGCATACATGGACTCTAAAATTTTCATTTTGTTGCGATCTATTTTGCCTTATATCGTTTTTGTTTACGAGAAAAATGGGAGAGTGAAAACTCAAGTTTGGATCTGAAAAAAAAAAGTTGAACATCCACAAATACGGAGAGAGATAATTCCAAAAAGTATCTGTGATTTTTAAGGATAATCAAAAAGTGGGTTGTTTGGCTCAGGTAAATATCCAACCACTTGAGTATTTGATTTTTTCTACTCCTTTAGATTTTTGGCATCATTAGGCCACTTGCATCCTCAACATGTTTCTGGCATGCATGGACACCACATTTAAAGCATGTTAGGATCAGTTAGAAGTCCCTTTCCTATAAAATTCCACCAAGATAATTATTAGGGGGTTGTACTAGTGGAATTTCCCATACAAGGATAACAAAACCTTGGAGTCTGTTTTTGTAGTGCGTGAAATAATTTTCTTCACTTTTACATTTATTATGGTTTTCAATTTTTTTTTTGTATACATGGACTCTAAAATTTTCATTTTGTTGCGATCTATTTTGCCTTATATCGTTTTTGTTTACGAGAAAAATGGGAGAGTGAATACTCAAGTTTGGATCTGAAAAAAAAAAGTTGAACATCCACAAATACTGAGAGAGATAATTCCAAAAAGTGTCTGTGATTTTTAAGGATAGGCAAAAAGTGGGTTGTTTGGCTCTGGTAAATATCCAACCACTTGAGGATTTGATTTTTTCTACTCCTTGAGATTTTTGGCGTCATTAGGCCACTTGCATCCTCAACATGTTTCTGGCATGCATGGACACCACATTTAAAGCGTGTTAGGATGAGTTAGAAGTCCCTTTCCTAAAAAATTCCACCAAGCTAATTATTAGGGGGTTGTACTAGTGGAATTTCCCAAACATGGATAACAAAACCATGGAGTTCGTTTTTATAGTGCGTGAAATAATTTTCTTCACTTTTACGTTTATTATGGTTTTCAATTTTTTTTTTTTTGCATACATGGACTCTAAAATTTTCATTTTGTTGCGATATATTTTGCCTTATATCGTTTTTGTTTACGAGAAAAATGGGAGAGTGAAAACTCAAGTTTGGATCTGAAAAAAAAAAAGTTGAACATCCACAAATACTGAGAGAGATAATTGCAAAAAGTATCTGTGATTTTGAAGGATAGGCAAAAAGTGGGTTGTTTGGCTCTGGTAAATATGCAACCACTTGAGGATTTGATTTTTTCTACTCCTTGAGATTTTTGGCATCATTAGGCCACTTGCATCCTCAACATGTTTCTGGCATGCACGGACACCACATTTAATGCATGTTAGGATCAGTTAGAAGTCCCTTTCCTATAAAATTCCACCAAGCTAATTATTAGGGGGTTGTACTTGTGGAATTTCCCATACATGGATAACAAAATCTTGGAGTTTGTTTTTATAGTGCGTGAAATAATTTTCTTCACTTTTACATTTATTATGGTTTTCAAGTTTTTTTTTTGGATACATGGACTCTAAAATTTTTATTTTGTTGCGATCTATTTATCCTCATGTCTTTTTTGTTTACGAGAAAAATGGGAGAGTGAAAACTCAAGTTTGGATCTGAAAAAGAAAAGTTGAACATCCACAAATGCTGAGAGAGATAATTCCAAAAAGTGTTTGTGATTTTTAAGGATAGGCAAAAAGTGGGTTGTTTGGCTCTGGTATATATCCAACAACTTGAGGATTTGATTTTTTCTACTCCTTGAGATTTTTGGCATCATTAGGCCACTTGCATCCTCAACTTGTTTCTGGCATGCATGGACACCACATTTAAAGCATGTTAAGATCAGTTAGAAGTCCATTTCCTATAAAATTCCACCAAACTAATTATTAGGGGGTTGTACTTGTGGAATTTCGCAAACATGGATAACAAAACCTTGGAGTTCATTTTTATAGTGCGTGAAATAATTTTCTTTACTTTTACATTTATTATGGTTTTCAAATTTTTGTTTGCACACATGGACTCTAAAATTTTTATTTTGTTGCGATCTATTTATCCTCATGTCTTTTTTGTTTACGAGAAAAATGGGAGAGTGAAAACTCAAGTTTGGATCTGAAAAAACAAAAGTTGAACATCCACAAATGCTGAGAGAGATAATTCCAAAAAGTATCTGAGATTTTTAAGGATAGGCAAAAAGTGGGTTGTTTGGCTCTAATAAATATCCAACCACTTGAGGATTTGATTCTTTCTACTCCTTGAGATTTTTGGCATCATTAGGCCACTTGCATCCTCAACATGTTTCTGGCATACATGGACACCACATTTAAAGCGTGTTAGGATCAGTTAGAAGTCCCTTTCCTAAAAAATTCCACCAAGCTAATTATTAGGGGGTTGTACTAGTGGAATTTCCCAAACATGGATAACAAAACCTTGGGGTTCGTTTTTATAGTGCGTGAAATAATTTTCTTCACTTTTACATTTATTAAGGTTTTCTATTTTTTTTTTTTGCATACATGGACTCTAAAATTTTCATTTTCATGCGATCTATTTTGCCTCAAGTCTTTTTTGTTTACGAGAAAAATGGGAGAGTGAAAACTCAAGTTTGGATCTGAAAAAGAAAAGTTGAACATCCACAAATGCTGAGAGAGGTAATTCCAAAAAGTGTCTGTGATTTTTAAGGATTGGCAAAAAGTGGGTTGTTTGGCTCTGGAAAATATCCAACCACTTGAGGATTTGATTTTTTCTACTCCTTGAGATTTTTGGCATCATTAGGCCACTTGCATCCTCAACATGTTTCTGGCATGCATGGACACCACATTTAAAGCATGTTAGGATCAGTTAGAACTCCCTTTCCTATAAAATTCCACCAAGCTAATTATTAGGGGGTTGTACTTGTGGAATTTCCCATACATGGATAACAAAACCTTGGAGTTTGTTTTTATAGTGCGTGAAATAATTTTCTTCACTTTTACATTTATTATGGTTTTCAAATTTTTTTTTGCATACATGGACTCTAAAATTTTTATTTTGTTGCGATCTATTTTGCCTCGTGTCTTTTTTGTTTACGAGAAAAATGGGAGAGTGAAAACTCAAGTTTGGATCTGAAAACAAAAAGTTGAACATCCACAATGCTGATAGAGATAATTCCAAAAAGTGTGTGTGATTTTTAAGGATAGGCAAAAAGTGGGTTGTTTGGCTCTGGTCAATATCCAACCAATTGAGGATTTGATTTTTTCTACTCCTTGAGATTTTTGCCATCATTAGGCCACTTGCATCCTCAACATGTTTCTGGCATGCATGGACACCACATTTAAAGCATGTTAGGATCTGTTAGAAGTCCCTTTCCTATAAAATTCCACCAAGCTAATTATTAGGGGGTTGTACTAGTGGAATTTTCCAAACATGGATAAGAAAACCTTGGAGTTTGTTTTTATAGTGCGTGAAATAATTTTCTTCACTTTTACGTTTATTATGGTTTTCAAATTTTTTTTTTGCATACATGGACTCTAAAATTTTCATTTTGTTGCGATCTATTTTGCCTTATATCGTTTTTGTTTACGAGAAAAATGGGAGAGTGAAAACTCAAGTTTGGATCTGAAAAAAAAAAGTTGAACATCCACAAATACGGAGAGAGATAATTCCAAAAAGTATCTGTGATTTTTAAGGATAATCAAAAAGTGGGTTGTTTGGCTCAGGTAAATATCCAACCACTTGAGTATTTGATTTTTTCTACTCCTTTAGATTTTTGGCATCATTAGGCCACTTGCATCCTCAACATGTTTCTGGCATGCATGGACACCACATTTAAAGCATGTTAGGATCAGTTAGAAGTCCCTTTCCTATAAAATTCCACCAAGATAATTATTAGGGGGTTGTACTAGTGGAATTTCCCATACAAGGATAACAAAACCTTGGAGTCTGTTTTTGTAGTGCGTGAAATAATTTTCTTCACTTTTACATTTATTATGGTTTTCAATTTTTTTTTTGTATACATGGACTCTAAAATTTTCATTTTGTTGCGATCTATTTTGCCTTATATCGTTTTTGTTTACGAGAAAAATGGGAGAGTGAATACTCAAGTTTGGATCTGAAAAAAAAAAGTTGAACATCCACAAATACTGAGAGAGATAATTCCAAAAAGTGTCTGTGATTTTTAAGGATAGGCAAAAAGTGGGTTGTTTGGCTCTGGTAAATATCCAACCACTTGAGGATTTGATTTTTTCTACTCCTTGAGATTTTTGGCGTCATTAGGCCACTTGCATCCTCAACATGTTTCTGGCATGCATGGACACCACATTTAAAGCGTGTTAGGATGAGTTAGAAGTCCCTTTCCTAAAAAATTCCACCAAGCTAATTATTAGGGGGTTGTACTAGTGGAATTTCCCAAACATGGATAACAAAACCATGGAGTTCGTTTTTATAGTGCGTGAAATAATTTTCTTCACTTTTACGTTTATTATGGTTTTCAATTTTTTTTTTTTTGCATACATGGACTCTAAAATTTTCATTTTGTTGCGATATATTTTGCCTTATATCGTTTTTGTTTACGAGAAAAATGGGAGAGTGAAAACTCAAGTTTGGATCTGAAAAAAAAAAAGTTGAACATCCACAAATACTGAGAGAGATAATTGCAAAAAGTATCTGTGATTTTGAAGGATAGGCAAAAAGTGGGTTGTTTGGCTCTGGTAAATATGCAACCACTTGAGGATTTGATTTTTTCTACTCCTTGAGATTTTTGGCATCATTAGGCCACTTGCATCCTCAACATGTTTCTGGCATGCACGGACACCACATTTAATGCATGTTAGGATCAGTTAGAAGTCCCTTTCCTATAAAATTCCACCAAGCTAATTATTAGGGGGTTGTACTTGTGGAATTTCCCATACATGGATAACAAAATCTTGGAGTTTGTTTTTATAGTGCGTGAAATAATTTTCTTCACTTTTACATTTATTATGGTTTTCAAGTTTTTTTTTTGGATACATGGACTCTAAAATTTTTATTTTGTTGCGATCTATTTATCCTCATGTCTTTTTTGTTTACGAGAAAAATGGGAGAGTGAAAACTCAAGTTTGGATCTGAAAAAGAAAAGTTGAACATCCACAAATGCTGAGAGAGATAATTCCAAAAAGTGTTTGTGATTTTTAAGGATAGGCAAAAAGTGGGTTGTTTGGCTCTGGTATATATCCAACAACTTGAGGATTTGATTTTTTCTACTCCTTGAGATTTTTGGCATCATTAGGCCACTTGCATCCTCAACTTGTTTCTGGCATGCATGGACACCACATTTAAAGCATGTTAAGATCAGTTAGAAGTCCATTTCCTATAAAATTCCACCAAACTAATTATTAGGGGGTTGTACTTGTGGAATTTCGCAAACATGGATAACAAAACCTTGGAGTTCATTTTTATAGTGCGTGAAATAATTTTCTTTACTTTTACATTTATTATGGTTTTCAAATTTTTGTTTGCACACATGGACTCTAAAATTTTTATTTTGTTGCGATCTATTTATCCTCATGTCTTTTTTGTTTACGAGAAAAATGGGAGAGTGAAAACTCAAGTTTGGATCTGAAAAAACAAAAGTTGAACATCCACAAATGCTGAGAGAGATAATTCCAAAAAGTATCTGAGATTTTTAAGGATAGGCAAAAAGTGGGTTGTTTGGCTCTAATAAATATCCAACCACTTGAGGATTTGATTCTTTCTACTCCTTGAGATTTTTGGCATCATTAGGCCACTTGCATCCTCAACATGTTTCTGGCATACATGGACACCACATTTAAAGCGTGTTAGGATCAGTTAGAAGTCCCTTTCCTAAAAAATTCCACCAAGCTAATTATTAGGGGGTTGTACTAGTGGAATTTCCCAAACATGGATAACAAAACCTTGGGGTTCGTTTTTATAGTGCGTGAAATAATTTTCTTCACTTTTACATTTATTAAGGTTTTCTATTTTTTTTTTTTGCATACATGGACTCTAAAATTTTCATTTTCATGCGATCTATTTTGCCTCAAGTCTTTTTTGTTTACGAGAAAAATGGGAGAGTGAAAACTCAAGTTTGGATCTGAAAAAGAAAAGTTGAACATCCACAAATGCTGAGAGAGGTAATTCCAAAAAGTGTCTGTGATTTTTAAGGATTGGCAAAAAGTGGGTTGTTTGGCTCTGGAAAATATCCAACCACTTGAGGATTTGATTTTTTCTACTCCTTGAGATTTTTGGCATCATTAGGCCACTTGCATCCTCAACATGTTTCTGGCATGCATGGACACCACATTTAAAGCATGTTAGGATCAGTTAGAACTCCCTTTCCTATAAAATTCCACCAAGCTAATTATTAGGGGGTTGTACTTGTGGAATTTCCCATACATGGATAACAAAACCTTGGAGTTTGTTTTTATAGTGCGTGAAATAATTTTCTTCACTTTTACATTTATTATGGTTTTCAAATTTTTTTTTGCATACATGGACTCTAAAATTTTTATTTTGTTGCGATCTATTTTGCCTCGTGTCTTTTTTGTTTACGAGAAAAATGGGAGAGTGAAAACTCAAGTTTGGATCTGAAAACAAAAAGTTGAACATCCACAATGCTGATAGAGATAATTCCAAAAAGTGTGTGTGATTTTTAAGGATAGGCAAAAAGTGGGTTGTTTGGCTCTGGTCAATATCCAACCAATTGAGGATTTGATTTTTTCTACTCCTTGAGATTTTTGCCATCATTAGGCCACTTGCATCCTCAACATGTTTCTGGCATGCATGGACACCACATTTAAAGCATGTTAGGATCTGTTAGAAGTCCCTTTCCTATAAAATTCCACCAAGCTAATTATTAGGGGGTTGTACTAGTGGAATTTTCCAAACATGGATAAGAAAACCTTGGAGTTTGTTTTTATAGTGCGTGAAATAATTTTCTTCACTTTTACGTTTATTATGGTTTTCAAATTTTTTTTTTGCATACATGGACTCTAAAATTTTCATTTTGTTGCGATCTATTTTGCCTTATATCGTTTTTGTTTACGAGAAAAATGGGAGAGTGAAAACTCAAGTTTGGATCTGAAAAAAAAAAGTTGAACATCCACAAATACGGAGAGAGATAATTCCAAAAAGTATCTGTGATTTTTAAGGATAATCAAAAAGTGGGTTGTTTGGCTCAGGTAAATATCCAACCACTTGAGTATTTGATTTTTTCTACTCCTTTAGATTTTTGGCATCATTAGGCCACTTGCATCCTCAACATGTTTCTGGCATGCATGGACACCACATTTAAAGCATGTTAGGATCAGTTAGAAGTCCCTTTCCTATAAAATTCCACCAAGATAATTATTAGGGGGTTGTACTAGTGGAATTTCCCATACAAGGATAACAAAACCTTGGAGTCTGTTTTTGTAGTGCGTGAAATAATTTTCTTCACTTTTACATTTATTATGGTTTTCAATTTTTTTTTTGTATACATGGACTCTAAAATTTTCATTTTGTTGCGATCTATTTTGCCTTATATCGTTTTTGTTTACGAGAAAAATGGGAGAGTGAATACTCAAGTTTGGATCTGAAAAAAAAAAGTTGAACATCCACAAATACTGAGAGAGATAATTCCAAAAAGTGTCTGTGATTTTTAAGGATAGGCAAAAAGTGGGTTGTTTGGCTCTGGTAAATATCCAACCACTTGAGGATTTGATTTTTTCTACTCCTTGAGATTTTTGGCGTCATTAGGCCACTTGCATCCTCAACATGTTTCTGGCATGCATGGACACCACATTTAAAGCGTGTTAGGATGAGTTAGAAGTCCCTTTCCTAAAAAATTCCACCAAGCTAATTATTAGGGGGTTGTACTAGTGGAATTTCCCAAACATGGATAACAAAACCATGGAGTTCGTTTTTATAGTGCGTGAAATAATTTTCTTCACTTTTACGTTTATTATGGTTTTCAATTTTTTTTTTTTTGCATACATGGACTCTAAAATTTTCATTTTGTTGCGATATATTTTGCCTTATATCGTTTTTGTTTACGAGAAAAATGGGAGAGTGAAAACTCAAGTTTGGATCTGAAAAAAAAAAAGTTGAACATCCACAAATACTGAGAGAGATAATTGCAAAAAGTATCTGTGATTTTGAAGGATAGGCAAAAAGTGGGTTGTTTGGCTCTGGTAAATATGCAACCACTTGAGGATTTGATTTTTTCTACTCCTTGAGATTTTTGGCATCATTAGGCCACTTGCATCCTCAACATGTTTCTGGCATGCACGGACACCACATTTAATGCATGTTAGGATCAGTTAGAAGTCCCTTTCCTATAAAATTCCACCAAGCTAATTATTAGGGGGTTGTACTTGTGGAATTTCCCATACATGGATAACAAAATCTTGGAGTTTGTTTTTATAGTGCGTGAAATAATTTTCTTCACTTTTACATTTATTATGGTTTTCAAGTTTTTTTTTTGGATACATGGACTCTAAAATTTTTATTTTGTTGCGATCTATTTATCCTCATGTCTTTTTTGTTTACGAGAAAAATGGGAGAGTGAAAACTCAAGTTTGGATCTGAAAAAGAAAAGTTGAACATCCACAAATGCTGAGAGAGATAATTCCAAAAAGTGTTTGTGATTTTTAAGGATAGGCAAAAAGTGGGTTGTTTGGCTCTGGTATATATCCAACAACTTGAGGATTTGATTTTTTCTACTCCTTGAGATTTTTGGCATCATTAGGCCACTTGCATCCTCAACTTGTTTCTGGCATGCATGGACACCACATTTAAAGCATGTTAAGATCAGTTAGAAGTCCATTTCCTATAAAATTCCACCAAACTAATTATTAGGGGGTTGTACTTGTGGAATTTCGCAAACATGGATAACAAAACCTTGGAGTTCATTTTTATAGTGCGTGAAATAATTTTCTTTACTTTTACATTTATTATGGTTTTCAAATTTTTGTTTGCACACATGGACTCTAAAATTTTTATTTTGTTGCGATCTATTTATCCTCATGTCTTTTTTGTTTACGAGAAAAATGGGAGAGTGAAAACTCAAGTTTGGATCTGAAAAAACAAAAGTTGAACATCCACAAATGCTGAGAGAGATAATTCCAAAAAGTATCTGAGATTTTTAAGGATAGGCAAAAAGTGGGTTGTTTGGCTCTAATAAATATCCAACCACTTGAGGATTTGATTCTTTCTACTCCTTGAGATTTTTGGCATCATTAGGCCACTTGCATCCTCAACATGTTTCTGGCATACATGGACACCACATTTAAAGCGTGTTAGGATCAGTTAGAAGTCCCTTTCCTAAAAAATTCCACCAAGCTAATTATTAGGGGGTTGTACTAGTGGAATTTCCCAAACATGGATAACAAAACCTTGGGGTTCGTTTTTATAGTGCGTGAAATAATTTTCTTCACTTTTACATTTATTAAGGTTTTCTATTTTTTTTTTTTGCATACATGGACTCTAAAATTTTCATTTTCATGCGATCTATTTTGCCTCATGTCTTTTTTGTTTACGAGAAAAATGGGAGAGTGAAAACTCAAGTTTGGATCTGAAAAAGAAAAGTTGAACATCCACAAATGCTGAGAGAGGTAATTCCAAAAAGTGTCTGTGATTTTTAAGGATTGGCAAAAAGTGGGTTGTTTGGCTCTGGAAAATATCCAACCACTTGAGGATTTGATTTTTTCTACTCCTTGAGATTTTTGGCATCATTAGGCCACTTGCATCCTCAACATGTTTCTGGCATGCATGGACACCACATTTAAAGCATGTTAGGATCAGTTAGAACTCCCTTTCCTATAAAATTCCACCAAGCTAATTATTAGGGGGTTGTACTTGTGGAATTTCCCATACATGGATAACAAAACCTTGGAGTTTGTTTTTATAGTGCGTGAAATAATTTTCTTCACTTTTACATTTATTATGGTTTTCAAATTTTTTTTTGCATACATGGACTCTAAAATTTTTATTTTGTTGCGATCTATTTTGCCTCGTGTCTTTTTTGTTTACGAGAAAAATGGGAGAGTGAAAACTCAAGTTTGGATCTGAAAACAAAAAGTTGAACATCCACAATGCTGATAGAGATAATTCCAAAAAGTGTGTGTGATTTTTAAGGATAGGCAAAAAGTGGGTTGTTTGGCTCTGGTCAATATCCAACCAATTGAGGATTTGATTTTTTCTACTCCTTGAGATTTTTGCCATCATTAGGCCACTTGCATCCTCAACATGTTTCTGGCATGCATGGACACCACATTTAAAGCATGTTAGGATCTGTTAGAAGTCCCTTTCCTATAAAATTCCACCAAGCTAATTATTAGGGGGTTGTACTAGTGGAATTTTCCAAACATGGATAAGAAAACCTTGGAGTTTGTTTTTATAGTGCGTGAAATAATTTTCTTCACTTTTACGTTTATTATGGTTTTCAAATTTTTTTTTTGCATACATGGACTCTAAAATTTTCATTTTGTTGCGATCTATTTTGCCTTATATCGTTTTTGTTTACGAGAAAAATGGGAGAGTGAAAACTCAAGTTTGGATCTGAAAAAAAAAAGTTGAACATCCACAAATACGGAGAGAGATAATTCCAAAAAGTATCTGTGATTTTTAAGGATAATCAAAAAGTGGGTTGTTTGGCTCAGGTAAATATCCAACCACTTGAGTATTTGATTTTTTCTACTCCTTTAGATTTTTGGCATCATTAGGCCACTTGCATCCTCAACATGTTTCTGGCATGCATGGACACCACATTTAAAGCATGTTAGGATCAGTTAGAAGTCCCTTTCCTATAAAATTCCACCAAGATAATTATTAGGGGGTTGTACTAGTGGAATTTCCCATACAAGGATAACAAAACCTTGGAGTCTGTTTTTGTAGTGCGTGAAATAATTTTCTTCACTTTTACATTTATTATGGTTTTCAATTTTTTTTTTGTATACATGGACTCTAAAATTTTCATTTTGTTGCGATCTATTTTGCCTTATATCGTTTTTGTTTACGAGAAAAATGGGAGAGTGAATACTCAAGTTTGGATCTGAAAAAAAAAAGTTGAACATCCACAAATACTGAGAGAGATAATTCCAAAAAGTGTCTGTGATTTTTAAGGATAGGCAAAAAGTGGGTTGTTTGGCTCTGGTAAATATCCAACCACTTGAGGATTTGATTTTTTCTACTCCTTGAGATTTTTGGCGTCATTAGGCCACTTGCATCCTCAACATGTTTCTGGCATGCATGGACACCACATTTAAAGCGTGTTAGGATGAGTTAGAAGTCCCTTTCCTAAAAAATTCCACCAAGCTAATTATTAGGGGGTTGTACTAGTGGAATTTCCCAAACATGGATAACAAAACCATGGAGTTCGTTTTTATAGTGCGTGAAATAATTTTCTTCACTTTTACGTTTATTATGGTTTTCAATTTTTTTTTTTTTGCATACATGGACTCTAAAATTTTCATTTTGTTGCGATATATTTTGCCTTATATCGTTTTTGTTTACGAGAAAAATGGGAGAGTGAAAACTCAAGTTTGGATCTGAAAAAAAAAAAGTTGAACATCCACAAATACTGAGAGAGATAATTGCAAAAAGTATCTGTGATTTTGAAGGATAGGCAAAAAGTGGGTTGTTTGGCTCTGGTAAATATGCAACCACTTGAGGATTTGATTTTTTCTACTCCTTGAGATTTTTGGCATCATTAGGCCACTTGCATCCTCAACATGTTTCTGGCATGCACGGACACCACATTTAATGCATGTTAGGATCAGTTAGAAGTCCCTTTCCTATAAAATTCCACCAAGCTAATTATTAGGGGGTTGTACTTGTGGAATTTCCCATACATGGATAACAAAATCTTGGAGTTTGTTTTTATAGTGCGTGAAATAATTTTCTTCACTTTTACATTTATTATGGTTTTCAAGTTTTTTTTTTGGATACATGGACTCTAAAATTTTTATTTTGTTGCGATCTATTTATCCTCATGTCTTTTTTGTTTACGAGAAAAATGGGAGAGTGAAAACTCAAGTTTGGATCTGAAAAAGAAAAGTTGAACATCCACAAATGCTGAGAGAGATAATTCCAAAAAGTGTTTGTGATTTTTAAGGATAGGCAAAAAGTGGGTTGTTTGGCTCTGGTATATATCCAACAACTTGAGGATTTGATTTTTTCTACTCCTTGAGATTTTTGGCATCATTAGGCCACTTGCATCCTCAACTTGTTTCTGGCATGCATGGACACCACATTTAAAGCATGTTAAGATCAGTTAGAAGTCCATTTCCTATAAAATTCCACCAAACTAATTATTAGGGGGTTGTACTTGTGGAATTTCGCAAACATGGATAACAAAACCTTGGAGTTCATTTTTATAGTGCGTGAAATAATTTTCTTTACTTTTACATTTATTATGGTTTTCAAATTTTTGTTTGCACACATGGACTCTAAAATTTTTATTTTGTTGCGATCTATTTATCCTCATGTCTTTTTTGTTTACGAGAAAAATGGGAGAGTGAAAACTCAAGTTTGGATCTGAAAAAACAAAAGTTGAACATCCACAAATGCTGAGAGAGATAATTCCAAAAAGTATCTGAGATTTTTAAGGATAGGCAAAAAGTGGGTTGTTTGGCTCTAATAAATATCCAACCACTTGAGGATTTGATTCTTTCTACTCCTTGAGATTTTTGGCATCATTAGGCCACTTGCATCCTCAACATGTTTCTGGCATACATGGACACCACATTTAAAGCGTGTTAGGATCAGTTAGAAGTCCCTTTCCTAAAAAATTCCACCAAGCTAATTATTAGGGGGTTGTACTAGTGGAATTTCCCAAACATGGATAACAAAACCTTGGGGTTCGTTTTTATAGTGCGTGAAATAATTTTCTTCACTTTTACATTTATTAAGGTTTTCTATTTTTTTTTTTTGCATACATGGACTCTAAAATTTTCATTTTCATGCGATCTATTTTGCCTCATGTCTTTTTTGTTTACGAGAAAAATGGGAGAGTGAAAACTCAAGTTTGGATCTGAAAAAGAAAAGTTGAACATCCACAAATGCTGAGAGAGGTAATTCCAAAAAGTGTCTGTGATTTTTAAGGATTGGCAAAAAGTGGGTTGTTTGGCTCTGGAAAATATCCAACCACTTGAGGATTTGATTTTTTCTACTCCTTGAGATTTTTGGCATCATTAGGCCACTTGCATCCTCAACATGTTTCTGGCATGCATGGACACCACATTTAAAGCATGTTAGGATCAGTTAGAACTCCCTTTCCTATAAAATTCCACCAAGCTAATTATTAGGGGGTTGTACTTGTGGAATTTCCCATACATGGATAACAAAACCTTGGAGTTTGTTTTTATAGTGCGTGAAATAATTTTCTTCACTTTTACATTTATTATGGTTTTCAAATTTTTTTTTGCATACATGGACTCTAAAATTTTTATTTTGTTGCGATCTATTTTGCCTCGTGTCTTTTTTGTTTACGAGAAAAATGGGAGAGTGAAAACTCAAGTTTGGATCTGAAAACAAAAAGTTGAACATCCACAATGCTGATAGAGATAATTCCAAAAAGTGTGTGTGATTTTTAAGGATAGGCAAAAAGTGGGTTGTTTGGCTCTGGTCAATATCCAACCAATTGAGGATTTGATTTTTTCTACTCCTTGAGATTTTTGCCATCATTAGGCCACTTGCATCCTCAACATGTTTCTGGCATGCATGGACACCACATTTAAAGCATGTTAGGATCTGTTAGAAGTCCCTTTCCTATAAAATTCCACCAAGCTAATTATTAGGGGGTTGTACTAGTGGAATTTTCCAAACATGGATAAGAAAACCTTGGAGTTTGTTTTTATAGTGCGTGAAATAATTTTCTTCACTTTTACGTTTATTATGGTTTTCAAATTTTTTTTTTGCATACATGGACTCTAAAATTTTCATTTTGTTGCGATCTATTTTGCCTTATATCGTTTTTGTTTACGAGAAAAATGGGAGAGTGAAAACTCAAGTTTGGATCTGAAAAAAAAAAGTTGAACATCCACAAATACGGAGAGAGATAATTCCAAAAAGTATCTGTGATTTTTAAGGATAATCAAAAAGTGGGTTGTTTGGCTCAGGTAAATATCCAACCACTTGAGTATTTGATTTTTTCTACTCCTTTAGATTTTTGGCATCATTAGGCCACTTGCATCCTCAACATGTTTCTGGCATGCATGGACACCACATTTAAAGCATGTTAGGATCAGTTAGAAGTCCCTTTCCTATAAAATTCCACCAAGATAATTATTAGGGGGTTGTACTAGTGGAATTTCCCATACAAGGATAACAAAACCTTGGAGTCTGTTTTTGTAGTGCGTGAAATAATTTTCTTCACTTTTACATTTATTATGGTTTTCAATTTTTTTTTTGTATACATGGACTCTAAAATTTTCATTTTGTTGCGATCTATTTTGCCTTATATCGTTTTTGTTTACGAGAAAAATGGGAGAGTGAATACTCAAGTTTGGATCTGAAAAAAAAAAGTTGAACATCCACAAATACTGAGAGAGATAATTCCAAAAAGTGTCTGTGATTTTTAAGGATAGGCAAAAAGTGGGTTGTTTGGCTCTGGTAAATATCCAACCACTTGAGGATTTGATTTTTTCTACTCCTTGAGATTTTTGGCGTCATTAGGCCACTTGCATCCTCAACATGTTTCTGGCATGCATGGACACCACATTTAAAGCGTGTTAGGATGAGTTAGAAGTCCCTTTCCTAAAAAATTCCACCAAGCTAATTATTAGGGGGTTGTACTAGTGGAATTTCCCAAACATGGATAACAAAACCATGGAGTTCGTTTTTATAGTGCGTGAAATAATTTTCTTCACTTTTACGTTTATTATGGTTTTCAATTTTTTTTTTTTTGCATACATGGACTCTAAAATTTTCATTTTGTTGCGATATATTTTGCCTTATATCGTTTTTGTTTACGAGAAAAATGGGAGAGTGAAAACTCAAGTTTGGATCTGAAAAAAAAAAAGTTGAACATCCACAAATACTGAGAGAGATAATTGCAAAAAGTATCTGTGATTTTGAAGGATAGGCAAAAAGTGGGTTGTTTGGCTCTGGTAAATATGCAACCACTTGAGGATTTGATTTTTTCTACTCCTTGAGATTTTTGGCATCATTAGGCCACTTGCATCCTCAACATGTTTCTGGCATGCACGGACACCACATTTAATGCATGTTAGGATCAGTTAGAAGTCCCTTTCCTATAAAATTCCACCAAGCTAATTATTAGGGGGTTGTACTTGTGGAATTTCCCATACATGGATAACAAAATCTTGGAGTTTGTTTTTATAGTGCGTGAAATAATTTTCTTCACTTTTACATTTATTATGGTTTTCAAGTTTTTTTTTTGGATACATGGACTCTAAAATTTTTATTTTGTTGCGATCTATTTATCCTCATGTCTTTTTTGTTTACGAGAAAAATGGGAGAGTGAAAACTCAAGTTTGGATCTGAAAAAGAAAAGTTGAACATCCACAAATGCTGAGAGAGATAATTCCAAAAAGTGTTTGTGATTTTTAAGGATAGGCAAAAAGTGGGTTGTTTGGCTCTGGTATATATCCAACAACTTGAGGATTTGATTTTTTCTACTCCTTGAGATTTTTGGCATCATTAGGCCACTTGCATCCTCAACTTGTTTCTGGCATGCATGGACACCACATTTAAAGCATGTTAAGATCAGTTAGAAGTCCATTTCCTATAAAATTCCACCAAACTAATTATTAGGGGGTTGTACTTGTGGAATTTCGCAAACATGGATAACAAAACCTTGGAGTTCATTTTTATAGTGCGTGAAATAATTTTCTTTACTTTTACATTTATTATGGTTTTCAAATTTTTGTTTGCACACATGGACTCTAAAATTTTTATTTTGTTGCGATCTATTTATCCTCATGTCTTTTTTGTTTACGAGAAAAATGGGAGAGTGAAAACTCAAGTTTGGATCTGAAAAAACAAAAGTTGAACATCCACAAATGCTGAGAGAGATAATTCCAAAAAGTATCTGAGATTTTTAAGGATAGGCAAAAAGTGGGTTGTTTGGCTCTAATAAATATCCAACCACTTGAGGATTTGATTCTTTCTACTCCTTGAGATTTTTGGCATCATTAGGCCACTTGCATCCTCAACATGTTTCTGGCATACATGGACACCACATTTAAAGCGTGTTAGGATCAGTTAGAAGTCCCTTTCCTAAAAAATTCCACCAAGCTAATTATTAGGGGGTTGTACTAGTGGAATTTCCCAAACATGGATAACAAAACCTTGGGGTTCGTTTTTATAGTGCGTGAAATAATTTTCTTCACTTTTACATTTATTAAGGTTTTCTATTTTTTTTTTTTGCATACATGGACTCTAAAATTTTCATTTTCATGCGATCTATTTTGCCTCATGTCTTTTTTGTTTACGAGAAAAATGGGAGAGTGAAAACTCAAGTTTGGATCTGAAAAAGAAAAGTTGAACATCCACAAATGCTGAGAGAGGTAATTCCAAAAAGTGTCTGTGATTTTTAAGGATTGGCAAAAAGTGGGTTGTTTGGCTCTGGAAAATATCCAACCACTTGAGGATTTGATTTTTTCTACTCCTTGAGATTTTTGGCATCATTAGGCCACTTGCATCCTCAACATGTTTCTGGCATGCATGGACACCACATTTAAAGCATGTTAGGATCAGTTAGAACTCCCTTTCCTATAAAATTCCACCAAGCTAATTATTAGGGGGTTGTACTTGTGGAATTTCCCATACATGGATAACAAAACCTTGGAGTTTGTTTTTATAGTGCGTGAAATAATTTTCTTCACTTTTACATTTATTATGGTTTTCAAATTTTTTTTTGCATACATGGACTCTAAAATTTTTATTTTGTTGCGATCTATTTTGCCTCGTGTCTTTTTTGTTTACGAGAAAAATGGGAGAGTGAAAACTCAAGTTTGGATCTGAAAACAAAAAGTTGAACATCCACAATGCTGATAGAGATAATTCCAAAAAGTGTGTGTGATTTTTAAGGATAGGCAAAAAGTGGGTTGTTTGGCTCTGGTCAATATCCAACCAATTGAGGATTTGATTTTTTCTACTCCTTGAGATTTTTGCCATCATTAGGCCACTTGCATCCTCAACATGTTTCTGGCATGCATGGACACCACATTTAAAGCATGTTAGGATCTGTTAGAAGTCCCTTTCCTATAAAATTCCACCAAGCTAATTATTAGGGGGTTGTACTAGTGGAATTTTCCAAACATGGATAAGAAAACCTTGGAGTTTGTTTTTATAGTGCGTGAAATAATTTTCTTCACTTTTACGTTTATTATGGTTTTCAAATTTTTTTTTTGCATACATGGACTCTAAAATTTTCATTTTGTTGCGATCTATTTTGCCTTATATCGTTTTTGTTTACGAGAAAAATGGGAGAGTGAAAACTCAAGTTTGGATCTGAAAAAAAAAAGTTGAACATCCACAAATACGGAGAGAGATAATTCCAAAAAGTATCTGTGATTTTTAAGGATAATCAAAAAGTGGGTTGTTTGGCTCAGGTAAATATCCAACCACTTGAGTATTTGATTTTTTCTACTCCTTTAGATTTTTGGCATCATTAGGCCACTTGCATCCTCAACATGTTTCTGGCATGCATGGACACCACATTTAAAGCATGTTAGGATCAGTTAGAAGTCCCTTTCCTATAAAATTCCACCAAGATAATTATTAGGGGGTTGTACTAGTGGAATTTCCCATACAAGGATAACAAAACCTTGGAGTCTGTTTTTGTAGTGCGTGAAATAATTTTCTTCACTTTTACATTTATTATGGTTTTCAATTTTTTTTTTGTATACATGGACTCTAAAATTTTCATTTTGTTGCGATCTATTTTGCCTTATATCGTTTTTGTTTACGAGAAAAATGGGAGAGTGAATACTCAAGTTTGGATCTGAAAAAAAAAAGTTGAACATCCACAAATACTGAGAGAGATAATTCCAAAAAGTGTCTGTGATTTTTAAGGATAGGCAAAAAGTGGGTTGTTTGGCTCTGGTAAATATCCAACCACTTGAGGATTTGATTTTTTCTACTCCTTGAGATTTTTGGCGTCATTAGGCCACTTGCATCCTCAACATGTTTCTGGCATGCATGGACACCACATTTAAAGCGTGTTAGGATGAGTTAGAAGTCCCTTTCCTAAAAAATTCCACCAAGCTAATTATTAGGGGGTTGTACTAGTGGAATTTCCCAAACATGGATAACAAAACCATGGAGTTCGTTTTTATAGTGCGTGAAATAATTTTCTTCACTTTTACGTTTATTATGGTTTTCAATTTTTTTTTTTTTGCATACATGGACTCTAAAATTTTCATTTTGTTGCGATATATTTTGCCTTATATCGTTTTTGTTTACGAGAAAAATGGGAGAGTGAAAACTCAAGTTTGGATCTGAAAAAAAAAAAGTTGAACATCCACAAATACTGAGAGAGATAATTGCAAAAAGTATCTGTGATTTTGAAGGATAGGCAAAAAGTGGGTTGTTTGGCTCTGGTAAATATGCAACCACTTGAGGATTTGATTTTTTCTACTCCTTGAGATTTTTGGCATCATTAGGCCACTTGCATCCTCAACATGTTTCTGGCATGCACGGACACCACATTTAATGCATGTTAGGATCAGTTAGAAGTCCCTTTCCTATAAAATTCCACCAAGCTAATTATTAGGGGGTTGTACTTGTGGAATTTCCCATACATGGATAACAAAATCTTGGAGTTTGTTTTTATAGTGCGTGAAATAATTTTCTTCACTTTTACATTTATTATGGTTTTCAAGTTTTTTTTTTGGATACATGGACTCTAAAATTTTTATTTTGTTGCGATCTATTTATCCTCATGTCTTTTTTGTTTACGAGAAAAATGGGAGAGTGAAAACTCAAGTTTGGATCTGAAAAAGAAAAGTTGAACATCCACAAATGCTGAGAGAGATAATTCCAAAAAGTGTTTGTGATTTTTAAGGATAGGCAAAAAGTGGGTTGTTTGGCTCTGGTATATATCCAACAACTTGAGGATTTGATTTTTTCTACTCCTTGAGATTTTTGGCATCATTAGGCCACTTGCATCCTCAACTTGTTTCTGGCATGCATGGACACCACATTTAAAGCATGTTAAGATCAGTTAGAAGTCCATTTCCTATAAAATTCCACCAAACTAATTATTAGGGGGTTGTACTTGTGGAATTTCGCAAACATGGATAACAAAACCTTGGAGTTCATTTTTATAGTGCGTGAAATAATTTTCTTTACTTTTACATTTATTATGGTTTTCAAATTTTTGTTTGCACACATGGACTCTAAAATTTTTATTTTGTTGCGATCTATTTATCCTCATGTCTTTTTTGTTTACGAGAAAAATGGGAGAGTGAAAACTCAAGTTTGGATCTGAAAAAACAAAAGTTGAACATCCACAAATGCTGAGAGAGATAATTCCAAAAAGTATCTGAGATTTTTAAGGATAGGCAAAAAGTGGGTTGTTTGGCTCTAATAAATATCCAACCACTTGAGGATTTGATTCTTTCTACTCCTTGAGATTTTTGGCATCATTAGGCCACTTGCATCCTCAACATGTTTCTGGCATACATGGACACCACATTTAAAGCGTGTTAGGATCAGTTAGAAGTCCCTTTCCTAAAAAATTCCACCAAGCTAATTATTAGGGGGTTGTACTAGTGGAATTTCCCAAACATGGATAACAAAACCTTGGGGTTCGTTTTTATAGTGCGTGAAATAATTTTCTTCACTTTTACATTTATTAAGGTTTTCTATTTTTTTTTTTTGCATACATGGACTCTAAAATTTTCATTTTCATGCGATCTATTTTGCCTCATGTCTTTTTTGTTTACGAGAAAAATGGGAGAGTGAAAACTCAAGTTTGGATCTGAAAAAGAAAAGTTGAACATCCACAAATGCTGAGAGAGGTAATTCCAAAAAGTGTCTGTGATTTTTAAGGATTGGCAAAAAGTGGGTTGTTTGGCTCTGGAAAATATCCAACCACTTGAGGATTTGATTTTTTCTACTCCTTGAGATTTTTGGCATCATTAGGCCACTTGCATCCTCAACATGTTTCTGGCATGCATGGACACCACATTTAAAGCATGTTAGGATCAGTTAGAACTCCCTTTCCTATAAAATTCCACCAAGCTAATTATTAGGGGGTTGTACTTGTGGAATTTCCCATACATGGATAACAAAACCTTGGAGTTTGTTTTTATAGTGCGTGAAATAATTTTCTTCACTTTTACATTTATTATGGTTTTCAAATTTTTTTTCGCATACATGGACTCTAAAATTTTTATTTTGTTGCGATCTATTTTGCCTCGTGTCTTTTTTGTTTACGAGAAAAATGGGAGAGTGAAAACTCAAGTTTGGATCTGAAAACAAAAAGTTGAACATCCACAATGCTGATAGAGATAATTCCAAAAAGTGTGTGTGATTTTTAAGGATAGGCAAAAAGTGGGTTGTTTGGCTCTGGTCAATATCCAACCAATTGAGGATTTGATTTTTTCTACTCCTTGAGATTTTTGCCATCATTAGGCCACTTGCATCCTCAACATGTTTCTGGCATGCATGGACACCACATTTAAAGCATGTTAGGATCTGTTAGAAGTCCCTTTCCTATAAAATTCCACCAAGCTAATTATTAGGGGGTTGTACTAGTGGAATTTTCCAAACATGGATAAGAAAACCTTGGAGTTTGTTTTTATAGTGCGTGAAATAATTTTCTTCACTTTTACGTTTATTATGGTTTTCAAATTTTTTTTTTGCATACATGGACTCTAAAATTTTCATTTTGTTGCGATCTATTTTGCCTTATATCGTTTTTGTTTACGAGAAAAATGGGAGAGTGAAAACTCAAGTTTGGATCTGAAAAAAAAAAGTTGAACATCCACAAATACGGAGAGAGATAATTCCAAAAAGTATCTGTGATTTTTAAGGATAATCAAAAAGTGGGTTGTTTGGCTCAGGTAAATATCCAACCACTTGAGTATTTGATTTTTTCTACTCCTTTAGATTTTTGGCATCATTAGGCCACTTGCATCCTCAACATGTTTCTGGCATGCATGGACACCACATTTAAAGCATGTTAGGATCAGTTAGAAGTCCCTTTCCTATAAAATTCCACCAAGATAATTATTAGGGGGTTGTACTAGTGGAATTTCCCATACAAGGATAACAAAACCTTGGAGTCTGTTTTTGTAGTGCGTGAAATAATTTTCTTCACTTTTACATTTATTATGGTTTTCAATTTTTTTTTTGTATACATGGACTCTAAAATTTTCATTTTGTTGCGATCTATTTTGCCTTATATCGTTTTTGTTTACGAGAAAAATGGGAGAGTGAATACTCAAGTTTGGATCTGAAAAAAAAAAGTTGAACATCCACAAATACTGAGAGAGATAATTCCAAAAAGTGTCTGTGATTTTTAAGGATAGGCAAAAAGTGGGTTGTTTGGCTCTGGTAAATATCCAACCACTTGAGGATTTGATTTTTTCTACTCCTTGAGATTTTTGGCGTCATTAGGCCACTTGCATCCTCAACATGTTTCTGGCATGCATGGACACCACATTTAAAGCGTGTTAGGATGAGTTAGAAGTCCCTTTCCTAAAAAATTCCACCAAGCTAATTATTAGGGGGTTGTACTAGTGGAATTTCCCAAACATGGATAACAAAACCATGGAGTTCGTTTTTATAGTGCGTGAAATAATTTTCTTCACTTTTACGTTTATTATGGTTTTCAATTTTTTTTTTTTTGCATACATGGACTCTAAAATTTTCATTTTGTTGCGATATATTTTGCCTTATATCGTTTTTGTTTACGAGAAAAATGGGAGAGTGAAAACTCAAGTTTGGATCTGAAAAAAAAAAAGTTGAACATCCACAAATACTGAGAGAGATAATTGCAAAAAGTATCTGTGATTTTGAAGGATAGGCAAAAAGTGGGTTGTTTGGCTCTGGTAAATATGCAACCACTTGAGGATTTGATTTTTTCTACTCCTTGAGATTTTTGGCATCATTAGGCCACTTGCATCCTCAACATGTTTCTGGCATGCACGGACACCACATTTAATGCATGTTAGGATCAGTTAGAAGTCCCTTTCCTATAAAATTCCACCAAGCTAATTATTAGGGGGTTGTACTTGTGGAATTTCCCATACATGGATAACAAAATCTTGGAGTTTGTTTTTATAGTGCGTGAAATAATTTTCTTCACTTTTACATTTATTATGGTTTTCAAGTTTTTTTTTTGGATACATGGACTCTAAAATTTTTATTTTGTTGCGATCTATTTATCCTCATGTCTTTTTTGTTTACGAGAAAAATGGGAGAGTGAAAACTCAAGTTTGGATCTGAAAAAGAAAAGTTGAACATCCACAAATGCTGAGAGAGATAATTCCAAAAAGTGTTTGTGATTTTTAAGGATAGGCAAAAAGTGGGTTGTTTGGCTCTGGTATATATCCAACAACTTGAGGATTTGATTTTTTCTACTCCTTGAGATTTTTGGCATCATTAGGCCACTTGCATCCTCAACTTGTTTCTGGCATGCATGGACACCACATTTAAAGCATGTTAAGATCAGTTAGAAGTCCATTTCCTATAAAATTCCACCAAACTAATTATTAGGGGGTTGTACTTGTGGAATTTCGCAAACATGGATAACAAAACCTTGGAGTTCATTTTTATAGTGCGTGAAATAATTTTCTTTACTTTTACATTTATTATGGTTTTCAAATTTTTGTTTGCACACATGGACTCTAAAATTTTTATTTTGTTGCGATCTATTTATCCTCATGTCTTTTTTGTTTACGAGAAAAATGGGAGAGTGAAAACTCAAGTTTGGATCTGAAAAAACAAAAGTTGAACATCCACAAATGCTGAGAGAGATAATTCCAAAAAGTATCTGAGATTTTTAAGGATAGGCAAAAAGTGGGTTGTTTGGCTCTAATAAATATCCAACCACTTGAGGATTTGATTCTTTCTACTCCTTGAGATTTTTGGCATCATTAGGCCACTTGCATCCTCAACATGTTTCTGGCATACATGGACACCACATTTAAAGCGTGTTAGGATCAGTTAGAAGTCCCTTTCCTAAAAAATTCCACCAAGCTAATTATTAGGGGGTTGTACTAGTGGAATTTCCCAAACATGGATAACAAAACCTTGGGGTTCGTTTTTATAGTGCGTGAAATAATTTTCTTCACTTTTACATTTATTAAGGTTTTCTATTTTTTTTTTTTGCATACATGGACTCTAAAATTTTCATTTTCATGCGATCTATTTTGCCTCATGTCTTTTTTGTTTACGAGAAAAATGGGAGAGTGAAAACTCAAGTTTGGATCTGAAAAAGAAAAGTTGAACATCCACAAATGCTGAGAGAGGTAATTCCAAAAAGTGTCTGTGATTTTTAAGGATTGGCAAAAAGTGGGTTGTTTGGCTCTGGAAAATATCCAACCACTTGAGGATTTGATTTTTTCTACTCCTTGAGATTTTTGGCATCATTAGGCCACTTGCATCCTCAACATGTTTCTGGCATGCATGGACACCACATTTAAAGCATGTTAGGATCAGTTAGAACTCCCTTTCCTATAAAATTCCACCAAGCTAATTATTAGGGGGTTGTACTTGTGGAATTTCCCATACATGGATAACAAAACCTTGGAGTTTGTTTTTATAGTGCGTGAAATAATTTTCTTCACTTTTACATTTATTATGGTTTTCAAATTTTTTTTCGCATACATGGACTCTAAAATTTTTATTTTGTTGCGATCTATTTTGCCTCGTGTCTTTTTTGTTTACGAGAAAAATGGGAGAGTGAAAACTCAAGTTTGGATCTGAAAACAAAAAGTTGAACATCCACAATGCTGATAGAGATAATTCCAAAAAGTGTGTGTGATTTTTAAGGATAGGCAAAAAGTGGGTTGTTTGGCTCTGGTCAATATCCAACCAATTGAGGATTTGATTTTTTCTACTCCTTGAGATTTTTGCCATCATTAGGCCACTTGCATCCTCAACATGTTTCTGGCATGCATGGACACCACATTTAAAGCATGTTAGGATCTGTTAGAAGTCCCTTTCCTATAAAATTCCACCAAGCTAATTATTAGGGGGTTGTACTAGTGGAATTTTCCAAACATGGATAAGAAAACCTTGGAGTTTGTTTTTATAGTGCGTGAAATAATTTTCTTCACTTTTACGTTTATTATGGTTTTCAAATTTTTTTTTTGCATACATGGACTCTAAAATTTTCATTTTGTTGCGATCTATTTTGCCTTATATCGTTTTTGTTTACGAGAAAAATGGGAGAGTGAAAACTCAAGTTTGGATCTGAAAAAAAAAAGTTGAACATCCACAAATACGGAGAGAGATAATTCCAAAAAGTATCTGTGATTTTTAAGGATAATCAAAAAGTGGGTTGTTTGGCTCAGGTAAATATCCAACCACTTGAGTATTTGATTTTTTCTACTCCTTTAGATTTTTGGCATCATTAGGCCACTTGCATCCTCAACATGTTTCTGGCATGCATGGACACCACATTTAAAGCATGTTAGGATCAGTTAGAAGTCCCTTTCCTATAAAATTCCACCAAGATAATTATTAGGGGGTTGTACTAGTGGAATTTCCCATACAAGGATAACAAAACCTTGGAGTCTGTTTTTGTAGTGCGTGAAATAATTTTCTTCACTTTTACATTTATTATGGTTTTCAATTTTTTTTTTGTATACATGGACTCTAAAATTTTCATTTTGTTGCGATCTATTTTGCCTTATATCGTTTTTGTTTACGAGAAAAATGGGAGAGTGAATACTCAAGTTTGGATCTGAAAAAAAAAAGTTGAACATCCACAAATACTGAGAGAGATAATTCCAAAAAGTGTCTGTGATTTTTAAGGATAGGCAAAAAGTGGGTTGTTTGGCTCTGGTAAATATCCAACCACTTGAGGATTTGATTTTTTCTACTCCTTGAGATTTTTGGCGTCATTAGGCCACTTGCATCCTCAACATGTTTCTGGCATGCATGGACACCACATTTAAAGCGTGTTAGGATGAGTTAGAAGTCCCTTTCCTAAAAAATTCCACCAAGCTAATTATTAGGGGGTTGTACTAGTGGAATTTCCCAAACATGGATAACAAAACCATGGAGTTCGTTTTTATAGTGCGTGAAATAATTTTCTTCACTTTTACGTTTATTATGGTTTTCAATTTTTTTTTTTTTGCATACATGGACTCTAAAATTTTCATTTTGTTGCGATATATTTTGCCTTATATCGTTTTTGTTTACGAGAAAAATGGGAGAGTGAAAACTCAAGTTTGGATCTGAAAAAAAAAAAGTTGAACATCCACAAATACTGAGAGAGATAATTGCAAAAAGTATCTGTGATTTTGAAGGATAGGCAAAAAGTGGGTTGTTTGGCTCTGGTAAATATGCAACCACTTGAGGATTTGATTTTTTCTACTCCTTGAGATTTTTGGCATCATTAGGCCACTTGCATCCTCAACATGTTTCTGGCATGCACGGACACCACATTTAATGCATGTTAGGATCAGTTAGAAGTCCCTTTCCTATAAAATTCCACCAAGCTAATTATTAGGGGGTTGTACTTGTGGAATTTCCCATACATGGATAACAAAATCTTGGAGTTTGTTTTTATAGTGCGTGAAATAATTTTCTTCACTTTTACATTTATTATGGTTTTCAAGTTTTTTTTTTGGATACATGGACTCTAAAATTTTTATTTTGTTGCGATCTATTTATCCTCATGTCTTTTTTGTTTACGAGAAAAATGGGAGAGTGAAAACTCAAGTTTGGATCTGAAAAAGAAAAGTTGAACATCCACAAATGCTGAGAGAGATAATTCCAAAAAGTGTTTGTGATTTTTAAGGATAGGCAAAAAGTGGGTTGTTTGGCTCTGGTATATATCCAACAACTTGAGGATTTGATTTTTTCTACTCCTTGAGATTTTTGGCATCATTAGGCCACTTGCATCCTCAACTTGTTTCTGGCATGCATGGACACCACATTTAAAGCATGTTAAGATCAGTTAGAAGTCCATTTCCTATAAAATTCCACCAAACTAATTATTAGGGGGTTGTACTTGTGGAATTTCGCAAACATGGATAACAAAACCTTGGAGTTCATTTTTATAGTGCGTGAAATAATTTTCTTTACTTTTACATTTATTATGGTTTTCAAATTTTTGTTTGCACACATGGACTCTAAAATTTTTATTTTGTTGCGATCTATTTATCCTCATGTCTTTTTTGTTTACGAGAAAAATGGGAGAGTGAAAACTCAAGTTTGGATCTGAAAAAACAAAAGTTGAACATCCACAAATGCTGAGAGAGATAATTCCAAAAAGTATCTGAGATTTTTAAGGATAGGCAAAAAGTGGGTTGTTTGGCTCTAATAAATATCCAACCACTTGAGGATTTGATTCTTTCTACTCCTTGAGATTTTTGGCATCATTAGGCCACTTGCATCCTCAACATGTTTCTGGCATACATGGACACCACATTTAAAGCGTGTTAGGATCAGTTAGAAGTCCCTTTCCTAAAAAATTCCACCAAGCTAATTATTAGGGGGTTGTACTAGTGGAATTTCCCAAACATGGATAACAAAACCTTGGGGTTCGTTTTTATAGTGCGTGAAATAATTTTCTTCACTTTTACATTTATTAAGGTTTTCTATTTTTTTTTTTTGCATACATGGACTCTAAAATTTTCATTTTCATGCGATCTATTTTGCCTCATGTCTTTTTTGTTTACGAGAAAAATGGGAGAGTGAAAACTCAAGTTTGGATCTGAAAAAGAAAAGTTGAACATCCACAAATGCTGAGAGAGGTAATTCCAAAAAGTGTCTGTGATTTTTAAGGATTGGCAAAAAGTGGGTTGTTTGGCTCTGGAAAATATCCAACCACTTGAGGATTTGATTTTTTCTACTCCTTGAGATTTTTGGCATCATTAGGCCACTTGCATCCTCAACATGTTTCTGGCATGCATGGACACCACATTTAAAGCATGTTAGGATCAGTTAGAACTCCCTTTCCTATAAAATTCCACCAAGCTAATTATTAGGGGGTTGTACTTGTGGAATTTCCCATACATGGATAACAAAACCTTGGAGTTTGTTTTTATAGTGCGTGAAATAATTTTCTTCACTTTTACATTTATTATGGTTTTCAAATTTTTTTTCGCATACATGGACTCTAAAATTTTTATTTTGTTGCGATCTATTTTGCCTCGTGTCTTTTTTGTTTACGAGAAAAATGGGAGAGTGAAAACTCAAGTTTGGATCTGAAAACAAAAAGTTGAACATCCACAATGCTGATAGAGATAATTCCAAAAAGTGTGTGTGATTTTTAAGGATAGGCAAAAAGTGGGTTGTTTGGCTCTGGTCAATATCCAACCAATTGAGGATTTGATTTTTTCTACTCCTTGAGATTTTTGCCATCATTAGGCCACTTGCATCCTCAACATGTTTCTGGCATGCATGGACACCACATTTAAAGCATGTTAGGATCTGTTAGAAGTCCCTTTCCTATAAAATTCCACCAAGCTAATTATTAGGGGG
The DNA here is from genome assembly GCF_029961685.1 of Aristolochia californica. Lineage (NCBI taxonomy): Eukaryota > Viridiplantae > Streptophyta > Magnoliopsida > Piperales > Aristolochiaceae > Aristolochia > Aristolochia californica. The sequence continues at coordinate 30,611,865 of NW_027182279.1, read as the reverse complement.
TTGTACTAGTGGAATTTTCCAAACATGGATAAGAAAACCTTGGAGTTTGTTTTTATAGTGCGTGAAATAATTTTCTTCACTTTTACGTTTATTATGGTTTTCAAATTTTTTTTTTGCATACATGGACTCTAAAATTTTCATTTTGTTGCGATCTATTTTGCCTTATATCGTTTTTGTTTACGCGAAAAATGGGAGAGTGAAAACTCAAGTTTGGATCTGAAAAAAAAAAGTTGAACATCCACAAATACGGAGAGAGATAATTCCAAAAAGTATCTGTGATTTTTAAGGATAATCAAAAAGTGGGTTGTTTGGCTCAGGTAAATATCCAACCACTTGAGTATTTGATTTTTTCTACTCCTTTAGATTTTTGGCATCATTAGGCCACTTGCATCCTCAACATGTTTCTGGCATGCATGGACACCACATTTAAAGCATGTTAGGATCAGTTAGAAGTCCCTTTCCTATAAAATTCCACCAAGATAATTATTAGGGGGTTGTACTAGTGGAATTTCCCATACAAGGATAACAAAACCTTGGAGTCTGTTTTTGTAGTGCGTGAAATAATTTTCTTCACTTTTACATTTATTATGGTTTTCAATTTTTTTTTTGTATACATGGACTCTAAAATTTTCATTTTGTTGCGATCTATTTTGCCTTATATCGTTTTTGTTTACGAGAAAAATGGGAGAGTGAATACTCAAGTTTGGATCTGAAAAAAAAAAGTTGAACATCCACAAATACTGAGAGAGATAATTCCAAAAAGTGTCTGTGATTTTTAAGGATAGGCAAAAAGTGGGTTGTTTGGCTCTGGTAAATATCCAACCACTTGAGGATTTGATTTTTTCTACTCCTTGAGATTTTTGGCGTCATTAGGCCACTTGCATCCTCAACATGTTTCTGGCATGCATGGACACCACATTTAAAGCGTGTTAGGATGAGTTAGAAGTCCCTTTCCTAAAAAATTCCACCAAGCTAATTATTAGGGGGTTGTACTAGTGGAATTTCCCAAACATGGATAACAAAACCATGGAGTTCGTTTTTATAGTGCGTGAAATAATTTTCTTCACTTTTACGTTTATTATGGTTTTCAATTTTTTTTTTTTTGCATACATGGACTCTAAAATTTTCATTTTGTTGCGATATATTTTGCCTTATATCGTTTTTGTTTACGAGAAAAATGGGAGAGTGAAAACTCAAGTTTGGATCTGAAAAAAAAAAAGTTGAACATCCACAAATACTGAGAGAGATAATTGCAAAAAGTATCTGTGATTTTGAAGGATAGGCAAAAAGTGGGTTGTTTGGCTCTGGTAAATATGCAACCACTTGAGGATTTGATTTTTTCTACTCCTTGAGATTTTTGGCATCATTAGGCCACTTGCATCCTCAACATGTTTCTGGCATGCACGGACACCACATTTAATGCATGTTAGGATCAGTTAGAAGTCCCTTTCCTATAAAATTCCACCAAGCTAATTATTAGGGGGTTGTACTTGTGGAATTTCCCATACATGGATAACAAAATCTTGGAGTTTGTTTTTATAGTGCGTGAAATAATTTTCTTCACTTTTACATTTATTATGGTTTTCAAGTTTTTTTTTTGGATACATGGACTCTAAAATTTTTATTTTGTTGCGATCTATTTATCCTCATGTCTTTTTTGTTTACGAGAAAAATGGGAGAGTGAAAACTCAAGTTTGGATCTGAAAAAGAAAAGTTGAACATCCACAAATGCTGAGAGAGATAATTCCAAAAAGTGTTTGTGATTTTTAAGGATAGGCAAAAAGTGGGTTGTTTGGCTCTGGTATATATCCAACAACTTGAGGATTTGATTTTTTCTACTCCTTGAGATTTTTGGCATCATTAGGCCACTTGCATCCTCAACTTGTTTCTGGCATGCATGGACACCACATTTAAAGCATGTTAAGATCAGTTAGAAGTCCATTTCCTATAAAATTCCACCAAACTAATTATTAGGGGGTTGTACTTGTGGAATTTCGCAAACATGGATAACAAAACCTTGGAGTTCATTTTTATAGTGCGTGAAATAATTTTCTTTACTTTTACATTTATTATGGTTTTCAAATTTTTGTTTGCACACATGGACTCTAAAATTTTTATTTTGTTGCGATCTATTTATCCTCATGTCTTTTTTGTTTACGAGAAAAATGGGAGAGTGAAAACTCAAGTTTGGATCTGAAAAAACAAAAGTTGAACATCCACAAATGCTGAGAGAGATAATTCCAAAAAGTATCTGAGATTTTTAAGGATAGGCAAAAAGTGGGTTGTTTGGCTCTAATAAATATCCAACCACTTGAGGATTTGATTCTTTCTACTCCTTGAGATTTTTGGCATCATTAGGCCACTTGCATCCTCAACATGTTTCTGGCATACATGGACACCACATTTAAAGCGTGTTAGGATCAGTTAGAAGTCCCTTTCCTAAAAAATTCCACCAAGCTAATTATTAGGGGGTTGTACTAGTGGAATTTCCCAAACATGGATAACAAAACCTTGGGGTTCGTTTTTATAGTGCGTGAAATAATTTTCTTCACTTTTACATTTATTAAGGTTTTCTATTTTTTTTTTTTGCATACATGGACTCTAAAATTTTCATTTTCATGCGATCTATTTTGCCTCATGTCTTTTTTGTTTACGAGAAAAATGGGAGAGTGAAAACTCAAGTTTGGATCTGAAAAAGAAAAGTTGAACATCCACAAATGCTGAGAGAGGTAATTCCAAAAAGTGTCTGTGATTTTTAAGGATTGGCAAAAAGTGGGTTGTTTGGCTCTGGAAAATATCCAACCACTTGAGGATTTGATTTTTTCTACTCCTTGAGATTTTTGGCATCATTAGGCCACTTGCATCCTCAACATGTTTCTGGCATGCATGGACACCACATTTAAAGCATGTTAGGATCAGTTAGAACTCCCTTTCCTATAAAATTCCACCAAGCTAATTATTAGGGGGTTGTACTTGTGGAATTTCCCATACATGGATAACAAAACCTTGGAGTTTGTTTTTATAGTGCGTGAAATAATTTTCTTCACTTTTACATTTATTATGGTTTTCAAATTTTTTTTCGCATACATGGACTCTAAAATTTTTATTTTGTTGCGATCTATTTTGCCTCGTGTCTTTTTTGTTTACGAGAAAAATGGGAGAGTGAAAACTCAAGTTTGGATCTGAAAACAAAAAGTTGAACATCCACAATGCTGATAGAGATAATTCCAAAAAGTGTGTGTGATTTTTAAGGATAGGCAAAAAGTGGGTTGTTTGGCTCTGGTCAATATCCAACCAATTGAGGATTTGATTTTTTCTACTCCTTGAGATTTTTGCCATCATTAGGCCACTTGCATCCTCAACATGTTTCTGGCATGCATGGACACCACATTTAAAGCATGTTAGGATCTGTTAGAAGTCCCTTTCCTATAAAATTCCACCAAGCTAATTATTAGGGGGTTGTACTAGTGGAATTTTCCAAACATGGATAAGAAAACCTTGGAGTTTGTTTTTATAGTGCGTGAAATAATTTTCTTCACTTTTACGTTTATTATGGTTTTCAAATTTTTTTTTTGCATACATGGACTCTAAAATTTTCATTTTGTTGCGATCTATTTTGCCTTATATCGTTTTTGTTTACGAGAAAAATGGGAGAGTGAAAACTCAAGTTTGGATCTGAAAAAAAAAAGTTGAACATCCACAAATACGGAGAGAGATAATTCCAAAAAGTATCTGTGATTTTTAAGGATAATCAAAAAGTGGGTTGTTTGGCTCAGGTAAATATCCAACCACTTGAGTATTTGATTTTTTCTACTCCTTTAGATTTTTGGCATCATTAGGCCACTTGCATCCTCAACATGTTTCTGGCATGCATGGACACCACATTTAAAGCATGTTAGGATCAGTTAGAAGTCCCTTTCCTATAAAATTCCACCAAGATAATTATTAGGGGGTTGTACTAGTGGAATTTCCCATACAAGGATAACAAAACCTTGGAGTCTGTTTTTGTAGTGCGTGAAATAATTTTCTTCACTTTTACATTTATTATGGTTTTCAATTTTTTTTTTGTATACATGGACTCTAAAATTTTCATTTTGTTGCGATCTATTTTGCCTTATATCGTTTTTGTTTACGAGAAAAATGGGAGAGTGAATACTCAAGTTTGGATCTGAAAAAAAAAAGTTGAACATCCACAAATACTGAGAGAGATAATTCCAAAAAGTGTCTGTGATTTTTAAGGATAGGCAAAAAGTGGGTTGTTTGGCTCTGGTAAATATCCAACCACTTGAGGATTTGATTTTTTCTACTCCTTGAGATTTTTGGCGTCATTAGGCCACTTGCATCCTCAACATGTTTCTGGCATGCATGGACACCACATTTAAAGCGTGTTAGGATGAGTTAGAAGTCCCTTTCCTAAAAAATTCCACCAAGCTAATTATTAGGGGGTTGTACTAGTGGAATTTCCCAAACATGGATAACAAAACCATGGAGTTCGTTTTTATAGTGCGTGAAATAATTTTCTTCACTTTTACGTTTATTATGGTTTTCAATTTTTTTTTTTTTGCATACATGGACTCTAAAATTTTCATTTTGTTGCGATATATTTTGCCTTATATCGTTTTTGTTTACGAGAAAAATGGGAGAGTGAAAACTCAAGTTTGGATCTGAAAAAAAAAAAGTTGAACATCCACAAATACTGAGAGAGATAATTGCAAAAAGTATCTGTGATTTTGAAGGATAGGCAAAAAGTGGGTTGTTTGGCTCTGGTAAATATGCAACCACTTGAGGATTTGATTTTTTCTACTCCTTGAGATTTTTGGCATCATTAGGCCACTTGCATCCTCAACATGTTTCTGGCATGCACGGACACCACATTTAATGCATGTTAGGATCAGTTAGAAGTCCCTTTCCTATAAAATTCCACCAAGCTAATTATTAGGGGGTTGTACTTGTGGAATTTCCCATACATGGATAACAAAATCTTGGAGTTTGTTTTTATAGTGCGTGAAATAATTTTCTTCACTTTTACATTTATTATGGTTTTCAAGTTTTTTTTTTGGATACATGGACTCTAAAATTTTTATTTTGTTGCGATCTATTTATCCTCATGTCTTTTTTGTTTACGAGAAAAATGGGAGAGTGAAAACTCAAGTTTGGATCTGAAAAAGAAAAGTTGAACATCCACAAATGCTGAGAGAGATAATTCCAAAAAGTGTTTGTGATTTTTAAGGATAGGCAAAAAGTGGGTTGTTTGGCTCTGGTATATATCCAACAACTTGAGGATTTGATTTTTTCTACTCCTTGAGATTTTTGGCATCATTAGGCCACTTGCATCCTCAACTTGTTTCTGGCATGCATGGACACCACATTTAAAGCATGTTAAGATCAGTTAGAAGTCCATTTCCTATAAAATTCCACCAAACTAATTATTAGGGGGTTGTACTTGTGGAATTTCGCAAACATGGATAACAAAACCTTGGAGTTCATTTTTATAGTGCGTGAAATAATTTTCTTTACTTTTACATTTATTATGGTTTTCAAATTTTTGTTTGCACACATGGACTCTAAAATTTTTATTTTGTTGCGATCTATTTATCCTCATGTCTTTTTTGTTTACGAGAAAAATGGGAGAGTGAAAACTCAAGTTTGGATCTGAAAAAACAAAAGTTGAACATCCACAAATGCTGAGAGAGATAATTCCAAAAAGTATCTGAGATTTTTAAGGATAGGCAAAAAGTGGGTTGTTTGGCTCTAATAAATATCCAACCACTTGAGGATTTGATTCTTTCTACTCCTTGAGATTTTTGGCATCATTAGGCCACTTGCATCCTCAACATGTTTCTGGCATACATGGACACCACATTTAAAGCGTGTTAGGATCAGTTAGAAGTCCCTTTCCTAAAAAATTCCACCAAGCTAATTATTAGGGGGTTGTACTAGTGGAATTTCCCAAACATGGATAACAAAACCTTGGGGTTCGTTTTTATAGTGCGTGAAATAATTTTCTTCACTTTTACATTTATTAAGGTTTTCTATTTTTTTTTTTTGCATACATGGACTCTAAAATTTTCATTTTCATGCGATCTATTTTGCCTCATGTCTTTTTTGTTTACGAGAAAAATGGGAGAGTGAAAACTCAAGTTTGGATCTGAAAAAGAAAAGTTGAACATCCACAAATGCTGAGAGAGGTAATTCCAAAAAGTGTCTGTGATTTTTAAGGATTGGCAAAAAGTGGGTTGTTTGGCTCTGGAAAATATCCAACCACTTGAGGATTTGATTTTTTCTACTCCTTGAGATTTTTGGCATCATTAGGCCACTTGCATCCTCAACATGTTTCTGGCATGCATGGACACCACATTTAAAGCATGTTAGGATCAGTTAGAACTCCCTTTCCTATAAAATTCCACCAAGCTAATTATTAGGGGGTTGTACTTGTGGAATTTCCCATACATGGATAACAAAACCTTGGAGTTTGTTTTTATAGTGCGTGAAATAATTTTCTTCACTTTTACATTTATTATGGTTTTCAAATTTTTTTTCGCATACATGGACTCTAAAATTTTTATTTTGTTGCGATCTATTTTGCCTCGTGTCTTTTTTGTTTACGAGAAAAATGGGAGAGTGAAAACTCAAGTTTGGATCTGAAAACAAAAAGTTGAACATCCACAATGCTGATAGAGATAATTCCAAAAAGTGTGTGTGATTTTTAAGGATAGGCAAAAAGTGGGTTGTTTGGCTCTGGTCAATATCCAACCAATTGAGGATTTGATTTTTTCTACTCCTTGAGATTTTTGCCATCATTAGGCCACTTGCATCCTCAACATGTTTCTGGCATGCATGGACACCACATTTAAAGCATGTTAGGATCTGTTAGAAGTCCCTTTCCTATAAAATTCCACCAAGCTAATTATTAGGGGGTTGTACTAGTGGAATTTTCCAAACATGGATAAGAAAACCTTGGAGTTTGTTTTTATAGTGCGTGAAATAATTTTCTTCACTTTTACGTTTATTATGGTTTTCAAATTTTTTTTTTGCATACATGGACTCTAAAATTTTCATTTTGTTGCGATCTATTTTGCCTTATATCGTTTTTGTTTACGAGAAAAATGGGAGAGTGAAAACTCAAGTTTGGATCTGAAAAAAAAAAGTTGAACATCCACAAATACGGAGAGAGATAATTCCAAAAAGTATCTGTGATTTTTAAGGATAATCAAAAAGTGGGTTGTTTGGCTCAGGTAAATATCCAACCACTTGAGTATTTGATTTTTTCTACTCCTTTAGATTTTTGGCATCATTAGGCCACTTGCATCCTCAACATGTTTCTGGCATGCATGGACACCACATTTAAAGCATGTTAGGATCAGTTAGAAGTCCCTTTCCTATAAAATTCCACCAAGATAATTATTAGGGGGTTGTACTAGTGGAATTTCCCATACAAGGATAACAAAACCTTGGAGTCTGTTTTTGTAGTGCGTGAAATAATTTTCTTCACTTTTACATTTATTATGGTTTTCAATTTTTTTTTTGTATACATGGACTCTAAAATTTTCATTTTGTTGCGATCTATTTTGCCTTATATCGTTTTTGTTTACGAGAAAAATGGGAGAGTGAATACTCAAGTTTGGATCTGAAAAAAAAAAGTTGAACATCCACAAATACTGAGAGAGATAATTCCAAAAAGTGTCTGTGATTTTTAAGGATAGGCAAAAAGTGGGTTGTTTGGCTCTGGTAAATATCCAACCACTTGAGGATTTGATTTTTTCTACTCCTTGAGATTTTTGGCGTCATTAGGCCACTTGCATCCTCAACATGTTTCTGGCATGCATGGACACCACATTTAAAGCGTGTTAGGATGAGTTAGAAGTCCCTTTCCTAAAAAATTCCACCAAGCTAATTATTAGGGGGTTGTACTAGTGGAATTTCCCAAACATGGATAACAAAACCATGGAGTTCGTTTTTATAGTGCGTGAAATAATTTTCTTCACTTTTACGTTTATTATGGTTTTCAATTTTTTTTTTTTTGCATACATGGACTCTAAAATTTTCATTTTGTTGCGATATATTTTGCCTTATATCGTTTTTGTTTACGAGAAAAATGGGAGAGTGAAAACTCAAGTTTGGATCTGAAAAAAAAAAAGTTGAACATCCACAAATACTGAGAGAGATAATTGCAAAAAGTATCTGTGATTTTGAAGGATAGGCAAAAAGTGGGTTGTTTGGCTCTGGTAAATATGCAACCACTTGAGGATTTGATTTTTTCTACTCCTTGAGATTTTTGGCATCATTAGGCCACTTGCATCCTCAACATGTTTCTGGCATGCACGGACACCACATTTAATGCATGTTAGGATCAGTTAGAAGTCCCTTTCCTATAAAATTCCACCAAGCTAATTATTAGGGGGTTGTACTTGTGGAATTTCCCATACATGGATAACAAAATCTTGGAGTTTGTTTTTATAGTGCGTGAAATAATTTTCTTCACTTTTACATTTATTATGGTTTTCAAGTTTTTTTTTTGGATACATGGACTCTAAAATTTTTATTTTGTTGCGATCTATTTATCCTCATGTCTTTTTTGTTTACGAGAAAAATGGGAGAGTGAAAACTCAAGTTTGGATCTGAAAAAGAAAAGTTGAACATCCACAAATGCTGAGAGAGATAATTCCAAAAAGTGTTTGTGATTTTTAAGGATAGGCAAAAAGTGGGTTGTTTGGCTCTGGTATATATCCAACAACTTGAGGATTTGATTTTTTCTACTCCTTGAGATTTTTGGCATCATTAGGCCACTTGCATCCTCAACTTGTTTCTGGCATGCATGGACACCACATTTAAAGCATGTTAAGATCAGTTAGAAGTCCATTTCCTATAAAATTCCACCAAACTAATTATTAGGGGGTTGTACTTGTGGAATTTCGCAAACATGGATAACAAAACCTTGGAGTTCATTTTTATAGTGCGTGAAATAATTTTCTTTACTTTTACATTTATTATGGTTTTCAAATTTTTGTTTGCACACATGGACTCTAAAATTTTTATTTTGTTGCGATCTATTTATCCTCATGTCTTTTTTGTTTACGAGAAAAATGGGAGAGTGAAAACTCAAGTTTGGATCTGAAAAAACAAAAGTTGAACATCCACAAATGCTGAGAGAGATAATTCCAAAAAGTATCTGAGATTTTTAAGGATAGGCAAAAAGTGGGTTGTTTGGCTCTAATAAATATCCAACCACTTGAGGATTTGATTCTTTCTACTCCTTGAGATTTTTGGCATCATTAGGCCACTTGCATCCTCAACATGTTTCTGGCATACATGGACACCACATTTAAAGCGTGTTAGGATCAGTTAGAAGTCCCTTTCCTAAAAAATTCCACCAAGCTAATTATTAGGGGGTTGTACTAGTGGAATTTCCCAAACATGGATAACAAAACCTTGGGGTTCGTTTTTATAGTGCGTGAAATAATTTTCTTCACTTTTACATTTATTAAGGTTTTCTATTTTTTTTTTTTGCATACATGGACTCTAAAATTTTCATTTTCATGCGATCTATTTTGCCTCATGTCTTTTTTGTTTACGAGAAAAATGGGAGAGTGAAAACTCAAGTTTGGATCTGAAAAAGAAAAGTTGAACATCCACAAATGCTGAGAGAGGTAATTCCAAAAAGTGTCTGTGATTTTTAAGGATTGGCAAAAAGTGGGTTGTTTGGCTCTGGAAAATATCCAACCACTTGAGGATTTGATTTTTTCTACTCCTTGAGATTTTTGGCATCATTAGGCCACTTGCATCCTCAACATGTTTCTGGCATGCATGGACACCACATTTAAAGCATGTTAGGATCAGTTAGAACTCCCTTTCCTATAAAATTCCACCAAGCTAATTATTAGGGGGTTGTACTTGTGGAATTTCCCATACATGGATAACAAAACCTTGGAGTTTGTTTTTATAGTGCGTGAAATAATTTTCTTCACTTTTACATTTATTATGGTTTTCAAATTTTTTTTCGCATACATGGACTCTAAAATTTTTATTTTGTTGCGATCTATTTTGCCTCGTGTCTTTTTTGTTTACGAGAAAAATGGGAGAGTGAAAACTCAAGTTTGGATCTGAAAACAAAAAGTTGAACATCCACAATGCTGATAGAGATAATTCCAAAAAGTGTGTGTGATTTTTAAGGATAGGCAAAAAGTGGGTTGTTTGGCTCTGGTCAATATCCAACCAATTGAGGATTTGATTTTTTCTACTCCTTGAGATTTTTGCCATCATTAGGCCACTTGCATCCTCAACATGTTTCTGGCATGCATGGACACCACATTTAAAGCATGTTAGGATCTGTTAGAAGTCCCTTTCCTATAAAATTCCACCAAGCTAATTATTAGGGGGTTGTACTAGTGGAATTTTCCAAACATGGATAAGAAAACCTTGGAGTTTGTTTTTATAGTGCGTGAAATAATTTTCTTCACTTTTACGTTTATTATGGTTTTCAAATTTTTTTTTTGCATACATGGACTCTAAAATTTTCATTTTGTTGCGATCTATTTTGCCTTATATCGTTTTTGTTTACGAGAAAAATGGGAGAGTGAAAACTCAAGTTTGGATCTGAAAAAAAAAAGTTGAACATCCACAAATACGGAGAGAGATAATTCCAAAAAGTATCTGTGATTTTTAAGGATAATCAAAAAGTGGGTTGTTTGGCTCAGGTAAATATCCAACCACTTGAGTATTTGATTTTTTCTACTCCTTTAGATTTTTGGCATCATTAGGCCACTTGCATCCTCAACATGTTTCTGGCATGCATGGACACCACATTTAAAGCATGTTAGGATCAGTTAGAAGTCCCTTTCCTATAAAATTCCACCAAGATAATTATTAGGGGGTTGTACTAGTGGAATTTCCCATACAAGGATAACAAAACCTTGGAGTCTGTTTTTGTAGTGCGTGAAATAATTTTCTTCACTTTTACATTTATTATGGTTTTCAATTTTTTTTTTGTATACATGGACTCTAAAATTTTCATTTTGTTGCGATCTATTTTGCCTTATATCGTTTTTGTTTACGAGAAAAATGGGAGAGTGAATACTCAAGTTTGGATCTGAAAAAAAAAAGTTGAACATCCACAAATACTGAGAGAGATAATTCCAAAAAGTGTCTGTGATTTTTAAGGATAGGCAAAAAGTGGGTTGTTTGGCTCTGGTAAATATCCAACCACTTGAGGATTTGATTTTTTCTACTCCTTGAGATTTTTGGCGTCATTAGGCCACTTGCATCCTCAACATGTTTCTGGCATGCATGGACACCACATTTAAAGCGTGTTAGGATGAGTTAGAAGTCCCTTTCCTAAAAAATTCCACCAAGCTAATTATTAGGGGGTTGTACTAGTGGAATTTCCCAAACATGGATAACAAAACCATGGAGTTCGTTTTTATAGTGCGTGAAATAATTTTCTTCACTTTTACGTTTATTATGGTTTTCAATTTTTTTTTTTTTGCATACATGGACTCTAAAATTTTCATTTTGTTGCGATATATTTTGCCTTATATCGTTTTTGTTTACGAGAAAAATGGGAGAGTGAAAACTCAAGTTTGGATCTGAAAAAAAAAAAGTTGAACATCCACAAATACTGAGAGAGATAATTGCAAAAAGTATCTGTGATTTTGAAGGATAGGCAAAAAGTGGGTTGTTTGGCTCTGGTAAATATGCAACCACTTGAGGATTTGATTTTTTCTACTCCTTGAGATTTTTGGCATCATTAGGCCACTTGCATCCTCAACATGTTTCTGGCATGCACGGACACCACATTTAATGCATGTTAGGATCAGTTAGAAGTCCCTTTCCTATAAAATTCCACCAAGCTAATTATTAGGGGGTTGTACTTGTGGAATTTCCCATACATGGATAACAAAATCTTGGAGTTTGTTTTTATAGTGCGTGAAATAATTTTCTTCACTTTTACATTTATTATGGTTTTCAAGTTTTTTTTTTGGATACATGGACTCTAAAATTTTTATTTTGTTGCGATCTATTTATCCTCATGTCTTTTTTGTTTACGAGAAAAATGGGAGAGTGAAAACTCAAGTTTGGATCTGAAAAAGAAAAGTTGAACATCCACAAATGCTGAGAGAGATAATTCCAAAAAGTGTTTGTGATTTTTAAGGATAGGCAAAAAGTGGGTTGTTTGGCTCTGGTATATATCCAACAACTTGAGGATTTGATTTTTTCTACTCCTTGAGATTTTTGGCATCATTAGGCCACTTGCATCCTCAACTTGTTTCTGGCATGCATGGACACCACATTTAAAGCATGTTAAGATCAGTTAGAAGTCCATTTCCTATAAAATTCCACCAAACTAATTATTAGGGGGTTGTACTTGTGGAATTTCGCAAACATGGATAACAAAACCTTGGAGTTCATTTTTATAGTGCGTGAAATAATTTTCTTTACTTTTACATTTATTATGGTTTTCAAATTTTTGTTTGCACACATGGACTCTAAAATTTTTATTTTGTTGCGATCTATTTATCCTCATGTCTTTTTTGTTTACGAGAAAAATGGGAGAGTGAAAACTCAAGTTTGGATCTGAAAAAACAAAAGTTGAACATCCACAAATGCTGAGAGAGATAATTCCAAAAAGTATCTGAGATTTTTAAGGATAGGCAAAAAGTGGGTTGTTTGGCTCTAATAAATATCCAACCACTTGAGGATTTGATTCTTTCTACTCCTTGAGATTTTTGGCATCATTAGGCCACTTGCATCCTCAACATGTTTCTGGCATACATGGACACCACATTTAAAGCGTGTTAGGATCAGTTAGAAGTCCCTTTCCTAAAAAATTCCACCAAGCTAATTATTAGGGGGTTGTACTAGTGGAATTTCCCAAACATGGATAACAAAACCTTGGGGTTCGTTTTTATAGTGCGTGAAATAATTTTCTTCACTTTTACATTTATTAAGGTTTTCTATTTTTTTTTTTTGCATACATGGACTCTAAAATTTTCATTTTCATGCGATCTATTTTGCCTCATGTCTTTTTTGTTTACGAGAAAAATGGGAGAGTGAAAACTCAAGTTTGGATCTGAAAAAGAAAAGTTGAACATCCACAAATGCTGAGAGAGGTAATTCCAAAAAGTGTCTGTGATTTTTAAGGATTGGCAAAAAGTGGGTTGTTTGGCTCTGAAAAATATCCAACCACTTGAGGATTTGATTTTTTCTACTCCTTGAGATTTTTGGCATCATTAGGCCACTTGCATCCTCAACATGTTTCTGGCATGCATGGACACCACATTTAAAGCATGTTAGGATCAGTTAGAACTCCCTTTCCTATAAAATTCCACCAAGCTAATTATTAGGGGGTTGTACTTGTGGAATTTCCCATACATGGATAACAAAACCTTGGAGTTTGTTTTTATAGTGCGTGAAATAATTTTCTTCACTTTTACATTTATTATGGTTTTCAAATTTTTTTTTGCATACATGGACTCTAAAATTTTTATTTTGTTGCGATCTATTTTGCCTCGTGTCTTTTTTGTTTACGAGAAAAATGGGAGAGTGAAAACTCAAGTTTGGATCTGAAAACAAAAAGTTGAACATCCACAATGCTGATAGAGATAATTCCAAAAAGTGTGTGTGATTTTTAAGGATAGGCAAAAAGTGGGTTGTTTGGCTCTGGTCAATATCCAACCAATTGAGGATTTGATTTTTTCTACTCCTTGAGATTTTTGCCATCATTAGGCCACTTGCATCCTCAACATGTTTCTGGCATGCATGGACACCACATTTAAAGCATGTTAGGATCTGTTAGAAGTCCCTTTCCTATAAAATTCCACCAAGCTAATTATTAGGGGGTTGTACTAGTGGAATTTTCCAAACATGGATAAGAAAACCTTGGAGTTTGTTTTTATAGTGCGTGAAATAATTTTCTTCACTTTTACGTTTATTATGGTTTTCAAATTTTTTTTTTGCATACATGGACTCTAAAATTTTCATTTTGTTGCGATCTATTTTGCCTTATATCGTTTTTGTTTACGAGAAAAATGGGAGAGTGAAAACTCAAGTTTGGATCTGAAAAAAAAAAGTTGAACATCCACAAATACGGAGAGAGATAATTCCAAAAAGTATCTGTGATTTTTAAGGATAATCAAAAAGTGGGTTGTTTGGCTCAGGTAAATATCCAACCACTTGAGTATTTGATTTTTTCTACTCCTTTAGATTTTTGGCATCATTAGGCCACTTGCATCCTCAACATGTTTCTGGCATGCATGGACACCACATTTAAAGCATGTTAGGATCAGTTAGAAGTCCCTTTCCTATAAAATTCCACCAAGATAATTATTAGGGGGTTGTACTAGTGGAATTTCCCATACAAGGATAACAAAACCTTGGAGTCTGTTTTTGTAGTGCGTGAAATAATTTTCTTCACTTTTACATTTATTATGGTTTTCAATTTTTTTTTTGTATACATGGACTCTAAAATTTTCATTTTGTTGCGATCTATTTTGCCTTATATCGTTTTTGTTTACGAGAAAAATGGGAGAGTGAATACTCAAGTTTGGATCTGAAAAAAAAAAGTTGAACATCCACAAATACTGAGAGAGATAATTCCAAAAAGTGTCTGTGATTTTTAAGGATAGGCAAAAAGTGGGTTGTTTGGCTCTGGTAAATATCCAACCACTTGAGGATTTGATTTTTTCTACTCCTTGAGATTTTTGGCGTCATTAGGCCACTTGCATCCTCAACATGTTTCTGGCATGCATGGACACCACATTTAAAGCGTGTTAGGATGAGTTAGAAGTCCCTTTCCTAAAAAATTCCACCAAGCTAATTATTAGGGGGTTGTACTAGTGGAATTTCCCAAACATGGATAACAAAACCATGGAGTTCGTTTTTATAGTGCGTGAAATAATTTTCTTCACTTTTACGTTTATTATGGTTTTCAATTTTTTTTTTTTTGCATACATGGACTCTAAAATTTTCATTTTGTTGCGATATATTTTGCCTTATATCGTTTTTGTTTACGAGAAAAATGGGAGAGTGAAAACTCAAGTTTGGATCTGAAAAAAAAAAAGTTGAACATCCACAAATACTGAGAGAGATAATTGCAAAAAGTATCTGTGATTTTGAAGGATAGGCAAAAAGTGGGTTGTTTGGCTCTGGTAAATATGCAACCACTTGAGGATTTGATTTTTTCTACTCCTTGAGATTTTTGGCATCATTAGGCCACTTGCATCCTCAACATGTTTCTGGCATGCACGGACACCACATTTAATGCATGTTAGGATCAGTTAGAAGTCCCTTTCCTATAAAATTCCACCAAGCTAATTATTAGGGGGTTGTACTTGTGGAATTTCCCATACATGGATAACAAAATCTTGGAGTTTGTTTTTATAGTGCGTGAAATAATTTTCTTCACTTTTACATTTATTATGGTTTTCAAGTTTTTTTTTTGGATACATGGACTCTAAAATTTTTATTTTGTTGCGATCTATTTATCCTCATGTCTTTTTTGTTTACGAGAAAAATGGGAGAGTGAAAACTCAAGTTTGGATCTGAAAAAGAAAAGTTGAACATCCACAAATGCTGAGAGAGATAATTCCAAAAAGTGTTTGTGATTTTTAAGGATAGGCAAAAAGTGGGTTGTTTGGCTCTGGTATATATCCAACAACTTGAGGATTTGATTTTTTCTACTCCTTGAGATTTTTGGCATCATTAGGCCACTTGCATCCTCAACTTGTTTCTGGCATGCATGGACACCACATTTAAAGCATGTTAAGATCAGTTAGAAGTCCATTTCCTATAAAATTCCACCAAACTAATTATTAGGGGGTTGTACTTGTGGAATTTCGCAAACATGGATAACAAAACCTTGGAGTTCATTTTTATAGTGCGTGAAATAATTTTCTTTACTTTTACATTTATTATGGTTTTCAAATTTTTGTTTGCACACATGGACTCTAAAATTTTTATTTTGTTGCGATCTATTTATCCTCATGTCTTTTTTGTTTACGAGAAAAATGGGAGAGTGAAAACTCAAGTTTGGATCTGAAAAAACAAAAGTTGAACATCCACAAATGCTGAGAGAGATAATTCCAAAAAGTATCTGAGATTTTTAAGGATAGGCAAAAAGTGGGTTGTTTGGCTCTAATAAATATCCAACCACTTGAGGATTTGATTCTTTCTACTCCTTGAGATTTTTGGCATCATTAGGCCACTTGCATCCTCAACATGTTTCTGGCATACATGGACACCACATTTAAAGCGTGTTAGGATCAGTTAGAAGTCCCTTTCCTAAAAAATTCCACCAAGCTAATTATTAGGGGGTTGTACTAGTGGAATTTCCCAAACATGGATAACAAAACCTTGGGGTTCGTTTTTATAGTGCGTGAAATAATTTTCTTCACTTTTACATTTATTAAGGTTTTCTATTTTTTTTTTTTGCATACATGGACTCTAAAATTTTCATTTTCATGCGATCTATTTTGCCTCATGTCTTTTTTGTTTACGAGAAAAATGGGAGAGTGAAAACTCAAGTTTGGATCTGAAAAAGAAAAGTTGAACATCCACAAATGCTGAGAGAGGTAATTCCAAAAAGTGTCTGTGATTTTTAAGGATTGGCAAAAAGTGGGTTGTTTGGCTCTGAAAAATATCCAACCACTTGAGGATTTGATTTTTTCTACTCCTTGAGATTTTTGGCATCATTAGGCCACTTGCATCCTCAACATGTTTCTGGCATGCATGGACACCACATTTAAAGCATGTTAGGATCAGTTAGAACTCCCTTTCCTATAAAATTCCACCAAGCTAATTATTAGGGGGTTGTACTTGTGGAATTTCCCATACATGGATAACAAAACCTTGGAGTTTGTTTTTATAGTGCGTGAAATAATTTTCTTCACTTTTACATTTATTATGGTTTTCAAATTTTTTTTTGCATACATGGACTCTAAAATTTTTATTTTGTTGCGATCTATTTTGCCTCGTGTCTTTTTTGTTTACGAGAAAAATGGGAGAGTGAAAACTCAAGTTTGGATCTGAAAACAAAAAGTTGAACATCCACAATGCTGATAGAGATAATTCCAAAAAGTGTGTGTGATTTTTAAGGATAGGCAAAAAGTGGGTTGTTTGGCTCTGGTCAATATCCAACCAATTGAGGATTTGATTTTTTCTACTCCTTGAGATTTTTGCCATCATTAGGCCACTTGCATCCTCAACATGTTTCTGGCATGCATGGACACCACATTTAAAGCATGTTAGGATCTGTTAGAAGTCCCTTTCCTATAAAATTCCACCAAGCTAATTATTAGGGGGTTGTACTAGTGGAATTTTCCAAACATGGATAAGAAAACCTTGGAGTTTGTTTTTATAGTGCGTGAAATAATTTTCTTCACTTTTACGTTTATTATGGTTTTCAAATTTTTTTTTTGCATACATGGACTCTAAAATTTTCATTTTGTTGCGATCTATTTTGCCTTATATCGTTTTTGTTTACGAGAAAAATGGGAGAGTGAAAACTCAAGTTTGGATCTGAAAAAAAAAAGTTGAACATCCACAAATACGGAGAGAGATAATTCCAAAAAGTATCTGTGATTTTTAAGGATAATCAAAAAGTGGGTTGTTTGGCTCAGGTAAATATCCAACCACTTGAGTATTTGATTTTTTCTACTCCTTTAGATTTTTGGCATCATTAGGCCACTTGCATCCTCAACATGTTTCTGGCATGCATGGACACCACATTTAAAGCATGTTAGGATCAGTTAGAAGTCCCTTTCCTATAAAATTCCACCAAGATAATTATTAGGGGGTTGTACTAGTGGAATTTCCCATACAAGGATAACAAAACCTTGGAGTCTGTTTTTGTAGTGCGTGAAATAATTTTCTTCACTTTTACATTTATTATGGTTTTCAATTTTTTTTTTGTATACATGGACTCTAAAATTTTCATTTTGTTGCGATCTATTTTGCCTTATATCGTTTTTGTTTACGAGAAAAATGGGAGAGTGAATACTCAAGTTTGGATCTGAAAAAAAAAAGTTGAACATCCACAAATACTGAGAGAGATAATTCCAAAAAGTGTCTGTGATTTTTAAGGATAGGCAAAAAGTGGGTTGTTTGGCTCTGGTAAATATCCAACCACTTGAGGATTTGATTTTTTCTACTCCTTGAGATTTTTGGCGTCATTAGGCCACTTGCATCCTCAACATGTTTCTGGCATGCATGGACACCACATTTAAAGCGTGTTAGGATGAGTTAGAAGTCCCTTTCCTAAAAAATTCCACCAAGCTAATTATTAGGGGGTTGTACTAGTGGAATTTCCCAAACATGGATAACAAAACCATGGAGTTCGTTTTTATAGTGCGTGAAATAATTTTCTTCACTTTTACGTTTATTATGGTTTTCAATTTTTTTTTTTTTGCATACATGGACTCTAAAATTTTCATTTTGTTGCGATATATTTTGCCTTATATCGTTTTTGTTTACGAGAAAAATGGGAGAGTGAAAACTCAAGTTTGGATCTGAAAAAAAAAAAGTTGAACATCCACAAATACTGAGAGAGATAATTGCAAAAAGTATCTGTGATTTTGAAGGATAGGCAAAAAGTGGGTTGTTTGGCTCTGGTAAATATGCAACCACTTGAGGATTTGATTTTTTCTACTCCTTGAGATTTTTGGCATCATTAGGCCACTTGCATCCTCAACATGTTTCTGGCATGCACGGACACCACATTTAATGCATGTTAGGATCAGTTAGAAGTCCCTTTCCTATAAAATTCCACCAAGCTAATTATTAGGGGGTTGTACTTGTGGAATTTCCCATACATGGATAACAAAATCTTGGAGTTTGTTTTTATAGTGCGTGAAATAATTTTCTTCACTTTTACATTTATTATGGTTTTCAAGTTTTTTTTTTGGATACATGGACTCTAAAATTTTTATTTTGTTGCGATCTATTTATCCTCATGTCTTTTTTGTTTACGAGAAAAATGGGAGAGTGAAAACTCAAGTTTGGATCTGAAAAAGAAAAGTTGAACATCCACAAATGCTGAGAGAGATAATTCCAAAAAGTGTTTGTGATTTTTAAGGATAGGCAAAAAGTGGGTTGTTTGGCTCTGGTATATATCCAACAACTTGAGGATTTGATTTTTTCTACTCCTTGAGATTTTTGGCATCATTAGGCCACTTGCATCCTCAACTTGTTTCTGGCATGCATGGACACCACATTTAAAGCATGTTAAGATCAGTTAGAAGTCCATTTCCTATAAAATTCCACCAAACTAATTATTAGGGGGTTGTACTTGTGGAATTTCGCAAACATGGATAACAAAACCTTGGAGTTCATTTTTATAGTGCGTGAAATAATTTTCTTTACTTTTACATTTATTATGGTTTTCAAATTTTTGTTTGCACACATGGACTCTAAAATTTTTATTTTGTTGCGATCTATTTATCCTCATGTCTTTTTTGTTTACGAGAAAAATGGGAGAGTGAAAACTCAAGTTTGGATCTGAAAAAACAAAAGTTGAACATCCACAAATGCTGAGAGAGATAATTCCAAAAAGTATCTGAGATTTTTAAGGATAGGCAAAAAGTGGGTTGTTTGGCTCTAATAAATATCCAACCACTTGAGGATTTGATTCTTTCTACTCCTTGAGATTTTTGGCATCATTAGGCCACTTGCATCCTCAACATGTTTCTGGCATACATGGACACCACATTTAAAGCGTGTTAGGATCAGTTAGAAGTCCCTTTCCTAAAAAATTCCACCAAGCTAATTATTAGGGGGTTGTACTAGTGGAATTTCCCAAACATGGATAACAAAACCTTGGGGTTCGTTTTTATAGTGCGTGAAATAATTTTCTTCACTTTTACATTTATTAAGGTTTTCTATTTTTTTTTTTTGCATACATGGACTCTAAAATTTTCATTTTCATGCGATCTATTTTGCCTCATGTCTTTTTTGTTTACGAGAAAAATGGGAGAGTGAAAACTCAAGTTTGGATCTGAAAAAGAAAAGTTGAACATCCACAAATGCTGAGAGAGGTAATTCCAAAAAGTGTCTGTGATTTTTAAGGATTGGCAAAAAGTGGGTTGTTTGGCTCTGGAAAATATCCAACCACTTGAGGATTTGATTTTTTCTACTCCTTGAGATTTTTGGCATCATTAGGCCACTTGCATCCTCAACATGTTTCTGGCATGCATGGACACCACATTTAAAGCATGTTAGGATCAGTTAGAACTCCCTTTCCTATAAAATTCCACCAAGCTAATTATTAGGGGGTTGTACTTGTGGAATTTCCCATACATGGATAACAAAACCTTGGAGTTTGTTTTTATAGTGCGTGAAATAATTTTCTTCACTTTTACATTTATTATGGTTTTCAAATTTTTTTTTGCATACATGGACTCTAAAATTTTTATTTTGTTGCGATCTATTTTGCCTCGTGTCTTTTTTGTTTACGAGAAAAATGGGAGAGTGAAAACTCAAGTTTGGATCTGAAAACAAAAAGTTGAACATCCACAATGCTGATAGAGATAATTCCAAAAAGTGTGTGTGATTTTTAAGGATAGGCAAAAAGTGGGTTGTTTGGCTCTGGTCAATATCCAACCAATTGAGGATTTGATTTTTTCTACTCCTTGAGATTTTTGCCATCATTAGGCCACTTGCATCCTCAACATGTTTCTGGCATGCATGGACACCACATTTAAAGCATGTTAGGATCTGTTAGAAGTCCCTTTCCTATAAAATTCCACCAAGCTAATTATTAGGGGGTTGTACTAGTGGAATTTTCCAAACATGGATAAGAAAACCTTGGAGTTTGTTTTTATAGTGCGTGAAATAATTTTCTTCACTTTTACGTTTATTATGGTTTTCAAATTTTTTTTTTGCATACATGGACTCTAAAATTTTCATTTTGTTGCGATCTATTTTGCCTTATATCGTTTTTGTTTACGAGAAAAATGGGAGAGTGAAAACTCAAGTTTGGATCTGAAAAAAAAAAGTTGAACATCCACAAATACGGAGAGAGATAATTCCAAAAAGTATCTGTGATTTTTAAGGATAATCAAAAAGTGGGTTGTTTGGCTCAGGTAAATATCCAACCACTTGAGTATTTGATTTTTTCTACTCCTTTAGATTTTTGGCATCATTAGGCCACTTGCATCCTCAACATGTTTCTGGCATGCATGGACACCACATTTAAAGCATGTTAGGATCAGTTAGAAGTCCCTTTCCTATAAAATTCCACCAAGATAATTATTAGGGGGTTGTACTAGTGGAATTTCCCATACAAGGATAACAAAACCTTGGAGTCTGTTTTTGTAGTGCGTGAAATAATTTTCTTCACTTTTACATTTATTATGGTTTTCAATTTTTTTTTTGTATACATGGACTCTAAAATTTTCATTTTGTTGCGATCTATTTTGCCTTATATCGTTTTTGTTTACGAGAAAAATGGGAGAGTGAATACTCAAGTTTGGATCTGAAAAAAAAAAGTTGAACATCCACAAATACTGAGAGAGATAATTCCAAAAAGTGTCTGTGATTTTTAAGGATAGGCAAAAAGTGGGTTGTTTGGCTCTGGTAAATATCCAACCACTTGAGGATTTGATTTTTTCTACTCCTTGAGATTTTTGGCGTCATTAGGCCACTTGCATCCTCAACATGTTTCTGGCATGCATGGACACCACATTTAAAGCGTGTTAGGATGAGTTAGAAGTCCCTTTCCTAAAAAATTCCACCAAGCTAATTATTAGGGGGTTGTACTAGTGGAATTTCCCAAACATGGATAACAAAACCATGGAGTTCGTTTTTATAGTGCGTGAAATAATTTTCTTCACTTTTACGTTTATTATGGTTTTCAATTTTTTTTTTTTTGCATACATGGACTCTAAAATTTTCATTTTGTTGCGATATATTTTGCCTTATATCGTTTTTGTTTACGAGAAAAATGGGAGAGTGAAAACTCAAGTTTGGATCTGAAAAAAAAAAAGTTGAACATCCACAAATACTGAGAGAGATAATTGCAAAAAGTATCTGTGATTTTGAAGGATAGGCAAAAAGTGGGTTGTTTGGCTCTGGTAAATATGCAACCACTTGAGGATTTGATTTTTTCTACTCCTTGAGATTTTTGGCATCATTAGGCCACTTGCATCCTCAACATGTTTCTGGCATGCACGGACACCACATTTAATGCATGTTAGGATCAGTTAGAAGTCCCTTTCCTATAAAATTCCACCAAGCTAATTATTAGGGGGTTGTACTTGTGGAATTTCCCATACATGGATAACAAAATCTTGGAGTTTGTTTTTATAGTGCGTGAAATAATTTTCTTCACTTTTACATTTATTATGGTTTTCAAGTTTTTTTTTTGGATACATGGACTCTAAAATTTTTATTTTGTTGCGATCTATTTATCCTCATGTCTTTTTTGTTTACGAGAAAAATGGGAGAGTGAAAACTCAAGTTTGGATCTGAAAAAGAAAAGTTGAACATCCACAAATGCTGAGAGAGATAATTCCAAAAAGTGTTTGTGATTTTTAAGGATAGGCAAAAAGTGGGTTGTTTGGCTCTGGTATATATCCAACAACTTGAGGATTTTATTTTTTCTACTCCTTGAGATTTTTGGCATCATTAGGCCACTTGCATCCTCAACTTGTTTCTGGCATGCATGGACACCACATTTAAAGCATGTTAAGATCAGTTAGAAGTCCATTTCCTATAAAATTCCACCAAACTAATTATTAGGGGGTTGTACTTGTGGAATTTCGCAAACATGGATAACAAAACCTTGGAGTTCATTTTTATAGTGCGTGAAATAATTTTCTTTACTTTTACATTTATTATGGTTTTCAAATTTTTGTTTGCACACATGGACTCTAAAATTTTTATTTTGTTGCGATCTATTTATCCTCATGTCTTTTTTGTTTACGAGAAAAATGGGAGAGTGAAAACTCAAGTTTGGATCTGAAAAAACAAAAGTTGAACATCCACAAATGCTGAGAGAGATAATTCCAAAAAGTATCTGAGATTTTTAAGGATAGGCAAAAAGTGGGTTGTTTGGCTCTAATAAATATCCAACCACTTGAGGATTTGATTCTTTCTACTCCTTGAGATTTTTGGCATCATTAGGCCACTTGCATCCTCAACATGTTTCTGGCATACATGGACACCACATTTAAAGCGTGTTAGGATCAGTTAGAAGTCCCTTTCCTAAAAAATTCCACCAAGCTAATTATTAGGGGGTTGTACTAGTGGAATTTCCCAAACATGGATAACAAAACCTTGGGGTTCGTTTTTATAGTGCGTGAAATAATTTTCTTCACTTTTACATTTATTAAGGTTTTCTATTTTTTTTTTTTGCATACATGGACTCTAAAATTTTCATTTTCATGCGATCTATTTTGCCTCATGTCTTTTTTGTTTACGAGAAAAATGGGAGAGTGAAAACTCAAGTTTGGATCTGAAAAAGAAAAGTTGAACATCCACAAATGCTGAGAGAGGTAATTCCAAAAAGTGTCTGTGATTTTTAAGGATTGGCAAAAAGTGGGTTGTTTGGCTCTGGAAAATATCCAACCACTTGAGGATTTGATTTTTTCTACTCCTTGAGATTTTTGGCATCATTAGGCCACTTGCATCCTCAACATGTTTCTGGCATGCATGGACACCACATTTAAAGCATGTTAGGATCAGTTAGAACTCCCTTTCCTATAAAATTCCACCAAGCTAATTATTAGGGGGTTGTACTTGTGGAATTTCCCATACATGGATAACAAAACCTTGGAGTTTGTTTTTATAGTGCGTGAAATAATTTTCTTCACTTTTACATTTATTATGGTTTTCAAATTTTTTTTTGCATACATGGACTCTAAAATTTTTATTTTGTTGCGATCTATTTTGCCTCGTGTCTTTTTTGTTTACGAGAAAAATGGGAGAGTGAAAACTCAAGTTTGGATCTGAAAACAAAAAGTTGAACATCCACAATGCTGATAGAGATAATTCCAAAAAGTGTGTGTGATTTTTAAGGATAGGCAAAAAGTGGGTTGTTTGGCTCTGGTCAATATCCAACCAATTGAGGATTTGATTTTTTCTACTCCTTGAGATTTTTGCCATCATTAGGCCACTTGCATCCTCAACATGTTTCTGGCATGCATGGACACCACATTTAAAGCATGTTAGGATCTGTTAGAAGTCCCTTTCCTATAAAATTCCACCAAGCTAATTATTAGGGGGTTGTACTAGTGGAATTTTCCAAACATGGATAAGAAAACCTTGGAGTTTGTTTTTATAGTGCGTGAAATAATTTTCTTCACTTTTACGTTTATTATGGTTTTCAAATTTTTTTTTTGCATACATGGACTCTAAAATTTTCATTTTGTTGCGATCTATTTTGCCTTATATCGTTTTTGTTTACGAGAAAAATGGGAGAGTGAAAACTCAAGTTTGGATCTGAAAAAAAAAAGTTGAACATCCACAAATACGGAGAGAGATAATTCCAAAAAGTATCTGTGATTTTTAAGGATAATCAAAAAGTGGGTTGTTTGGCTCAGGTAAATATCCAACCACTTGAGTATTTGATTTTTTCTACTCCTTTAGATTTTTGGCATCATTAGGCCACTTGCATCCTCAACATGTTTCTGGCATGCATGGACACCACATTTAAAGCATGTTAGGATCAGTTAGAAGTCCCTTTCCTATAAAATTCCACCAAGATAATTATTAGGGGGTTGTACTAGTGGAATTTCCCATACAAGGATAACAAAACCTTGGAGTCTGTTTTTGTAGTGCGTGAAATAATTTTCTTCACTTTTACATTTATTATGGTTTTCAATTTTTTTTTTGTATACATGGACTCTAAAATTTTCATTTTGTTGCGATCTATTTTGCCTTATATCGTTTTTGTTTACGAGAAAAATGGGAGAGTGAATACTCAAGTTTGGATCTGAAAAAAAAAAGTTGAACATCCACAAATACTGAGAGAGATAATTCCAAAAAGTGTCTGTGATTTTTAAGGATAGGCAAAAAGTGGGTTGTTTGGCTCTGGTAAATATCCAACCACTTGAGGATTTGATTTTTTCTACTCCTTGAGATTTTTGGCGTCATTAGGCCACTTGCATCCTCAACATGTTTCTGGCATGCATGGACACCACATTTAAAGCGTGTTAGGATGAGTTAGAAGTCCCTTTCCTAAAAAATTCCACCAAGCTAATTATTAGGGGGTTGTACTAGTGGAATTTCCCAAACATGGATAACAAAACCATGGAGTTCGTTTTTATAGTGCGTGAAATAATTTTCTTCACTTTTACGTTTATTATGGTTTTCAATTTTTTTTTTTTTGCATACATGGACTCTAAAATTTTCATTTTGTTGCGATATATTTTGCCTTATATCGTTTTTGTTTACGAGAAAAATGGGAGAGTGAAAACTCAAGTTTGGATCTGAAAAAAAAAAAGTTGAACATCCACAAATACTGAGAGAGATAATTGCAAAAAGTATCTGTGATTTTGAAGGATAGGCAAAAAGTGGGTTGTTTGGCTCTGGTAAATATGCAACCACTTGAGGATTTGATTTTTTCTACTCCTTGAGATTTTTGGCATCATTAGGCCACTTGCATCCTCAACATGTTTCTGGCATGCACGGACACCACATTTAATGCATGTTAGGATCAGTTAGAAGTCCCTTTCCTATAAAATTCCACCAAGCTAATTATTAGGGGGTTGTACTTGTGGAATTTCCCATACATGGATAACAAAATCTTGGAGTTTGTTTTTATAGTGCGTGAAATAATTTTCTTCACTTTTACATTTATTATGGTTTTCAAGTTTTTTTTTTGGATACATGGACTCTAAAATTTTTATTTTGTTGCGATCTATTTATCCTCATGTCTTTTTTGTTTACGAGAAAAATGGGAGAGTGAAAACTCAAGTTTGGATCTGAAAAAGAAAAGTTGAACATCCACAAATGCTGAGAGAGATAATTCCAAAAAGTGTTTGTGATTTTTAAGGATAGGCAAAAAGTGGGTTGTTTGGCTCTGGTATATATCCAACAACTTGAGGATTTGATTTTTTCTACTCCTTGAGATTTTTGGCATCATTAGGCCACTTGCATCCTCAACTTGTTTCTGGCATGCATGGACACCACATTTAAAGCATGTTAAGATCAGTTAGAAGTCCATTTCCTATAAAATTCCACCAAACTAATTATTAGGGGGTTGTACTTGTGGAATTTCGCAAACATGGATAACAAAACCTTGGAGTTCATTTTTATAGTGCGTGAAATAATTTTCTTTACTTTTACATTTATTATGGTTTTCAAATTTTTGTTTGCACACATGGACTCTAAAATTTTTATTTTGTTGCGATCTATTTATCCTCATGTCTTTTTTGTTTACGAGAAAAATGGGAGAGTGAAAACTCAAGTTTGGATCTGAAAAAACAAAAGTTGAACATCCACAAATGCTGAGAGAGATAATTCCAAAAAGTATCTGAGATTTTTAAGGATAGGCAAAAAGTGGGTTGTTTGGCTCTAATAAATATCCAACCACTTGAGGATTTGATTCTTTCTACTCCTTGAGATTTTTGGCATCATTAGGCCACTTGCATCCTCAACATGTTTCTGGCATACATGGACACCACATTTAAAGCGTGTTAGGATCAGTTAGAAGTCCCTTTCCTAAAAAATTCCACCAAGCTAATTATTAGGGGGTTGTACTAGTGGAATTTCCCAAACATGGATAACAAAACCTTGGGGTTCGTTTTTATAGTGCGTGAAATAATTTTCTTCACTTTTACATTTATTAAGGTTTTCTATTTTTTTTTTTTGCATACATGGACTCTAAAATTTTCATTTTCATGCGATCTATTTTGCCTCATGTCTTTTTTGTTTACGAGAAAAATGGGAGAGTGAAAACTCAAGTTTGGATCTGAAAAAGAAAAGTTGAACATCCACAAATGCTGAGAGAGGTAATTCCAAAAAGTGTCTGTGATTTTTAAGGATTGGCAAAAAGTGGGTTGTTTGGCTCTGGAAAATATCCAACCACTTGAGGATTTGATTTTTTCTACTCCTTGAGATTTTTGGCATCATTAGGCCACTTGCATCCTCAACATGTTTCTGGCATGCATGGACACCACATTTAAAGCATGTTAGGATCAGTTAGAACTCCCTTTCCTATAAAATTCCACCAAGCTAATTATTAGGGGGTTGTACTTGTGGAATTTCCCATACATGGATAACAAAACCTTGGAGTTTGTTTTTATAGTGCGTGAAATAATTTTCTTCACTTTTACATTTATTATGGTTTTCAAATTTTTTTTTGCATACATGGACTCTAAAATTTTTATTTTGTTGCGATCTATTTTGCCTCGTGTCTTTTTTGTTTACGAGAAAAATGGGAGAGTGAAAACTCAAGTTTGGATCTGAAAACAAAAAGTTGAACATCCACAATGCTGATAGAGATAATTCCAAAAAGTGTGTGTGATTTTTAAGGATAGGCAAAAAGTGGGTTGTTTGGCTCTGGTCAATATCCAACCAATTGAGGATTTGATTTTTTCTACTCCTTGAGATTTTTGCCATCATTAGGCCACTTGCATCCTCAACATGTTTCTGGCATGCATGGACACCACATTTAAAGCATGTTAGGATCTGTTAGAAGTCCCTTTCCTATAAAATTCCACCAAGCTAATTATTAGGGGGTTGTACTAGTGGAATTTTCCAAACATGGATAAGAAAACCTTGGAGTTTGTTTTTATAGTGCGTGAAATAATTTTCTTCACTTTTACGTTTATTATGGTTTTCAAATTTTTTTTTTGCATACATGGACTCTAAAATTTTCATTTTGTTGCGATCTATTTTGCCTTATATCGTTTTTGTTTACGAGAAAAATGGGAGAGTGAAAACTCAAGTTTGGATCTGAAAAAAAAAAGTTGAACATCCACAAATACGGAGAGAGATAATTCCAAAAAGTATCTGTGATTTTTAAGGATAATCAAAAAGTGGGTTGTTTGGCTCAGGTAAATATCCAACCACTTGAGTATTTGATTTTTTCTACTCCTTTAGATTTTTGGCATCATTAGGCCACTTGCATCCTCAACATGTTTCTGGCATGCATGGACACCACATTTAAAGCATGTTAGGATCAGTTAGAAGTCCCTTTCCTATAAAATTCCACCAAGATAATTATTAGGGGGTTGTACTAGTGGAATTTCCCATACAAGGATAACAAAACCTTGGAGTCTGTTTTTGTAGTGCGTGAAATAATTTTCTTCACTTTTACATTTATTATGGTTTTCAATTTTTTTTTTGTATACATGGACTCTAAAATTTTCATTTTGTTGCGATCTATTTTGCCTTATATCGTTTTTGTTTACGAGAAAAATGGGAGAGTGAATACTCAAGTTTGGATCTGAAAAAAAAAAGTTGAACATCCACAAATACTGAGAGAGATAATTCCAAAAAGTGTCTGTGATTTTTAAGGATAGGCAAAAAGTGGGTTGTTTGGCTCTGGTAAATATCCAACCACTTGAGGATTTGATTTTTTCTACTCCTTGAGATTTTTGGCGTCATTAGGCCACTTGCATCCTCAACATGTTTCTGGCATGCATGGACACCACATTTAAAGCGTGTTAGGATGAGTTAGAAGTCCCTTTCCTAAAAAATTCCACCAAGCTAATTATTAGGGGGTTGTACTAGTGGAATTTCCCAAACATGGATAACAAAACCATGGAGTTCGTTTTTATAGTGCGTGAAATAATTTTCTTCACTTTTACGTTTATTATGGTTTTCAATTTTTTTTTTTTTGCATACATGGACTCTAAAATTTTCATTTTGTTGCGATATATTTTGCCTTATATCGTTTTTGTTTACGAGAAAAATGGGAGAGTGAAAACTCAAGTTTGGATCTGAAAAAAAAAAAGTTGAACATCCACAAATACTGAGAGAGATAATTGCAAAAAGTATCTGTGATTTTGAAGGATAGGCAAAAAGTGGGTTGTTTGGCTCTGGTAAATATGCAACCACTTGAGGATTTGATTTTTTCTACTCCTTGAGATTTTTGGCATCATTAGGCCACTTGCATCCTCAACATGTTTCTGGCATGCACGGACACCACATTTAATGCATGTTAGGATCAGTTAGAAGTCCCTTTCCTATAAAATTCCACCAAGCTAATTATTAGGGGGTTGTACTTGTGGAATTTCCCATACATGGATAACAAAATCTTGGAGTTTGTTTTTATAGTGCGTGAAATAATTTTCTTCACTTTTACATTTATTATGGTTTTCAAGTTTTTTTTTTGGATACATGGACTCTAAAATTTTTATTTTGTTGCGATCTATTTATCCTCATGTCTTTTTTGTTTACGAGAAAAATGGGAGAGTGAAAACTCAAGTTTGGATCTGAAAAAGAAAAGTTGAACATCCACAAATGCTGAGAGAGATAATTCCAAAAAGTGTTTGTGATTTTTAAGGATAGGCAAAAAGTGGGTTGTTTGGCTCTGGTATATATCCAACAACTTGAGGATTTGATTTTTTCTACTCCTTGAGATTTTTGGCATCATTAGGCCACTTGCATCCTCAACTTGTTTCTGGCATGCATGGACACCACATTTAAAGCATGTTAAGATCAGTTAGAAGTCCATTTCCTATAAAATTCCACCAAACTAATTATTAGGGGGTTGTACTTGTGGAATTTCGCAAACATGGATAACAAAACCTTGGAGTTCATTTTTATAGTGCGTGAAATAATTTTCTTTACTTTTACATTTATTATGGTTTTCAAATTTTTGTTTGCACACATGGACTCTAAAATTTTTATTTTGTTGCGATCTATTTATCCTCATGTCTTTTTTGTTTACGAGAAAAATGGGAGAGTGAAAACTCAAGTTTGGATCTGAAAAAACAAAAGTTGAACATCCACAAATGCTGAGAGAGATAATTCCAAAAAGTATCTGAGATTTTTAAGGATAGGCAAAAAGTGGGTTGTTTGGCTCTAATAAATATCCAACCACTTGAGGATTTGATTCTTTCTACTCCTTGAGATTTTTGGCATCATT
This sequence comes from Aristolochia californica, assembly GCF_029961685.1. Classification (NCBI taxonomy): domain Eukaryota; kingdom Viridiplantae; phylum Streptophyta; class Magnoliopsida; order Piperales; family Aristolochiaceae; genus Aristolochia; species Aristolochia californica. The sequence goes on along the minus strand of NW_027182279.1, from coordinate 30,581,837 downwards.
AGGCCACTTGCATCCTCAACATGTTTCTGGCATACATGGACACCACATTTAAAGCGTGTTAGGATCAGTTAGAAGTCCCTTTCCTAAAAAATTCCACCAAGCTAATTATTAGGGGGTTGTACTAGTGGAATTTCCCAAACATGGATAACAAAACCTTGGGGTTCGTTTTTATAGTGCGTGAAATAATTTTCTTCACTTTTACATTTATTAAGGTTTTCTATTTTTTTTTTTTGCATACATGGACTCTAAAATTTTCATTTTCATGCGATCTATTTTGCCTCATGTCTTTTTTGTTTACGAGAAAAATGGGAGAGTGAAAACTCAAGTTTGGATCTGAAAAAGAAAAGTTGAACATCCACAAATGCTGAGAGAGGTAATTCCAAAAAGTGTCTGTGATTTTTAAGGATTGGCAAAAAGTGGGTTGTTTGGCTCTGGAAAATATCCAACCACTTGAGGATTTGATTTTTTCTACTCCTTGAGATTTTTGGCATCATTAGGCCACTTGCATCCTCAACATGTTTCTGGCATGCATGGACACCACATTTAAAGCATGTTAGGATCAGTTAGAACTCCCTTTCCTATAAAATTCCACCAAGCTAATTATTAGGGGGTTGTACTTGTGGAATTTCCCATACATGGATAACAAAACCTTGGAGTTTGTTTTTATAGTGCGTGAAATAATTTTCTTCACTTTTACATTTATTATGGTTTTCAAATTTTTTTTTGCATACATGGACTCTAAAATTTTTATTTTGTTGCGATCTATTTTGCCTCGTGTCTTTTTTGTTTACGAGAAAAATGGGAGAGTGAAAACTCAAGTTTGGATCTGAAAACAAAAAGTTGAACATCCACAATGCTGATAGAGATAATTCCAAAAAGTGTGTGTGATTTTTAAGGATAGGCAAAAAGTGGGTTGTTTGGCTCTGGTCAATATCCAACCAATTGAGGATTTGATTTTTTCTACTCCTTGAGATTTTTGCCATCATTAGGCCACTTGCATCCTCAACATGTTTCTGGCATGCATGGACACCACATTTAAAGCATGTTAGGATCTGTTAGAAGTCCCTTTCCTATAAAATTCCACCAAGCTAATTATTAGGGGGTTGTACTAGTGGAATTTTCCAAACATGGATAAGAAAACCTTGGAGTTTGTTTTTATAGTGCGTGAAATAATTTTCTTCACTTTTACGTTTATTATGGTTTTCAAATTTTTTTTTTGCATACATGGACTCTAAAATTTTCATTTTGTTGCGATCTATTTTGCCTTATATCGTTTTTGTTTACGAGAAAAATGGGAGAGTGAAAACTCAAGTTTGGATCTGAAAAAAAAAAGTTGAACATCCACAAATACGGAGAGAGATAATTCCAAAAAGTATCTGTGATTTTTAAGGATAATCAAAAAGTGGGTTGTTTGGCTCAGGTAAATATCCAACCACTTGAGTATTTGATTTTTTCTACTCCTTTAGATTTTTGGCATCATTAGGCCACTTGCATCCTCAACATGTTTCTGGCATGCATGGACACCACATTTAAAGCATGTTAGGATCAGTTAGAAGTCCCTTTCCTATAAAATTCCACCAAGATAATTATTAGGGGGTTGTACTAGTGGAATTTCCCATACAAGGATAACAAAACCTTGGAGTCTGTTTTTGTAGTGCGTGAAATAATTTTCTTCACTTTTACATTTATTATGGTTTTCAATTTTTTTTTTGTATACATGGACTCTAAAATTTTCATTTTGTTGCGATCTATTTTGCCTTATATCGTTTTTGTTTACGAGAAAAATGGGAGAGTGAATACTCAAGTTTGGATCTGAAAAAAAAAAGTTGAACATCCACAAATACTGAGAGAGATAATTCCAAAAAGTGTCTGTGATTTTTAAGGATAGGCAAAAAGTGGGTTGTTTGGCTCTGGTAAATATCCAACCACTTGAGGATTTGATTTTTTCTACTCCTTGAGATTTTTGGCGTCATTAGGCCACTTGCATCCTCAACATGTTTCTGGCATGCATGGACACCACATTTAAAGCGTGTTAGGATGAGTTAGAAGTCCCTTTCCTAAAAAATTCCACCAAGCTAATTATTAGGGGGTTGTACTAGTGGAATTTCCCAAACATGGATAACAAAACCATGGAGTTCGTTTTTATAGTGCGTGAAATAATTTTCTTCACTTTTACGTTTATTATGGTTTTCAATTTTTTTTTTTTGCATACATGGACTCTAAAATTTTCATTTTGTTGCGATATATTTTGCCTTATATCGTTTTTGTTTACGAGAAAAATGGGAGAGTGAAAACTCAAGTTTGGATCTGAAAAAAAAAAAGTTGAACATCCACAAATACTGAGAGAGATAATTGCAAAAAGTATCTGTGATTTTGAAGGATAGGCAAAAAGTGGGTTGTTTGGCTCTGGTAAATATGCAACCACTTGAGGATTTGATTTTTTCTACTCCTTGAGATTTTTGGCATCATTAGGCCACTTGCATCCTCAACATGTTTCTGGCATGCACGGACACCACATTTAATGCATGTTAGGATCAGTTAGAAGTCCCTTTCCTATAAAATTCCACCAAGCTAATTATTAGGGGGTTGTACTTGTGGAATTTCCCATACATGGATAACAAAATCTTGGAGTTTGTTTTTATAGTGCGTGAAATAATTTTCTTCACTTTTACATTTATTATGGTTTTCAAGTTTTTTTTTTGGATACATGGACTCTAAAATTTTTATTTTGTTGCGATCTATTTATCCTCATGTCTTTTTTGTTTACGAGAAAAATGGGAGAGTGAAAACTCAAGTTTGGATCTGAAAAAGAAAAGTTGAACATCCACAAATGCTGAGAGAGATAATTCCAAAAAGTGTTTGTGATTTTTAAGGATAGGCAAAAAGTGGGTTGTTTGGCTCTGGTATATATCCAACAACTTGAGGATTTGATTTTTTCTACTCCTTGAGATTTTTGGCATCATTAGGCCACTTGCATCCTCAACTTGTTTCTGGCATGCATGGACACCACATTTAAAGCATGTTAAGATCAGTTAGAAGTCCATTTCCTATAAAATTCCACCAAACTAATTATTAGGGGGTTGTACTTGTGGAATTTCGCAAACATGGATAACAAAACCTTGGAGTTCATTTTTATAGTGCGTGAAATAATTTTCTTTACTTTTACATTTATTATGGTTTTCAAATTTTTGTTTGCACACATGGACTCTAAAATTTTTATTTTGTTGCGATCTATTTATCCTCATGTCTTTTTTGTTTACGAGAAAAATGGGAGAGTGAAAACTCAAGTTTGGATCTGAAAAAACAAAAGTTGAACATCCACAAATGCTGAGAGAGATAATTCCAAAAAGTATCTGAGATTTTTAAGGATAGGCAAAAAGTGGGTTGTTTGGCTCTAATAAATATCCAACCACTTGAGGATTTGATTCTTTCTACTCCTTGAGATTTTTGGCATCATTAGGCCACTTGCATCCTCAACATGTTTCTGGCATACATGGACACCACATTTAAAGCGTGTTAGGATCAGTTAGAAGTCCCTTTCCTAAAAAATTCCACCAAGCTAATTATTAGGGGGTTGTACTAGTGGAATTTCCCAAACATGGATAACAAAACCTTGGGGTTCGTTTTTATAGTGCGTGAAATAATTTTCTTCACTTTTACATTTATTAAGGTTTTCTATTTTTTTTTTTGCATACATGGACTCTAAAATTTTCATTTTCATGCGATCTATTTTGCCTCATGTCTTTTTTGTTTACGAGAAAAATGGGAGAGTGAAAACTCAAGTTTGGATCTGAAAAAGAAAAGTTGAACATCCACAAATGCTGAGAGAGGTAATTCCAAAAAGTGTCTGTGATTTTTAAGGATTGGCAAAAAGTGGGTTGTTTGGCTCTGGAAAATATCCAACCACTTGAGGATTTGATTTTTTCTACTCCTTGAGATTTTTGGCATCATTTAGGCCACTTGCATCCTCAACATGTTTCTGGCATGCATGGACACCACATTTAAAGCATGTTAGGATCAGTTAGAACTCCCTTTCCTATAAAATTCCACCAAGCTAATTATTAGGGGGTTGTACTTGTGGAATTTCCCATACATGGATAACAAAACCTTGGAGTTTGTTTTTATAGTGCGTGAAATAATTTTCTTCACTTTTACATTTATTATGGTTTTCAAATTTTTTTTTGCATACATGGACTCTAAAATTTTTATTTTGTTGCGATCTATTTTGCCTCGTGTCTTTTTTGTTTACGAGAAAAATGGGAGAGTGAAAACTCAAGTTTGGATCTGAAAACAAAAAGTTGAACATCCACAATGCTGATAGAGATAATTCCAAAAAGTGTGTGTGATTTTTAAGGATAGGCAAAAAGTGGGTTGTTTGGCTCTGGTCAATATCCAACCAATTGAGGATTTGATTTTTTCTACTCCTTGAGATTTTTGCCATCATTAGGCCACTTGCATCCTCAACATGTTTCTGGCATGCATGGACACCACATTTAAAGCATGTTAGGATCTGTTAGAAGTCCCTTTCCTATAAAATTCCACCAAGCTAATTATTAGGGGGTTGTACTAGTGGAATTTTCCAAACATGGATAAGAAAACCTTGGAGTTTGTTTTTATAGTGCGTGAAATAATTTTCTTCACTTTTACGTTTATTATGGTTTTCAAATTTTTTTTTTGCATACATGGACTCTAAAATTTTCATTTTGTTGCGATCTATTTTGCCTTATATCGTTTTTGTTTACGAGAAAAATGGGAGAGTGAAAACTCAAGTTTGGATCTGAAAAAAAAAAGTTGAACATCCACAAATACGGAGAGAGATAATTCCAAAAAGTATCTGTGATTTTTAAGGATAATCAAAAAGTGGGTTGTTTGGCTCAGGTAAATATCCAACCACTTGAGTATTTGATTTTTTCTACTCCTTTAGATTTTTGGCATCATTAGGCCACTTGCATCCTCAACATGTTTCTGGCATGCATGGACACCACATTTAAAGCATGTTAGGATCAGTTAGAAGTCCCTTTCCTATAAAATTCCACCAAGATAATTATTAGGGGGTTGTACTAGTGGAATTTCCCATACAAGGATAACAAAACCTTGGAGTCTGTTTTTGTAGTGCGTGAAATAATTTTCTTCACTTTTACATTTATTATGGTTTTCAATTTTTTTTTTGTATACATGGACTCTAAAATTTTCATTTTGTTGCGATCTATTTTGCCTTATATCGTTTTTGTTTACGAGAAAAATGGGAGAGTGAATACTCAAGTTTGGATCTGAAAAAAAAAAGTTGAACATCCACAAATACTGAGAGAGATAATTCCAAAAAGTGTCTGTGATTTTTAAGGATAGGCAAAAAGTGGGTTGTTTGGCTCTGGTAAATATCCAACCACTTGAGGATTTGATTTTTTCTACTCCTTGAGATTTTTGGCGTCATTAGGCCACTTGCATCCTCAACATGTTTCTGGCATGCATGGACACCACATTTAAAGCGTGTTAGGATGAGTTAGAAGTCCCTTTCCTAAAAAATTCCACCAAGCTAATTATTAGGGGGTTGTACTAGTGGAATTTCCCAAACATGGATAACAAAACCATGGAGTTCGTTTTTATAGTGCGTGAAATAATTTTCTTCACTTTTACGTTTATTATGGTTTTCAATTTTTTTTTTTTGCATACATGGACTCTAAAATTTTCATTTTGTTGCGATATATTTTGCCTTATATCGTTTTTGTTTACGAGAAAAATGGGAGAGTGAAAACTCAAGTTTGGATCTGAAAAAAAAAAAGTTGAACATCCACAAATACTGAGAGAGATAATTGCAAAAAGTATCTGTGATTTTGAAGGATAGGCAAAAAGTGGGTTGTTTGGCTCTGGTAAATATGCAACCACTTGAGGATTTGATTTTTTCTACTCCTTGAGATTTTTGGCATCATTAGGCCACTTGCATCCTCAACATGTTTCTGGCATGCACGGACACCACATTTAATGCATGTTAGGATCAGTTAGAAGTCCCTTTCCTATAAAATTCCACCAAGCTAATTATTAGGGGGTTGTACTTGTGGAATTTCCCATACATGGATAACAAAATCTTGGAGTTTGTTTTTATAGTGCGTGAAATAATTTTCTTCACTTTTACATTTATTATGGTTTTCAAGTTTTTTTTTTGGATACATGGACTCTAAAATTTTTATTTTGTTGCGATCTATTTATCCTCATGTCTTTTTTGTTTACGAGAAAAATGGGAGAGTGAAAACTCAAGTTTGGATCTGAAAAAGAAAAGTTGAACATCCACAAATGCTGAGAGAGATAATTCCAAAAAGTGTTTGTGATTTTTAAGGATAGGCAAAAAGTGGGTTGTTTGGCTCTGGTATATATCCAACAACTTGAGGATTTGATTTTTTCTACTCCTTGAGATTTTTGGCATCATTAGGCCACTTGCATCCTCAACTTGTTTCTGGCATGCATGGACACCACATTTAAAGCATGTTAAGATCAGTTAGAAGTCCATTTCCTATAAAATTCCACCAAACTAATTATTAGGGGGTTGTACTTGTGGAATTTCGCAAACATGGATAACAAAACCTTGGAGTTCATTTTTATAGTGCGTGAAATAATTTTCTTTACTTTTACATTTATTATGGTTTTCAAATTTTTGTTTGCACACATGGACTCTAAAATTTTTATTTTGTTGCGATCTATTTATCCTCATGTCTTTTTTGTTTACGAGAAAAATGGGAGAGTGAAAACTCAAGTTTGGATCTGAAAAAACAAAAGTTGAACATCCACAAATGCTGAGAGAGATAATTCCAAAAAGTATCTGAGATTTTTAAGGATAGGCAAAAAGTGGGTTGTTTGGCTCTAATAAATATCCAACCACTTGAGGATTTGATTCTTTCTACTCCTTGAGATTTTTGGCATCATTAGGCCACTTGCATCCTCAACATGTTTCTGGCATACATGGACACCACATTTAAAGCGTGTTAGGATCAGTTAGAAGTCCCTTTCCTAAAAAATTCCACCAAGCTAATTATT